>NC_088358.1:9645000-9976250 GCF_036884655.1 Musa acuminata AAA Group | reverse complement strand
CTCTTGACTGGAGAGGTGGCACCGCCTGGCAGAGCTCGAAGTCTGAGCTCAGGCGGTTGCACCTCTCGACTGGAGAGGTGGCACCGCCTGGCAGAGCTCGAAGACTGAGCTCGGACGGTTCCACCTTCTCTGTCAGGGGTGGTTGCACCTTCCTGCCAGAGCTCGAAGACCGAGCTCAGGCGGTGCATCTCCTGACCAGAGAAGTTTCTCTTCTCTACCAGAGGTGATCGCCCCTTTCTGCCAGAGGTGGTTGCACCTCTCTGCCAGAGGTGGTTGCACCTCTCTGCCAGAGCTCGAAGACTGAGCTTAGGCTGTGCATCTCCTGGCCAGAGAGGTCGTACATCTCTTCCAGAGCTCGAAGACTGAGCTCGGTGATTGCATCACCAGGCAGAGCTTGAAACTTGAGCTCAGGCGGTGCTACCGCTTGACAGAGGAGGTTGCACCGCCCAATCTCGCTTGGAGACTGAGCCCTGGGCGGTTGCACCGCCTGGCTGGAGCGGTTGCACCTCCCAGTCTCGCTGGGAGACTTAGCCTGGGCGGTGGCACCTCCCTGCCTGGGCGGTTGCACCTCCCACAGCTTCTTGGGTTCGAATGGGTTGAACCATTCGACCCAACTTGAGTTCTTCAGGGGCCCAATTGCCCCAGGATTAAGCTAATGGGATCACCTCCCATTTCTAACTTAATCACCGTGCTAACTACGATTAAATCTAAGACAATTTCTGCAGCTTTGCTTCGGTGCGTCAATCGCTTCTTCCGGCAAGCTTCCGGCGAACTTCCGTCGATCATCCGATGAACCCTCGGTGATGCTTCTGCGGACTTCCGGCAAACTCCTGGACTTTGCGACGATCCACTTGGCGAGTTTCGACGAGCTTCGCTTGGCAAGCTTCTGGACTTCTCGGATCTGTTCCCGCAGAACCTCCGACGACCGTCCGTACTTCCGTCGAACTCTCGAACTCCCAACGTGATCATGAATTTGACTCCGGCGCAACTCCTGCTGCTTGTCTATCTTTCATCGTAGTTAATCCTACACACTTATCTCAACACATAGATTAGACAACAAATGACAATTGACTTCATCATCAAAATCCGAGATTCAACATAGGCGTCGCCCTTGGGCGCGGGCACAGTGCCCGCACGCAGGTGGCCGCCATGCCTGTAGCCCTACCTGCCGGCGCCGTGCGGCAACGACCGCGAGTGGGGCACCCGTGGGCTGCTAGCCCCACCGGTTGCAAGCCTACTGCAAGTAGGCCGTCGGCCGGCTGTTGTAGGCGCAGCCCCTGTGCTTCCTCTCTACGGCTGCGTTGCATGCAGATTGAGGGCAGCAATTGTTGCTGCCCTTTCTCGCTTTTGCGTCAACGTTTTTGACATCAAAAGTTTCTTCAAAACACTACACACGCAGTTCAAAACTAATCTATCGCACGAACAACCTGGCTCTAATACCACTTTTGGGAAATCTTGGGGGTGACAACACATGCGTAGTGGAAGAACAAGAAAACAAAAAAATCCCCGATTCCGAAAGAGATGTTTATCGTCGTACAAAGATTGGTGCGCAAAATCTGTGAAACTTAAAACTGCGTATAGAGTAGATTGTGTTACCTAGGGAGATAGTATATCCCTATTTCCTTACAGATCCTTAGGAGAGGGTGAAGAAGGTCAAGCGTCCTCCTCTCTAGCGGTGATCCACACAGTAGGTCTACGACGACCCTCCTCAAAACTCCAGGCCTACTCTAAGGTGGAGAGAGGGAGGAGAATAGGAGAGGTAAGCAAAGGCTCTAGCCTATGAGGCTCTGAATCCCTCCTATTTATAGAGGTCCCCTGTCACTAATGGGTCCTCCCCTAGTGGGTATTGGATCTGCATCCAATAAGACAAGGGCTCCGTCGGATATCTCATATCCGAACCTCTACTCATCGTAATGCCTACCATATGTGTGTGACCCTCTAGGCCCAATATCGAGCTGGCCGTGAGTCATACCTGTCAGAACTCCTTCTAACTCAGTGAATTATTATCTCTGTAATAATTCACTTGACTCATCGACTACGGAAGTACTAGGCCACTACGCCGTACTCCCCAGACGATATAGGGGAATCCAATCCATTGGATCTGTCTATCCTTAGTTACCGTGTACCTATAATCCCTCATCCATCTAATATCCCAAAGACCGTATATCGAGCATGGTGGTGTCAGACCCATACGGTTTCTACTCGAGTCTCGCTCTAATGGATTCTCTCGGAGAACTCTTTCTCTCCCAATCCGAATGACCCTGGCTAGGGATTTTTCTAGCAAGAACACATGGGATATTCCTCTCATGACGCCGAGAGTGGATGATCCTCTATCGACACTCAATAGCCCTCGTAAGGTTGACTACCACTCCCAATGACCAACTGTACTAGATCTGGGACAACCAAACCTATAAGTCTGGTATTAAAGATTGGAGCATACAGGACATCCTTGGTGTCTCAAGTCTAAGGACTAGATATACTACTAGGACTATGGAATCGCTGTCTAACAATAAGGCATCATCAACCATTTAGTATTCCTTAAGCGGATCAATCAGTGAACTCATTCTCCAATGAGCACTTGTACTGTATCCCTAGTGTCCCTACACGAGCTGCTATGAGACCAGCTGCATCCATCATATGGACAAGTATACAGCACACTAGTCTGTCCGATTATCACGATGTCCCTCTCGAGTAACCTATGACCAGGATTATTTAGGATATGTGTTTAAAGGTGAATCGATCTCATTATCGTGATATCATCACGATCCGATTCCCATTGCACAAATCCAAGGACATCACAATATATATATACATATATGCAATAGTTATAAAGTGATATACGCCAAAATATAATAAGCAAAAGGATTCTGTATCAAGTCATACGTGTCATCACTCACGTGATTGGCTTGCTGGGCACCTATGACTAGCACAACTATCCTTTTACACCCCATTTCTCATTTTCATAAGTTTAGGAGACAACCTTTTACAACCTTCTTTTACAAGGTATCCCTCACACACCTTCCTTAGAACTCCCTCTAAGTTTTAGGAGGAGGGAACTCAACTTTCTAATTGAGCTTAAAACTTTAGAATCACAGAGTTTTGCTCAATATTTTTTGCTACTCCTTACAGGAATAGCTGGGATATTTATAGACCCCAAATGGCTTCAAAATTGAAGCCAAGAAAGATCTCATCTTGGGTTTCCCAAGTCCTAGCAATACTATCGCTTGTGCTGGGCGGTACCATCGCCTACAACATTGATACTGGGTGGTACCACTGCCCAATCTAGTGGTACCACCACCGGACACACTGTCACTGGGTGGTACCATCACCTAGTCTGGAGGTACCACCGCCTGACAGCCTTGGAGACCGAGTTTTTCAAGTTTTCAAACTCACAAGCAGTTCTACCGCCTATTCTGGCGGTGCCACCGCTTGACCCAACATTTGGGTCATTGAATGGGCCTAACACTGAGCTGAAATCACTCTCAATTTAGGCCCAATTGATCCCTAATTGAGTTGGCCCAATTCTAACCCAATTAGTGCTAACTATGAATTTTAAGGCATACACTAAGCTAAATTAGTCCGTTAGTCTAAGTTTCTTCCGACGAGCTTCTGGCAAACTTCCGATGATCTCTTGGCAATATTCCAATAGACTTCTGGCAAACTCCTAGACTTCATGATGATCTTCTTAGCGAGTTTCGACGAGCTTGTTTGGCAAGCTCTAGGATTTCTCGATCAATTTCGGCAAAACTTTTGATGAACGTCCAGACTTTTGACGAATGTCTGGACTTCCGATAAACTCTCAAACTCCCAATGAAATCTCGTTCTTAACTTTGGGACTTCATTTTGCTTTATGCCTTGCTATCATAGTTAATCCTACACACTTAAAACTTACTTTGATCTAAACAATTATTACAAAGCTTGAATCAAAGTTGTCTGACATGTCATTGGTTCATCGACGCTTCATCTGATTATTCGGCTCATCGACCTCTCTTGCGGCCCATTGCCCAATCGGCTAGTTGACCGCAATAACTCTGATTTTCTTGGCATAATTTCCACTATTCTTGGCTCGATGCCCGAATCTATGGCCCGAAGCCTTTTGTCGATACGTCGACCAATCCTTGGCTCGACGTCCAATCTTCTGACATATTTTTCTCCGGCCCAATATGATTCTATCTACTTTAATTATCTCTCCTTGATCGAAGCTTCCTGCATCACTCAAAACGCAAATCAAATTATAAATACTATCATTTGGTTTCATCATCAAAATCCGAGATTTAACAAAATTTTCTTAACACTACAAAATCCTAAACATAAGAGGTTCTTTAAACATTTACAAAATTCATAAGTTCATATTTACTATCAACATTCCATTAGACACCAAGTGTACTTATACAACAAAAATATATCATCCACAAAAGGTTTGCCCAAAGTCTTCTAGATTTCCACAGCCTCAGCCCAATTTAAACATTCTAGCGAGCGACAAACTATCCTGAAAAATTTCTATAGCAACAGAGTGAGCATATAGAGCTCAGCAAGTGACTAACATATTCATGGCGAAAAAGGATAGTTTTTAAGCAAATAAAGTATCAAATACAAGGTAGGGATACAAGAGTTCATAGATAGCCACTAAATGAATGCAGAATTACAATGTTATTTCACTTGAAGTATGTTTTGTTCATAACAAGAGAGGAAAGACTAATTGGAGCAAATCATTGATGTAAAGACTAATTGGCGAAAGAAATGTTTTGAAACATATCAATGGCATAAGAAACATTTCAAATCATATCAATGGTGGATGAAATATTTTAGAGCATATCAATGTCATATGAAATGTTTCAAAATATATCAATGGCATATGAAACATTTCTGAGTATATCAATGGTGGATGAAATGTTACGGAGCATATCAATTGTATATAAAGCATTTCAGAGCATATCAAGGGTGTATGAAAAGTTTCGGAGCATATCAATAACAAATGAAATATTTTGGAACATATCAATGACGTATGAAATTTTACGGAGCATATCAATGACATATGAATCATTTCAGAATATATTAATAGCAGATGATATGCTTCGGAATATACCAATGGCATATGAAGCATTTTGGAGTATATCAATGGTATAGGAAGCATTTCGGGGAATATCAATAGCATACGAAATGTTTGGGAGCATATCAACAATAAGTGAAATATTTTGGAACATATCAACGATGTATGAAATGTTTCAGAGCATATCAAAAGCATATGAAACATTTTCGAGCATATCAAGGACGTATGAAATGTTTCAGAGTATATCAATAATAAATGAAATATTTCAGAATATATCAATGAACAAATATGAAACATAAGCTAAAACGTCACATATGACGTTGCATACATTTCATTCTTATCCAAAGCACATATAGAAGCACATAAACAAAGCTTTGGATATCATGTCAAATACATAGATGGTAAAGTGGGATTATAACATAATATGGTCTATCCATTCTGAATGACCACCAAACATAATCTAGAGCATCATGGGCTCTAAGCACATACTCTTTACCATTTCTAGCAAAGGTTCAAATAATCCCTTTACTATTTTTAGCAAAGGTTCATATTATCCCACAAACACCAGAGTATAAAGGGTATTGTAAACAATAAAATTAGGATATATTGAAAACACATGTGGAACAACGGAATGCATGCCTATACGAAACATTATGATACAAACATAAAGTTTACATAACCGATTCAGGTATGCAAATACTTATAGGATAAGAGTATATAGGAATTCAAAGAAAAATATAAAGCTTAACTAAAGTAAGGATTTTTGTTGAAATCAGTTTCCAAATAGATGAAACAAGAATAGACGAAATCGATCAAAGCTCGATTCTGATAGAATTTGAGAGGCACATTGCATAAATTATTTAGATAACAAATTATGCTCTAATTTGCACAAAGTAGGGGTGATTTGAAATATGCTCTAATTTCGAAATATGTATAAATCTCTTACCAAAAAAAAAAAAAAGTTTTAGATAAATCATGTTTAGTATGAATATAAGTCTCCAACAAGGAGTTATAAATAATTTTGTAACTAAAGGTCAGAGAACATTATCTCTATTTTGTAAAATTCATAGAGTTAATTAGAATAGATGATTCAATAGGAATTAATGCTCCAAATCATGCAAATCAGATATTCACAGAAAGATTTATGAGTTTAGATTCCAATAAATTATGTTTTACATAAAGCTGAGGTTCCAATAGAGAGTTATAAGTAAAAGAGTACTTAAAGGTCAAAACCGACAATCTCTGTTTTACAGATTTCATAGAGTCAATTGAAATAACAGTTTCGATAAATAAATAGAATATGAAATGTTTCAGAGCAAATCAAAGGCATATGAAATATTTTAGAGCATATCAAGGACGTATGAAATGTTTCGGAGCATATCAATAATAAATAAAATATTTCAGAATATATTAATGAACAAATATGAAACAGAAGCTCAAACGTCGCACATGACGTTGTGTATATTTTATTCTTATCCAAAACACATATAGAAGTACATAAACAAAGCTATGGATATCATGTCAAACACATAGATAGTAAAGTGGGCTCATAACATAATATGGTCCATCCATTTCTGAATGACCATATCAAACATAATCTAGAGTATTGCGGGCTCTAAGCATATATCCTTTACCATTTCTAGCAAAGGTTCAAATAATCCCTTTACTATTTCTAGCAAAGGTTTACATTATCTCGCAAACATCAGAGTACAAAAGGGTATTGTAAATAATAAAATTGGGACATATCGGAAACATATGCGAAACAACGGAATGCATGTGCCTATATGAAACATTATGATATAAACATGAAGTTTACATAACTGATTCGGGTATACAAATACTTGTAGGACAAGAGTATCTAGGAATTCAAAGTAAAAATATAAATCTCAACTAAAGTAAGGATTAGCTTAAATCAGTTTTCAAAGAGACGAAACAAGAATAGGCGAAATCGATCAAAATTTGATTCTAGTAGAATTTGAGAGGCACATTGCATAAATTATTTGGATAACCAATTATGCTCCAATTTGCACAAAGTAGGGGTTATTTTGAAGATATATCAATCTAGTTTTAGATAAATCATGTTTAATATGAATAGGATTCTTCAACAAAGAGTTATAAATAATTTAGTAAACAAAGGTCAATGAACATTATCTTTGTTTTGTAGAATTCATAGAGTTGATTAGAATAAATGACTCAATAGGAATTAATACTCCAAATTATTCAAAACAGTTATACACAGAAATATTTATGAGTTTTGATTCCAATAAATCATGCTTTATATACACTAGAGTTTTCAACATAGAGTTATAAGTAAGAGAGTACTGAAAGGTTAAAACCAACAGTCTCTATTTTACATATTCCATAGGGTCAGTTGAAATAACAATTTCAATAGGTAAATAGACTTTAAATTTATCAATCTTAATATCAAAAGAAAGAGCTATGAGTCTATTTTCGGTTGAATTTAGTTTTTACAAAATCAAGATTCATACAAAAATGTCAAATCTTGAAAAATTCCAGATTCATAGTATTATTCCCAAACAACAAAAATATCAAGTATGAAGCCAAAATCTTCCAAAGTTTTCAGAATTAAGATGAAATCATATATCAATATTTCTGTAGGAAGGGGTTAAAATACTTGCCTTTGAAAAAATTTGAATCTCAAATGTGTAGAATTGATGCAAAATCTCAAGCCAAAGCAAAGCTTTTTCTTCTCCTTCTTCTACTTCAATTCCTCTTCCCATCTCTTCTCAAACCCACGTTGGCTGCAGCTCTTAAGTTTTCCTTTAATCTCTCATCTAATTACTTAGGTTTGGCTAATACAAGGATTACAAGGTGGTAAGCATGCATGAAAGAAGCCTATGTGTCATCCTTAGAATAAATATAGGTGGCACCAACCTTAGGTTAGCTAGTGACACATGTCCACCATTTTTCTTTTTCTAAACCTAATATGAATTTTTTATAAATCATATCATATTTCTAATATTTATATTTAAGTCCCTATATTACTAATAGGCCCATACTTCTAATAGGCCCATACAAAATTTGTAAAAATGAGGGATGTTACATAGACAAACTTCTAAATACTAGGAAGAAGTGATCCTAAATCCTAAGAGAGTTTCCCAATTATTTCTCAAGTATATTTCCCCCTTTTTCAACTCAATTTCATGATAAAATTTTACTATCCATGCAGGAATGGTTTCAAAATTAGAGCCAAAAAGGGTCTCACTTGAGTTTCCCGGGTCTTGCCGGTGCTATCATCTGTGCTAGGTGATATCACCGCCTGCAGCACTGACATTGGGTGGTACTACAACCTAGTCTAGTAGAACCACCACCTAGGAGACTTTGTTTGGGTGGTACCACCACGTAGACCAATGGTACCACCACTTGACAATCTTAGAGACTGAGTTTGGGTGGTACCACCGCCCGACATAGTCTCGGTCACGGTGCCATGACGGTTCCTCTTGTTGGGTAATTGTTTGGACCTTTGACTTTGCCTAGCATAGCCTAAACTTGGGCCCAACTGGCCCCTAATTGAGTTGGCCCAATTCTAACCCAATTATGCCTAAAATCTACTTTAATCTAGATAATTATTATAAAGCAAAATCAAATATTGTTTGATATGTCATTGGTTCATCGACACCTCATCCGATTCTTTAGTGCATCGTCCTTTCTTATAGCCTAATGCCCAATCGACCAGTTGACCTTCGTAACTCCGATTTCCTTGGCATAATTTCTGCTCTTCTTGGCCCGATGCCCAATCCCATAGCCTGAGGCCTTCTGTCGATACTATTGAATCTCGTATTTTGATGATGAAACCACTTGATAGGTGTTTATGATTTAATCTGTGTTTTGAGTGACGCGGGATGCTTCAATCAGGATGAGACAATTAAAGTAGGAAAATCATGTTGTGCTAGAGGAACATGTTAGAAGATTGGACGTTGAGCCAGTGGATCGGTCGACGTATCGATAGAAGGCTTCGGGCCATAGATTCGGGCATCGGGCTAAGAAGAGCAGGTATTGCACTAAGGATATCGAAGTTGCAGAGTCAACTGGCTGATTGGGCAATAGGCCACAAGAGAGGACGATGCACCGAAGAATCGGAGGAAGCATCGAGGGACCAATGACATGCCGGACAACTTGATTAATTGCTTAGGAGTAATTGTCTAGATCAAACTTTTGTTTTACATGTGCAGGATTAACTACGATAGCTTGAAGACATAAAGCAAGTCTACTAGAGTCAAGTTCGATGGGTATTCGAGAGTTCGAAGATTCATCGGAGATGCTGCCGGAACCAACTAAGAAGAAATCGGGGACTTGTCGGAGTTTTCGGAAGTACACCGAAGAGATCATCGGAGCTTCGCGGAGATCACCGAGAAGGCTTGGCTACTCGCTGAACTCGCCACAAGATCGAGAGCCTGCTGGGAGTCCGTAGGAAGAAATCCGAGGGTGTATCGGAAGTCCGTTGGAAGATTTCTAGAAAGCTCGCCGGAAGGAGACTCGATGTTTGGCGGTTGAAAACTTACTTAGGACTATGTTTTCAGTTGCATGGTTTACATGTAATTAGGGTTAGGATTAAGGGATAATCCTATATCTTAGTTAGGGGCCAACTGGGCCCAATATTACATAGTTTGGGCTAGATTTGAAGCCCATATAGTGACCCATAGGACCGGGCGGTGGCACCGCCAGACTGGGTGGTGGCACCGCCTAAAACTCGAGGATTGGGTAGTGGGACCGCTGGACTAGGCGGTGGCACCGCCCAGCACCCGAGAGGTCTGACGGTGGCACCGTCGGACTGGGCGGTGGCACCGCCAGTACATTGTCAGTGTCCGATACTGACAAGCGGTGGCACCGCCATCATCGGGAAATCAAGAGAATTCAAAATTTAGAGCCCAAATTTGAATCCTCTTGGGGTCTATAAATAGCCCTAAATTCTCAACAGAGAATATAACTTTTTGAGTAGCAATAGATTAAGACAAAAGCCTTTGTAAAGTTTTTAGCAAGCCTTATTTTCAATTGCTTGAGTGTTCACCTGCTTCCTTTTCGTTGAAAATTTGTAAGACTGTGAACCACTTGTAAAAGTTGTAACAAGGGCATTTGTCCCTTCCCTTCAAAGTGATTTGCTAGTGGAAGTTGGGAGCCTCATTGAAAAGGCTTCGCAAGTGGATGTAGGTCATTTGACCGAACAACTTTAAATTGGTGTGTTCTTTGAATGTGTGAGTTCTTACCTTTCAAAAATTGTTATTTACATTACAGCAAGCTTTCATTTTCAACTTCTCACTTTACTCAAGTTATTTTTGAATCGAAATCTCCTCGCATTTACGAATTCGATTTCAAACTTACAAGTTTTAATCCACTGCACTAATTCACGCCCCCCCCCCCTCTTAGTGCCACTCCGATCCTAACAATTGGTATCAAAGCCACGATTTTCTACTTTGGTTTAACACCCAAATAGAAATGGCTCTTTATGACTTTCAAGAGGGTCACTTTCTCATTCGTCCTCCCTTTTTCAATAGGACAGACTACACTTATTGGAAAACTCGAATAAGAGGTTTCTTAATTTCTTGGAATCTTGAGCTTTGGAATATTGTCGAAAATGGATTTCAAAAATCTTCTCTTCCGATTAACGAATGAGATGAATCGAAGAAGAAAGTTTTTGCTTTAAATGCAAAGGCTATGAATGCCTTATATTGTGCACTTGACAAAAATGAATTTAATCGTGTTTTGATTTGTGATTCGGCTTTTGATATTTGGAGAACTCTTGAGGTCACTCATGAAGGCACTAGCCGAGTGAAAGAGTCCAAAATCAATATTCTTGTGTACTCTTACAAACTTTTCCGAATGAAACCAAGTGAGTCAATTGGAGACATGTACACTTGTTTCACGGATGTCATCAATAGACTCAAAACTCTTAGTAAAAGTTTTTCTAACTTTGAACTAGTAACTAAAATCTTAAGATCCCTTCCAAAAAGTTGGGATCCAAAAGTTATAGCCATTCAAGAGGCCAAGGACCTTAAGACATTTCCTCTCGAAGAACTAATTGGGTCTTTAATGACCTACAAAATGAACAATGTGACAAATAGAGAACTCGAGAACAACCTTCCGAAGGACAACAAGGATTTGGGACATAGAACACATGAAGATCACTCGAGCATAAGCTCAAGTGATGGTGAACTTAAACTACAAATGAAACAAAAATTAAAATGCAAAAAGAATGGAACTACTTACTTTGAATGCAAGAAGAATAAAAATCGGGATGAATTGAGCTCCTCCGAAGACGAGGAGAAAATCAAGAAAGGCAATATGGAAAACTATGCCTCAACGATATTCAATGATGAGGTAATCGAAATCCCCTTAATTTATTTTGAAATTACTTGATGTTTTCCATGATGCATTTTATTTTTCTTTTTTTAATAATTATTTTTCTTGAAAATTGCATGTTTTATGTTAATAGAATAAAATGTTAGATTTAAATCTAATGATCATATATATGTTTTTCTTAAGAAGAAAAAATGTGTATCTTGATGATTTTCGATTTTGTTTGAAACCATGCTTGATGTCTTAATGAAAATATTAAGAAGTTTAATATCATGCTTAATAATGATGCATGGCTTTTGAATGGAAGGCTTGATGATCTTTTTCAAACCTTGTCTTTGGTTGTCAAACATGATGTATGGTTTTGACTTAAGAACAAAATTTGAGCATGCTAATATAAAGTCAATCACATAAATTAAAACTAAAGAAGTTTTAATTATCTATAAGAATTATTCAAAATTATGTTTAATGAAACCAATGAAAAATGATGGAATGAAAATATTGAAATTTTGATACTATGATTTGATGATTTTACGCATGAGATTGTAAAGTTATACATAATAATTTTTGTGGTTTATTGATCTTGATGGTTTTTATGACAAAATTCATTTTTCAATCCTAAATGTTGATGCATATATTTATCTAGCATAAATGAAATAAATGACATGAATTTAAATAACTAGAAAGAGAAAAGCATTGTTCTTAAAAATTTGTTTTTCTCTATCTTATTGATTTATATGAATCTATTGAAAATAATTTTGATTTGATGATTTAAATTTGAAATGAGTTATATCAAAATCATGATGTTGATTTGATAAATTGAATGAGTTGAAATGAATGATGATTTTTCTCTTGAATATGTTAGGATCGGAGCGGCACGAAGAGGGGGGGGTGAATTAGTGTAGCGGATTAAAACTTCGATTTTAACAAAATCTTTCGTACGTTAAGAACGAAACTTGAAAAGTTTAACTTGAAGGCGTATTCTTAAAGTTGCGCAGCAAGAGTAATAAGGAACTAAAGCAGTAAGAAGATTTGCAGTAATGTAAATGACAATAATAAAATGCAAACCAGAGATTACGCCGATTTTTAGAGTGGTTCGGTCAAATGACCTACTCCACTTGCGAGGCCCCTCTTCGATGAGGCTCCCACCTTCCACTAGCAAGTCTCTTGAAATGGAAGGGTAAACACCCCTCTTACAACCTTTTACAAGCAGCTCAACCTCTTACAAATTTTCAATAAAAAAAGAAGGAGGAGAACTCTCTAGCAAATTGAAAACAAGACTTGCTAAGACTTTCTAAGACTTTTCTCTCAATCAAAATGCTTCACAAAAGTTGTAACCTCAGCTGAGATTTGAGGGGTATTTATAGGCCTCAAGAGGATTCAAATTTTGGGCTCCAAAATTTGAATTCTCTTAGGGTTCCCGGTGCTGGAGGTTCCACCGCCCAGCCAGGCGGTGCCACCGCCCAGCGCTCGGGTGCTGGACGGTGCAACCGCCCAGCCAAGGAGATGTCACCGCCCAGCCAGGCGGTGCCACCGCCTGGCTCTCCAATTCATTTGTTTGGCTTAATTTTAGCCCAAACCAAATCTGACTCTGGGCCCAGTTGGCCCCTAACCAGGATATAGGATTATCTCTTAATCCTAATCCTAATTACAGGTGAACTACATAACACAAAAAAAACATCCTAAGCAAGTTTTTTAACCGCGAACGTCGAGTCTTGTTCCGGCGAGCTTTCCGACGAACTTCTTCCAACGGACTCCCTACAAGCTGCCAATCTTTGTGATGACTTTAACGAGTAGCCGAGCCTTCTTGGCGATCTCCGCGAGCCTCCGACGATTTCTTCGGCGAACTTCCGACACGTTCCTGATTTCTTCTCGGATGGTTCCGGCAGTATCTCCGATGATTCTTCGGTCTCTTAAACGTCCATCGAGCTCGACTCCGGTATCCTTGCTTTATGTTTTCTGGTTATCGTAGTTAATCCTGCACACTTAACTCAATAATATGGATTAGATCAATTAACCCACCAATTGATTATATCATCAAAATCCGAGATTCAACAATCTCCCCCTTTTTGATGATGACAATCAATTGATGACGGAGTTAAACATAACTCCCCCTATCTATATGCCATATTATGAGAAGATAAAAAACACTTGAATTCCATCCCATTGGATTCAAGCATAACCCGATAAGTTCTAATCGTAGAACTTATCGTTATCCTCATTAAACAATAGTAAGTACGAAACTTCGATGAAAATCATAAGTTAAATGATACGGGACGAATTTTGCTACGACAGAAGATAAAGATTTTCAATATAAATTTCATGATATCAATCTTGTGATATTTTCAAGGATTTGCAAGTCATATAAGACATTCATATCACACAAGTTTTTGTAATTCATATTAGTCATGCTATCGTTCTGGTGTAAGTCATCACTTCTCCCCCTTTGTCATCAACAAAAAGAGACAAGCCAGTTAATTGATGATCATAGAAAAAGGTTTAGCATTTATCAAAGTTCATCATTCAAATTTGCCAGAAATAGTTTATCCAAAAGACATCATCATCTATGCAGATTAAGACAGTAGTTATCTAAAAGGAAAGATCAATTATCGTTCAATCGATGACAAACTTGAACTTGTTTTTAAAAGCAAACAGAACAGAATAAAAAGATACATCAATTTAATCCTTAGGAGGTAATCCACAGTGCTGATACATGATATCTATTTTTTCATTCATTTGTCGTAGTGTCTTCAAAATTTCAACTTGTTGATTCTGAATTTGTTCTTGCTGTGATTTGATCTGAGATAGCTCCGTCATAATGATATCTTCAGAGGAGGAAACAGGAGCTGAAGGTGCTTCGCCAAAGGGACTAGGAGGAGGAGATTCATTTCCCATAAGAATTGGTGTTTCGGGTTGTTCTATTGGTGGAGGAATTGGATCCGTCCTTCTAGGCTGCCTAACCCATATGCCATTGCTAAAAGTGCACCTAAGTTTTTTCAGCAGGTTTTTATTTATTATATTATATCGATCATTTTGAATAGATTCTTCATCGGGTGGAATGCAAATGTCATAGGCATGAAGAATTCTAGTGATTAACCTCCCATATGGCAATATAGTATCTTTAGTCATAATATCCTGCATGTGTTGGCGAATCAAGTACCCAAAACAATTATGCTGACCGGTCATAATCCAATACATGGTTCCTATCTCTAGTTAACTTATTTCGTCAAGATGAAATTGTTTGGGGAATATGATGCTTGTGATAATGTGATGAAGAATTTTAGAGTTGAAAGGCAGTAAGTGTTCACAGCTCTTGGGTAGGAAGTCAAGGTTTGGATTTGCAAAAATTGTTTTCACGGCTTCGGCATAGGTTGCTCCTATTTTTTTGAGTCCCATTTACCTTTAAAATAGCATCCCCTATCTTTTTCAATTATGCCAATTAGCTCACAAATGGTGCTGTCAAATATTCTAATGGGTGTTCCTAGAATGTAAGTGCTTAGGCTATCATTGTCTTCATATAGGTTGGCATAGAACAATCTCACTAACCGTGGATAGATTGTTTCATCTATTTGTAGTAGAGGTAGAGCTTCTAGGTGTGCAAACCACCTAATGGGTTCTAAGTCCTCTAGTTCATCCAAATCAACGTATTTTCCCTTATGGACACATCGTGTTTCAAATTTTGGAAAGCTAAGGGCTACCTCTTTTGATCTAAAAAGGTCATGGTTATATGAATCTCCTTCAATCCTTATTCCTTTTGATCTCTTAGGAGCCATTTTCTAGACAACATGATGATGAAATTGTGAAAAATAAGCAAGAGAAAGAGAAAAGAAAAGAGGGATTTCAAGTGTTACCTTGTGGAGATTATGTTGAGAGATGGAAAGCTTGGACCACCAAGAATCCTTCTCCAATGTTTCTAAGAGTTAGAATGAGAGTTAGAGGGAATGGGAGAGATCTTTCTTCGGGTTGGGGGCGGTGTCACCGCCAACCCTAACCCCTCGGGTTAAAAGGGTGACTCGGTCGGTGTCACCGCCTGGCGCCCGAGCGCCAGTCGGTGCAACCGCTGGATCTGGCGGTGCCACCGCTAGCATCACGCGGAGGAAAGAAAAAAAAATTTCTTCCTTCCTTTTGTTTAGCTTCTTCCCTCAAGATCATAATTTATACTTTAATGGATCATTTTGAATTGAAGAAGAAGGAAGAATTCAAATTCATAAACGAAGGGAAAAGAACGAGTCCTTTTTGTGAAGTTCATTTTAGGGACAGTTTAGCATGCCTAATTCCCTTCGGATGAATTCAAATTGGTCTTCATTCAAAGCTTTTGTAAATATATCTGCTAATTGATGCTTTGTGTCAATGAATTCTAGAACAACATCATTGTTAAGAACATGATTGCGTATGAAATGATGCCTAACGTCGATGTGCTTAGTTCTAGAGTGCTGAATTGGATTTTTAGTAAGGCATATGGCACTAGTATTATCGCATTTTATGGGAATATTTTCAAGGTGAATTCCATAGTCTTCTAATGTATTTTTCATCCAAATTACTTGTGCACAACATGCACTTGCAGCAGTGTATTCGGCTTCCGCCGTAGATAGTGCAACTGAATTTTGTTTCTTGGAAGTCCAAGAAACAAGTGCATGTCCTAAAAATTGGCATGTTCCAGATGTACTTTTTCTATCTATCCTGCATCTGCCAAAATCGGCATCTGCATAAGCTATTAGATCGAATTTTTCAGATTTTGAATACCACAATCCTAAATTTGGAGTTCCTTTAAGATACCTAAATATTCTTTTAACACTCTTAAGATGAGATAATTTAGGATTAGATTGAAACCTAGCGCAAAGTCCTACACTAAACATAATATCCGGTCTAGTCGTAGTGAGGTAGAGTAGACTACCTATCATTCCCCTATATATTTTTTGATCGAAACTTTCACCATTTTCATCCATATCTAACTTAGTCGCAGTACTCATAGGGGTGTTTATTGCTTTTGAATTATCCATGTTAAATCGTTTTAACAATTCTAATGTATATTTAGATTGGTTAAGAAATATACCATCACTAAGTTGTTTGATTTGTAATCCTAAAAAGAAAGTTAATTCACCCATTAAACTCATTTCAAATTCAAGACTCATACATTTGGCAAATGATTCACATAGTGATTCATCCGAAGAGCCAAACACAATATCGTCAACATAAATTTGCACAATAAGAAAATTATTTTCAAAATGTTTAATAAACAATGTAGTATCAACCTTGCCTTTGGTAAAATTATTTAAAATAAGAAAGGAACTAAGCCTTTTATACCAAGCTCTAGGAGCTTGTTTTAAGCCATAGAGAGCTTTAGTCAATTTGAATACATGATTAGGAAGAAGAGAATTTTCAAATCCGGGAGGTTGTTCGACAAATACTTCTTCGGAAATAAAACCATTCAAGAAAGCACTTTTAACATCCATTTGAAATAGTTTAAAATTATTACTACTAGCATAAGCAAGGAGCATCCTTATGGCTTCTAATTGAGCCACGGGAGCGAAGGTTTCTTTGTAATCGATACCTTCTTCTTGGTTGAAACCTTTGGCCACTAATCTAGCCTTGTTTCTAACCACGATACCATTTTCGTCTTGCTTGTTTCTAAAGACCCACTTAGTACCTATGACTAAGTGGTCACTTGGTCTAGGAACAAGCTTCCATACCTCATTCCTCTCAAATTGGTTCAATTCTTCTTGCATTGCAATGATCCAAAAATCATCTTTTAAGGCTTCGTCAATACATTTAGGTTCAATTTGAGAAAGGAAAGCGGCGTTAGCAAAGAAATTTTTGAAAGAAGAACGAGTTTGAACCCCTTTTGATGTATCTCCTATAATTTGCTCTTTTGGATGAGCATCTACATACTTCCATTCTTTTGGTAAAGAAATTTCGAAAGAAGATGCATTCAAATGGCTATTTTGAGGAGAGGGTTCATTTAAATTCAAATTATCAAAACCAAGATCATCATCAAAATCATTTTTCTTTAAATCAGAAATTTCATTAAAAACTACATGAATAGACTCTTCAATTACTAAAGTTCTTTTATTAAAAACCCGAAAAGCTTTAGAAACGGAAGAGTAACCAAGAAAGATGTCTTCATCGGATTTAGCATCAAATTTTCCTAAAGCATCCCTTTCATTTAAAATAAAGCATTTACAACCAAAAACTTTAAAATAGGAGATGTTTGGTTTTTTGTTATTCCATAATTCATAGGGAGTTTTGGATAAGGATGGTCTTATTAGGACTCTATTCATGATGTAGCAAGCCGTATTTACGGCTTCGGCCCAAAAGTACTTAGGTAAACTATGTTCATTCAACATAGTTCTTGCCATTTCTTGTAGGTTTCTATTTTTCCTTTCAACTACTCCATTTTGTTGAGGATTTCTTGGAGTTGAGAAGTTGTGATTGTACCCATTACTTTCGTAAAAATTTTGAAAGTCACGGTTTTGGAATTCACCACCATGATCACTCCGAATTGATGAAATCATGAAGCCTTTTTCGTTTTGAGTGAGTTTACAAAATTTAGAGAAACACTTGAAGCAATCACTTTTGTGAGCTAAGAAATAGGTCCAAGTGTATCTAGAGTAGTCATCCACAATCACAAAAGCATATTTGCTTCCACCTAGACTTGTTGTATCAATTGGTCCAAATAAGTCCAAATGGATCAATTGTAATGGTGTAGTGCTAATTTGATTTTTTGGTTTGAAGCTTGTTTTTATTTGTTTGCCTAGTTGACATGCATCGCATACTTTATCCTTAATAAACTTTATATTTGGAATTCCTCGTACTAATTCTTGAGATGAGATCTTAGATATTGTTTTCATGCTTGCATGGCCTAATCTCCTATGCCAAAGCCAAGCATCATCATTTACGGCGGAGAAGCACATTTCATTACTTAGTTCATCAAGATTGATGGTATAGACATTATTTTGTTTTAAAGCAATCATAGTCATGTTATGATTTGGTTTTTCAATAATGCACATATTTGATTCAAATCTAACGATGTAACCTTTATCGCATAGTTGACTAATACTCAAGAGATTATGTTTCAATCCATCAACTAGTAAGACATCATCAATGGAAAAATTAAATTTGTTACCAATAGTTCCCTTGCCAATGATTTTGCCCTTGTTGTTGTCTCCGAAGGTAACGTACCCTTCTTCTTTACTAGTGAGCATAGAGAAATGAGATGGATCTCCAGTCATATGTCTTGAGCATCCACTATCGAGATACCATCTCTTGCTCCTAGCTTGTGGGTTTGTCTACAAAAGAGGATGATTTTTAGGTACCCATTTGATTTTGGGTGCCTCAAAAATTGACCCACTAACTTTGTTATTTATGATTGAATTCTTTATAGTTCCTTTAGGAACCCATATTAATTTTTGTGAACTAATTTTTCTAAATGGGCATTTGTAGGCAATATGTCCGGATTTGCAACAAAAGTTGCATTTCATATAAGAGGAAACATGTAATATAGGTCCTTTTATGAAAGTGGTAGGATTTTGATGTAATCATTTTACAAATCCAATTCCATTTCTATTTGCGATGTGACCCTTGTGTGCAAGGATCATATCTAATCCTTTGCTACCAACCTTGAACTTGTTTAAGGTTTCCTTAAGAAGCAAATTTTCATTTTTTATTGCTTCTAAGTGCTCACACTTAGAGCATGGAGGAGTTTGAAGACTATCAAACTTATCTTGTAGCAAAGCATGCTCTTTCTTTAAAATACTTAACTTCTTGCTAACAGTTCTACATTCATCAAATAATTCATGAAAAGCGATAGATAGTTCTTCAAAAGATAAATCTTCATTAAATAAATCACATACCTCTTCTCCTAACGCCATTAGCGCGTAATGAGCAACTTGCTCGGTGTTGGACTCCTCTTCTTCGGATGCGCTTGAATCATCCCACGTTGCCTTGAACGCCTTCTTCTTTGATGTTCTCTTTTTGGCTTGAGGACAATAGTTCTTATAGTGTCCCGGTTTTTTGCATTCATAGCAAATCACTTGGTCCTTCTTTTGTTCAAATTTATTTTTTGTATTATTTTTAAATCTGTTCTTTCTTAAATATTTTTTAAATTTTTGAGTCAAAAGTGCAATGTCATTGTCACTATCCTCATCACTTGATGTTCCTTTCAAGTGGTCTTCTTGTGATTTGAGTACCATATCCTTCCTGTTCTTTGGAAGGGGGTTCTCGAGCTCGTCATGAGCTTGACATGTCATTTCGTAGGTCATTAGAGACCCAATGAGTTCTTCAAGAGGGAATGCTTTAAGGTCTTTGGCCTCTTGAATGGCCGTAACTTTTGGATCCCAACTTTTAGGGAGGGATCTTAAGATTTTAGTTACTAGTTCAAAGTTGGTAAAATCTTTACCAAGAGCTTTGAGTCCATTGATGACATCTGTAAACCGGGTGTACATGTCTCCGATGGACTCACTTGGTTTCATTCGGAAAAGTTCGTAAGAGTGCACAAGGATGTTGATTTTGGACTCTTTCACTCGGCTAGTGCCTTCATGAGTGACCTCAAGAGTTCTTCAAATATCAAAAGCCGAATCACACATTGAAACACGATTAAATTCGTTTTTGTCTAGTGCACAAAACAAGGCATTCATAGCCTTTGCATTTAAAGCAAAAACCTTCTTCTCCGATTCATCCCATTCGCTCATCGGAAGAGAAGATTTTTGAAATCCATTCTCGACAATAGACCAAAGCTCAAAGTCCATAGAAATGAGGAAGATTCTCATGCGAGTCTTCCAATATGTGTAATCCGACCCATTAAACAAAGGTGGTCGTGCAATAGAATGACCCTCTTGCATGCCGGAGTAAGCCATCTCTCTTGGGTATTAAACCAAATATGAGAGATAACCTTGCTCTGATACCACTTGTTAGGATCGGAGCGGCACTAAGAGGGGGGGGTGAATTAGTGCAGCGGATTAAAACTTCGATTTTAACAAAATCTTTCGTACGTTAAGAACGAAACTTAAAAAGTTTAACTTGAAGGCGTATTCTTAAAGTTGCGCAGCAAGAGTAATAAGGAACTAAAGCAGTAAGAAGATTTGCAGTAATGTAAATGACAATAATAAAATGCAAACTAGAGATTACGCCGATTTTTAGAGTGGTTCGGTCAAATGACCTACTCCACTTGCGAGGTCCCTCTTCGATGAGGCTCCCACCTTCCACTAGCAAGTCTCTTGAAATGGAAGGGTAAACACCCCTCTTACAACCTTTTACAAGCAGCTCAACCTCTTACAAATTTTCAATAAAAAAAGAAAGAGGAGAACTCTCTAGCAAATTGAAAACAAGACTTGCTAAGACTTTCTAAGACTTTTCTCTCAATCAAAATGCTTCACAAAAGTTGTAACCTCAACTGAGATTTGAGGGGTATTTATAGGCCTAAAGAGGATTTAAATTTTGGGCTCCAAAATTTGAATTCTCTTAGGGTTCCCGGTGCTGGAGGTTCCATCGCCCAGCCAGGCGGTGCCACCGCCCAGCACTCGGGTGCTGGACGGTGCAACCGCCCAGCCAAGGAGGTGTCACCGCCTAGCCAGGCGGTGCCACCGCCTAGCCAGGCGGTGCCACCGCCTGGCTCTCCAATTCATTTATTTGGCTTAATTTTAGCCCAAACCAAATCTGACTCTGGGCCCAGTTGGCCCCTAACCAGGATATAGGATTATCTCTTAATCCTAATCCTAATTATAGGTGAACTACATAACACAAAAAAAACATCCTAAGCAAGTTTTTTAACCGCGAACGTCGAGTCTTGTTCCGGCGAGCTTTCCGACGAACTTCTTCCGACGGACTCCCTGCAAGCTCCCAATCTTTGTGATGACTTTAACGAGTAGCCGAGCCTTCTTGGCGATCTCCGCGAGCCTCCGACGATTTCTTCGGCGAACTTCCAACACGTTCCCGATTTCTTCTCGGATGGTTCCGGCAGCATCTCCGATGATTCTTCGGTCTCTTAAACGTCCATCGAGCTCGACTCCGGTATCCTTGCTTTATGTTTTCTGGTTATCGTAGTTAATCCTGCACACTTAACTCAATAATATGGATTAGATCAATTAACCCACCAATTGATTATATCATCAAAATCCGAGATTCAACAGAATATAACTTGTAATATTTTTTTATAAATTATCATCTTGATTTCTCGATACATGAAATTTTTCCATGAATCAAAATTCTTTCATGATGTGATTCTTCTTGGTATTCACTAAAAATGATTTATTCAAATTAACCTATGCTACTCGACATCTTGATAATTTATGACTTGAATTTTAGTATGTAAAATTTCTTGCATTCATGAAATGTATATTTCATCACAAAAATTCTCTTGTTATTTTGAATAATGTATGAAATACAAATGAGAAGTTAATGATCATGCATGATAGGATATAATGAACTTTGACATTTAGATACCATCATTTGAAAAGCTATGATAATGTTGCCAAAATGATATATCATGAATGCTTGAATATCATGTATATTATGCTAATAATGATGATTGAGTTATTTGTATTATACATGAAAAATGAAAGATATAGTTTTGAAATTGTGCATGTTCGAATTTGAAAAAATGATGATGCATAATGATGAAATTGTGTAATGAAAATATTAAACATTTTGAAACCATGTTTTAGTGTTATGCATAATGATCATGCTTAATAAAATTTGAAATTATACATGATGAATCTTGCGATTTACGGATTATTGATTTTTACCATAATGAAAGTGCCTTATTAATCTTTGTTGTAATAAATCTTATATTTTCGGTTTTAAACATGATACATGTTTTTATTTGGCACAAATGAAACAAAATCATATGTTTTGAAACAACCAAAAAGAGGAAAACATTCTTCTTGAAAATTATTTTGCTCTATCTTATTGATTTTGATGAATCCATTTGTATCATTTTTGTAAATATCTTGGATTTTGATAATGATTTTGATTATTTAAATTTGAATAAATTTTTATAGAAATTATGATCCTGATCTCTTGAAATTTATACAATGAAATCCTTTATGAATCAAGATTTCTTACTCCTTATTCTCTTACATTTTGAGAAAAATTTCAAAATGAATCATAAGAGTTCCTATGTATGAATTGAAATATTTTTCTCCTACGTTTCCTTTTGTGATTTACTAAAGAGAATATTTCTTTTTAAAATTCTTGACTTCAAATTTTATTTGAAAATCTCTTATTATTTGATCTCCTAAGATCTCTCTTTGAATATTTAAAGAGGAGCATTTTCAAGATGAATCATGATTTTGGTGATTGAATATTTGATATGCATGAATTGAGATCTTGCTCTCCTACTATTTTTTTTCTATTCACCAAAAAGAAGACTAGTTCTAATAAACCATGATATGCTATATGAATTTTATTGCATTCATAAAGTAATATCTCATCACCAATTTTTGTTTATATTCCTTTATGTAATGATATGAATGTATGAAACACTTATGATATAATTTTTTATACAATTCCATGTATTCATGAAATATTTATTTCATCACCCAATTAATTTCTTTTGATACTCCTAATGTGATGATATGAAATTATGCATGAAATACAAATGGGGAGAAGTTTTGATCATGCATGATAGGATGCAATTCGATAAATTAATACCATCTTGATTTGAAACATTTATGATTTGAAATTATGCATGCAATTGCTTTTTATTGTGATGATATATGCATATAATATGTATCATGAATGCTCTAAATGATGAATGCTTGGTATCATGATCAAAATATTGATAAATGCTATGATTTATTACCAAAATGATGTATCATGTATGATATGCCCATAGTGATTAATTTATTTGTATAATGCATGAAGTAAGGATACAAATGTAAAGTTTTGAAGTTATGCATATTTTAATTTGAAAATATAATGATGCACAAATAAGATTGATACTTACCTTTGTCATGATTTAGAAACTGATGTAAAGGGTCTTCCCTTCTTTTTGACAATGACAAAGGGGGAGATAGCTAGCTTACTAGCTAGCTTGCACAAAACAAGAGAAGCAAAAAAACTGCAAATGTACATATCGCAAAAAGGGGCAAAACTTATTAGTTTGCTCATCTCAAAAGCAAGAAATGCTATCTTGTAATCTCAAGCAAAAGTGCTATCTTGCAAATCTCAAAGAAGCAATATGTGTCAAGTTACATATTTTGAAAAGAGACAAAATTGTCCATCTTGCACATCTTTTTGCTAACTTTTTATGTGTAAAAGTTGATAACTTGCATACTATAAATTTGCATACCAAATGTGCAATCTTGTCTATCTCAAGAAGCAAAACATGATAACTTGCATATCTAACAAACTTGCGTATTTCAAGAAGCAAGGGATGCTTTCTTTAACATCTCAAAACTGCTAGCTTGCATGTTCTAAAAATGTTGTAAAATTTGCAAGCTTGTATGTTGTAGAAATTGCTATCATACTACCTTGCATATCTATGATGATAGCAAAATTGCATGATGATAAAACTAGGAGATTATATTAATTATGCAATGTGTTGAACTTGGATATTTCAAAAACTTACAACTTGCACATTGCAATAGGAAGCAAGAATCATGAGCTTACACAAGAAAGCTATTTTGCATTTGCTTTCAAAATTTTTGCTAGCTTGCATGTAGCAAAACTTGCATATCATAAAAATTGCTAGCTTGTAGTCTAAAGAGAAGCAAATAGTTGCTATCTCAAGAAAAGCAAACATGCTAAACTTGCACATCTTTAATTGCTAGATTGCATGATGATAAAATTTAACACTATATTTTTTCATGCAATGTATTGAACTTTATATCTCAAACACATAGAAAGTGACACTTCTCCTTTTTGTTGATGACAAAGGGGGAGAAGTATGATCATGTTATGCATGATGACATGTTACAAATATTCATGATGAATATTTGCAATGACTTGAATTCGGTTTGAATTCAAGGTTCTATCAATATGGCATATTGATAGGGGGGGTTTGTTTAAACTCTAGGAGTTAAGGTTAACTCCATCATCAAGTAGTTGTCATCATCAAAAAGGAGGAGAATGTTGAATCTCGTATTTTGATGATGAAACCACTTGATAGGTGTTTATGATTTAATCTGTGTTTTGAGTAACATAGGATGCTTCGATCAGGATGAGACAATTAAAGTTAAAAAATCATGTTATACCGGAGGAACATGTTAGAAGATTGGACGTCGGGTCGGTGGATCGGTCGACGTATCAATAGAAGGCTTCGGGCCATGGATTCGGGCATCGGGCCAAGAAGAGTGGGTATTGCACCAAGGATATCAAAGTTTTGGAGTAAACTGGCCGATTGAGCAATAGGCCGCAAGAGAGGATGATGCGCCGAAGAATCGGAGGAAGCATCGAGGGACCAATGACATGCCGGACAACTTGATTAATTGCTTAGGAGTAATTGTCTAGATTGAACTTTTGTTTTACATGTGCAAGATTAACTATGATAGCTTGAAGACATAAAGCAAGTCTACCGGAGTCAAGTTCTATGGGTGTTCGAGAGTCCGAAGATTCGTCGGAGATGCTGCCGGAACCCACCGAGAAAAAATCGGAGACTTGTCGGAGTTTTTAGAAGTTCGCCAAAGAGATTGTCAGAGGTTCGCGGAGATCACCGAGAAGGCTTGGCTACTCATTCAACTCGCCACAAGATCGGGAGCCTGTTGGGAGTCCGCCAGAAGAAGTCCGAGGGTGTATCGAAAGTCCGTTGGAAGATCACTGGAAAGCTCGCCAGAAGGAAACACGACGTTTTCCGGTTGAAAACTTACTGAGGACTATGTTTTTAGTTGTATAGTTTGCATGTAATTAGGGTTAGGATTAAGGGATAATCCAATATCTTGATTAGGGGCCAACTAGGCCCGATATTACCTAGTTTGGGCTAGATTTGAAGCCCATCTAGTGACCCGTAGGACCGGGCAGTGGAACCGTCGGACTGGGCGGTGGCACCGCCAAACACCTGAGAGGTCCGGCGGTGGCATCGCTAGTACACTATCAGTGTCAGATACTGATAGGCGGTGGCACAGCTACTGACAAGCGGTGGCACCGCCAACATCGAGAACCTAAGAGAATTCAAAATTTGGAACCCAAATTTGAATCCTCTTGGGATCTATAAATACCCCTCAATTCTCAGTAGAGAATACAACTTTTTGAGTAGCAATAGATTGAGACAAAAGCCTTTGTAAAGTTTTTAGCAAGCCTTATTTTCAATTGCTTGAGTGTTCATCTCCTTCCTTTTCGTTAAAAATTTGTAAGAGTGTGAACCACTTGTAAAAGTTGTAAGAGGGGTATTTGTCCTTCCCCTTCAAAGTGATTTGCTAGTGGAAGTTGGGAGCCTAATTGAAGAAGGCTTTGCAAGTGGTTATAGGTCATTTGACCGAACCACTTTAAATTGGTGTGTTTCTTGAATGTGTGAGTACTTACCTTTCTAAAATTGTTATTTACATTGCAGCAAGCTTTTGTTTTCATCTTCTCACTTTACTCAAGTTATTGTCGAATTGAAATCTCCTCGTATTTACGAATTCAGTTTCAAATTTACAAGTTTTAATCCGCTGTACTAATTCACACCCCCCCTCTTAGTGCCACTCCAATCCTAACAGATACGTCAACCGATCCTCTAGCTCGATGTCCAATCTTCTGACATGTTCCACTCTAGCCCAACATGATTCTTCCTACTTTTAATTATCTCTCCCTAATCGAAGTTTCCTACATCACTAAAAGTGCGGATCAGATAAACATTATCAATTGGTTTCATCATCAAAATCTGAGATTCAACAATCTCCCCCTTTTTTATGATGATAACCAATTGATGACGGAGTTAATGTTAGAACCCTTGTAGATTCTAAACTTGGGGTTGATCTCTTTAGGGGATCGGCCTCCTTGGAACTCTATAGGGGTTCCTCCCTCCAAGTTGCTGCTCAAAGGCTGCATAAAAGATTCATCTATTGCTTAAGAAAAGAGAAGGAATACATGGCTATTTATAGGGCTTCTAAACCCTAACTCCTAATAGGACTCCTACTTAAGACTCTTACTTCTAACCAACTCCTAATAGGACTCCTACTCAAGACTCCTATTCTCTTACAACTCCTAATTCTTCTTTAAGAAAAAACCTCCTACATGAATGCCCCTCACAATTAGGACTCTCCTAGCTAGAGTCCTAATAGAATGTCCCTCTCAATTAGGACTCTCCTAGCTAGAGTCCTAACATTTTTACATGAATGTCCCTCTCAATTAGGACTCTCCAAGCTAGAGTCCTAACAGACCCGCCCTCTTCAAATCAGCCTTGTCCTCGAGGTTGATGATTCATGAATTCTAGGAATTTGATCTTCAAGTCGTCATAGTTCTCCCAAGTGGCATCTTCTTTTGGTAGGTTCGCCCACTGTATTAGCACTTCATTAGTGGGTCGTCGTCGTCGAGTCACGATCCGTCGATCAATAATGGCACTTGGCTGGGTCTGGAGTTCTCTTTGGGTAGTCATATTTGGTGGGTGGCTTTGGGCTGTCTCCAAGCACCTGTTTAAAACTTCCGGTTGGCTGTTGGTTTGTGGGTGATATGTCGTACTCCTTTTCAATTTAGTACCCTGCATATAGAATAACTTTGTCCAAAATCTGCTATTGAAGATGCAAGTAGAATTTGTCACAAGCACAATGCGTCCCTTATAGTGTAATTCTTTTGAGTCCCAATTGTAATGAGCCATGGGGCTTGGTGCTTCCTCCAATTTTTTTATAATCTTACTAGTATCTGAATCTTCCTGCCATTCCATCTTAATATCCTCAAGGAAGTCGCTGGTCGGAAGTGAAACGATCGAAACTTCAACTTGCTCGGGTAGCTGCGAAAGCGCATCTGCAAGAACATTCTCTTTCCCCTTTTTGTAAGTTATTTCAAAATCAAATCCAAGAAGTTTTGTTACCCATTTTTGCTGCTCGGGGGAAGATATCTTCTGCTCCAAGAGATATTTTAGGCTTTTATGGTAGGTCTTGATTTGAAAGTATCGCCTGATCAAGTACAATCTCCACCTCGTTGCTGCGCGCACAATGGCGAGCATCTCCTTATCATATGTTGACATATTTTGATCGGAGGGAGATAATGCCTTGCTAGTGTATGCGAGTGGTCGACCATCTTGCATGAGAATGGCTCCAATTCTGACTCCAGATGTGTCGGCCTCAATAATGAAGGGTCGGTTGAAATCTGGTAGTGTTAGCACCGGCGTCGTCGTCATGGCTGCCTTAAGTTTGTTGAAGGCAGCGGAGGCTCTGTCCAACCATTGGAAGACATCTTTTTCTAGTAAGGAAGTAAGTGGTGCACTGATCTTTCCATAGTTTTTCACGAACTTGCGGTAGTAGCCTGTTAAACCCAGAAAGCTATGTAGCAATTTTATGTTTCTCGAGGTCGGCCAGTTTTGCATTACTCCAATTTTGAAGGGGTCCACTACCACACCTTCCTCTGATATGATATGCCCAAGATATTCCACCTTTTGTTGAAGAAAGCAAAAATTTGTGGTTGTTGTGTGTTCAAAAGGTAGTTTTCCGTATGTCTTCTTCGCATGCTCGTATTTGATGATACCCGGATCAAAGGTCCAGCTTTGTAAAGATTTGTGCTCCCTTTCATCTAGCAATTCATCTACTATTGGAATAAAGTATTTGTCCTTGATGATTATGCCATTGAGAGCTCGGTAATCAACACATATTCGCCTTGTTCCGTCCTTCTTGCGTACAAGTAGCACCGGCGAAGAGTAGAGGTTGCAACTTGGCCGAATAACTCCTGTTTCGAGCATCTCTTTTATAATCCTTTCTATTTCATCCTTTTGGAGATGTGGATACTGATATGGCTGAGCATTTGCTGAAGATTTGCCTGGAAGAATCATTATACAATGATCATGCCGACAGATAAGAGGTAGGTTGCGCGGTTCGTCAAATATATTTGAAAATTCAGCAAGCAAAGGAAGTAGATTTGGATTTTCAAATTTTGTTGGCTCTCCCTTAGTTTGCTGCTCAAGTTGTACCAAAAAGCCGCTGCATGCTTTATGCAAAACATTCTCCATTTGTTGTGTGCAAATCATTGTTATGTCGCCCCCACGTTTCCCGTGCAATGTCACATGTTTCTCCTTACTGTAAAATTTCATAATTAGTTTCATAAAATTTCAAGAAATATCACCTAATATCGTCAACCATTTAATTCTGAGCATGGCCTCATGATTGTTAAGAGGGAGAAGGAAGAAATCTGCAATTATCTCTTGGTCTTGCAGCAATAGTTTCTCCTACAATCGCCTATGATCACAATTCAAAATCCGTCCGTCGGTGACCTTAACATCAAACCTGCAGCGATTCTCGATAGGTAATGATATCCGAACAGCAAGCTTACTATTTAGGAAGTTAGTAGTACTGCCCGTGTCGATGAGAACAGTGATTGGTTGTTGTTTGACAAGGCCTCCAATTTTTATCGTTTGCGGGTTTGAGTAGCCAGCTAGTGTATGTACCGTAACTTCGGTTGGTTGTGGCTCTTCTTCTGCATCTTCTTCTTCATGTTCAAGGCTCTCTTTTGGATGTTCAATGACCTCTTCTTCTATCAGTTCAATCATAAGAAGTCCCCCTTTACTACAGCGATGCTCACGGCTCCATGGCTCGTCACAATGCCAACATAACCCCTTCGCATATCGCTCCCGAAGCTCTTCTCTTGTTAATCTCTTTGGTGTAGGGACTTGGTCGATAGTAGGGGGGGCTAAGGGCTTCAATATTACTAGTTGAGGAGAGACCCTAGTCCTCCGAGCTTCATGGTTCAATTGCTCCTCTTGATGTCGTGCGAAAGAGATGGATGCCATAAGCGTATACGGTTGTCGCGCTTTAACTTCTCCTCGGATCTCTGGCTTCAAGCCCTCAATGAAGGTCCACAATAGCTGTTTTTGAGACCAATCATGAGTTTGATTAGATAACCTTTCAAACCTGGTTTGGTACTCCTGAATGGTGGAGGTTTGTTGGATTTTTGCTAGTTGTTCGTCAATATTCTCGTAATCGGTTGGTCTGAAGCGAATCAGCAGTCCTTCTTTGAATTGTCGCCATGAAAGGACTCCATAAGTATGTTCAAACCAGTCAAACCACTGTATATAGCTGTAATTTTCACCATAGATACATCCGCGGTTTTGTGGTACCGAAAATATCGCTCCGCGCGCAAGATCCAACCAATCGGGTCTCCTTCTTCCCATCTAGGGAAGTCCACTCTCATGCATGGATAATTGGGGTTGGTCATAGAGCTTCCCCTCTCTTGGAAGTCATATCTTTGGGGTTGGTGTGATTGGGCAAAGCTCTCTCCTTGATGTGATTTCTTCGGGCTTAGTGGTCGGCCCAATCTGAGTTCGGTAAAGAGCATCCGAATCTTATCCTCCATTCGCGCCTCCAAGGCTTCGAATTTAGCATTGATTACCTCCTTAGATGCCATAATATATGCCTCCAAATCTATGATGTTAAGATCTCTCTTTTGTTGTTAGGTTAAAGGCATGTATAGGTTGAGAGAAGTGATGGTCAAAAGGGTTGGTGGATTGGTGGATGTAGGCTACGATTTAGGCTTGTTTTGTGGCAGTTTTGGGTGCAGTTTGAGAGTGTGGTTTAGTAGAGTTTTAGGGCTGTGGTTGAAATTTTTGGATCTGTGGTAGATGGAAGCAAAGGTTTGACAGAAATCCGTGGAAGTTGCAGCAAGTATGTGCTATCTTGTAAGAGTAGAATTGTCGTCGAAGAAACAACGGTTTCTCGACGTAATTTCCACCAAAAACTTGAGAGAATTGAGGAGGGAATTGATAGCAAAATCACAGTTTATATGACAGCAAGGATATCTAATTTAATCAAGAAAATTTTGGCAGTATAACAGCAAGGAAATTGGTGCAAGTTGCAATTGCAGAATTATCGTCAAAAAATTTCAGCGGGTTACGATGAAAATTTGTAGCAACATAAAATCATTTTTAGAGATGAATTTCTTAATAGATCAATCTTAGATGGAAGCCAAGATGATCTATGAAATGTATAAGAAATTTCATTCAAAAAAGATTGCAAATAGATGGGTTAAGGCAATGATATGCAGCTAAAATTTTCTACAGCATAGATTTTCAAGTGCAGCAGTTTGGACATAAAAGATCAGTAGTTTATATTGAGAATTTTTCAATGAAACCAAAGGGAAATCTACTGTTAGGAAGTGTCAAAGATGTCATAAAAATTTCGTAGAAATTTGGATAGAAAAAGCACAGTAGCAAGATCAAACAGATGGTGCTATGCGGCTTGAATTCTGCAATTCAAGTACAGCAGATTGGACATAAAAGATCAGTAGTTTATATTGAGAATTTTTTTGATGAAACCAAAGGGAAATCCACTGTTAAGAAGTGTCAAAGATGTCATAAAAATTTCGTAGAAATTTGGATAGAAAAAGCACAGTAGCAAGATCAAACAGATGGTGCTATGCGGTTGGAATTCTGCAATGTATCTTTCGTCGTAGAGATGAAAACTTTTTGACGAAAAGTTTATGCAGCAATATAGGAACGATTTTTTTTTTTTTTTGGATTTTTGAATAAGGATAACTAAATTGCAGCAGCAGTAAGGTAGGAAACCAGAACCTGTTGCAATTCACGGGGAGATCAAAGGATGATCCGTGGTGGTGGAGATGATGACGGAATTCGGTGACGATCTTTTAAGCAATTGTGGGAATTGCTTTGGATGGTTGTAGAGGGTTGATGGATGGCTGTGGAAGGGCAGCGAGACGCCAAGAACGCTGCTCTGATACCAGGTGTTAGAACCCTTGCAGATTCTAAACTTGGGGTTGATCTCTTTAGGGGATCGGCATCCTTGGAACTCTATAGGGGTTCCTCCCTCCAAGTTGCTGCTCAAAGGCTGCATAAAAGATTCATCTATTGCTTAAGAAAAGAGAAGGAATACATGGCTATTTATAGGGCTTCTAAACCCTAACTCATAATAGGACTCCTACTTAAGACTCTTACTTCTAACCAACTCCTAATAGGACTCCTACTCAAGACTCCTATTCCCTTACAACTCCTAATTCTTCTCTAAGAAAAAACCTCCTACATGAATGCCCCTCACAATTAGGACTCTCCTAGCTAGAGTCCTAACAGAATGTCCCTCTCAATTAGGACTCTCCTAGCTAGAGTCCTAACATTTTTACATGAATGTCCCTCTCAATTAGGACTCTCCAAGCTAGAGTCCTAACAGTTAACCTTAACTCCCCCTGTCAATATGTCATATTGATAGAACCTTGAATTTAAATTGTATTCAAGTCAAAACAAATTTAATCATGAATATTTACAATACATTATATGTATATCATTGCATTGTATGCATCATTATCATAAGTTTTGCATGCATCATCATAAATATTTCAAATCATCATGGCATCAAAAATATTAAAATATATTACATTCTACCATGTATGATTCTCATATCATCATAACTTCTCCCCCTTTGTCATCAACTAAAAGGAGAAGTGCAACTATCAAGTTTTAGAGACATGAAGGGTTAGCTATTTAGCAAATTTTTCAGCACTTTAGAACATTCAAGCTAGTGAGTTTCTCTTCCTTTTGCAATGGGCAAGTTTTCAAATTTTGCATCTTGAGCTAGCAATTTTTGAAATGTACAAGATAGCATGTTTTTGCATCTTCTTTGAAATGTGCAGCTTAGCAAACATTACTTCTCTTTTGAGATGAGCAAGCTAGCAAATTTTGCTCTCTTCGTAATGTGCAAGCTAACAAGATTTAGCTTCTTCTTGCATATATCATCATGCAAGCTAGCAGATTTTATCTCCCCCTTTGTCATTGTAAAAAGAAGGGAAGAATACAATTTTGTAATTCTTTTTCCCTTTACAATAATTTTCAAAGCATGACAAAGATAAATAACAAATTTACATCAATATTCTAATCATAAAAAATGAATGACCAAGTCATGATTTTTGACATATCTCTTCTTTTGTATATAAAAGGAATGATAGGGAAACAATCTTGATTCATAAAGAAAATTCAAGTCTAAATTTTGAGAAATCAAAATCATGATATGAAAAATGTATAAGAAGAATTTATGCATTCGGGTGATCTAACATGTCTAAGTTTATCATTTAATCTAACAAATTTGGTTCTCTTGAGATGCTAGCTATTTTCTTTTCCCCTTTTATCATTGCAAACAAGAAAGAAGAAGGGAAGAACATAATAGTTTAAATGTTCAAGTCATCACAAAAAAAATTAATTTGGTGATGAGATATACAATTTATGAATACAAAGGAATATCATTAATAAATCATGATATGAAAGATATTAATATCAAATCATGAATGTCGAAAGATATAATTTATTTTAACAAATCTCTTCTTTTATAAATAGCAAAAAGAAACATAGGAGATTAAAAGATGTTGATTCATATAGAATAAATCTCAAGTTATAAATCTCGAAAAATCAAGATAAAGTTCATTCAAATTCAAATTATAAAAATAATTTTCAAGAGATTCATAAAAAAAGATAGATAGATTCATTAATCTCTCCTTTTTTTCGTCAATGATTTAATTATATCATGAGATATACAAATCATAATTACAAAGGAGTCATATAAAAGTCATGACATGAAAGATATTAATATAAAAGATCAATTCATGAATGATTCATCTTGACAAATCTCCTTTTTAGTAAATAATGAATAGAATCATAGGAGATCAAAAAAGATATCTTGATTCAAATAAATCTCAAATTATTAATGTCAAGAATCAAGATTCGTTTGGATAAATCTTCCCTTAGACAAGTAAATCATACGTGAATTAAAAAAAAATACTTCATATAAAATACATCTCAAGTCGCAAACATTGATAAATGATTTGATTGGGTATATCATCACATTATTAAAATGAATCATACGAAAAGGAATCCAAAATCATCAATAAAATCACTTTTCGAAAAATTCAATGAAAGCAACGTAGATAGATTCCTATAAGATTAAAGATAGCTCAAGTTCTTTTAGTTCCAAATTTTGTGATTGATTTCATGTTCAAGTCTTTCATACAAAGGCCATGCTTCATTATTTATAATAAAAAATTAATATGAAAATCATAAAAATCATCAAGCTCAATAAAGTATAAATTACCCAAAAATTATCGTTACTTCAAATCACCATGAATAATTATAAAATCGTTAAGCATGATATCAAGATTTTTCAACATTTTCATTATATCATTATATCATTATGAATCATTAAATTATCAAGCATGATTTCATTAAACATGTAGCATTTTTAATCAAAATTATTTTATTTGTTATAGTAATGCATTTTTCTTATGCAATCTCTTCTGGAACTAGTACTAATATGTGGTACGATCCTTGGGTGAATGGGAAGAGTATATTTCAATTATATGGTGATAGAATATGAAAAGATCTTGGGGCTCCCAAAGATTAGAAGGTTTCCGAGTTCATTGCTAACGGTACCTGGTGTCTCCCTAATCCTATTTCTCTCGAAATGTTATCACTTTGGCCGACTATCATAGCTATTCCAATCAGGAACAACTCTTCAGATATACTTATTTGGCCTCATGATAATGGCAAATTTAGTGCCACATCCGCATGGAATCAAATTAGGCAAAGAAATAACAAGTGGGTCCCAAGCAGTTGGACATGGGATTGACCGGGATCACAAAGACACTCCTTATGTACATGGCACCGATGCTCCCTTTGTTTGCAACAAGAAGAAACTGTTGACCACCTCTATTTTGCTTGTGATTATACAAAATGGATATGGAAGGAGATTCTCCAGCGATTTGAACTCAATAGACTGCCGCAACCAAACTTGCACCAAGAACTAGGCGACTTTATACAATGTTTCTCAAGAAAAGGGCCTCTTACACAACTGGCAAAGGTTACTTTCAGATGCGCTATTTGGTGGATATGGAAGGAGAGATGTAATAGAATTTTTGAATGTCAACACACAAACAATGCTCAGCTCTTGAAAGAGATTATTAGAGACTCAAGATTCTGTATGGAGCATGATCTCAAAACGCACTTCACCCGAAGAGAAAAAGATATTTTTATCAAATTTAATTTTGCTATTAGCTAAAGATCTTGGGAATGATGTCAAATAATGTACCCACAGGTAGTTATAGTCTACATGTGTAGTCATAACTATCGCATTCGCACTCTATGAGTTACTTGGCTTTGTCTATGACTTGTATAGATAAAGCTATTTGTAAAAACTTTACACATAATCAATTTACTTTTACTTACCAAAAAAAAAAATGCATTTTTCTTTTTAAGTGAATCTAACTTTTTATGCTTAGTGCTAGGAGTTAACATGTAATTGTCATGATCAATTTTTTTAATTTTTCAAAAACACTAGAAAGAAAATCATGTTCCCCTTTTATTTAATTTTTACAAACTAATTTAAAAATAACTCATGAAAAGAATCAAGTAATTTCAAAACAAACTAAGGGGGTTTCAGGTGAGTCATTTGCCTCATCGTCGAGAGCTGTTAAGGTATAGTTTGCCACCTTGCATTTGTTGGTTTGTTCTTCATCTTCAGATGAACTTGATTCGTCCCAAGACACCTTGAGTGTTTTCTTCTTCTTTTGTAGCTTCTTCTTTTTAAGTTCATTTTTACTTTTTGATTCTTGTTTTAAGAACTTTTTAAGCTTTATTGTGAGAAGTTTAAGGTTATCATCATCATCACTTGAGTCATCACTCAAGTGATATTCTATTGTTTCAAGTGTCAAATCCTTCCTGTTCTTTAGAAGGTAGTTCTCATATTCATTATGTTCAACACAAGTCATTTCATATGTCATCAAGGACCCAATTAGTTCTACAATCGGAAAATGGTTCAACTCCTTTGATTCTTATATTGCCATTACTTTCGAATTCTAATTTTTAGAAAGAGATCAAAAACTTTATTAACAAGTTCAAGATTCGAAAAACTTTTTCCAAGTACTTTTAAACCATTGATGACATCCATAAAACGAGTGTACATGTCTCCAATGGTTTTACATGGTTTCATACAAAATAATTCAAAATCACACATCAAAAGATTTATCTTAGAATCTTTTACTCTACTAGTGCCTTCAAGTGTGGTTTTAAGAGTGTGCTAAATATCAAAAGTAGTTTCGCAAATAGAAACATGATTAAATTTATTTTTTTCTAAGGCACAAAATAAAGCATTCATAGCTCTAGCATTCAAAGAAAAAGTTTTCTTCTTCAAATCATTCCATTCATTCATTGGATTAGAAGACTTTTGAAAGCCATTTTCAATGATATTCCATATATTGAAATCTAAAGAAATCAGGAAATCTCTCATCCGAGTTTTCCAATATTTGTTGTCTATCCAATTAAACACGGGAGGACGAATGATAGAGTGACTCTCTTAAAAACCCAAAAGAGCCATTTCTCTTGGGTATTAAACGTAACGTAACGATAAAAACATGGCTCTAATACCAACTGTTAGGATTTCATCAGCATTAAGAGAGGGGGGGGGGGGATAAATTAGTGCAACAGATAAAAACGATGTCGGTTCGAAAATCTCATTTGATAAAAAACTATATCAGAAATGTGCTTGACTTAAAGGTAAATCAAGCGTATGGAAGAGTGTAATGAGAAAGTAAAGTAAGTAAGGTAGTTTGTTGTAAAGGTAAATTGCGCAAATAGAAATACAAACCAAGTTTTATAGTGGTTCGACCGTCGTGACCTACATCCACACTCGATTCCTCTTCCGTTGAGGCCACCGGCATCCACTAACGATCTTTTTTCAATAGGAAAAGATCAACTATCCATTTACACTCTTTCTCCTTTTTATGAGTTTAAGAGACAACCCTTACAAGCCTCTCTTTCTTAGACCTCAATTCTCCCTTTAGACAAACTTCTAAATACTAGGAAAAAGTGATCCTAAATCCTAAGAGAGTTTTCTAATTTTTTCTTAAGTATTTTTCCCACTTTTTCAACTCAATGGTTCCATCACCGGCAGCATTGACATTGGGCGATATCACTATCCAATCTGGCGGTACTACTACTTGGGAGACTATGTTTGAACGGTACCACCACTCAAATTGGCGGTACCACCGCTTGATAATCTCAGAGTTTGAGTCTGGGCAGTACCAGCACCAAGATTGGCGGTACCACTGTCTGACACAATCTAGGAGACTATGCCATGATAGTTCCAACTGTTGGGTCACTATTTGGTTCTTTCACTTGGCCCAGCACAACCCAAACTTGGGCCCAACTGACCCATAATTGAGTTGGCTCAATTCCAACCCAATTACGCCTAAAACCTACTTCGATCTAGATAATTATTACAAAGCTAAATCAAATGTTGTCCAGTATGTCATTGGTTCATTGATGCCTCGTTCGATTCTTCAGCGCATCGTCCTCTCTTGCGGCCTAATACCCAATCAGCCAGTTGACCTCCTTAACTCCGATTTTCTTAGTATAATTTCTTCTCTTCTTGGCCCGATTCCCGATCCTATGCCCCGAGGCCTTCTATCCATACGTCGACCGATCCTCCGGCTCGACATCCAATCTTTTGACATGTTCCGCTCTAGCCCAACATGATTTTTCTTGTTTTTAGTTGTTTCTACCTGATCGAAGCTTCCTATATCACTCAAAGCATAAATCAGATAAACACTATCAATTGGTTTCATCATCAAAATTTGAGATTCAACAACTCCTCCCTTAGAAAGACCTCTAAACATTAGGAGGAAGAGAGTCTACACTTCAAGACAAATTATAATACCTTTCATAAGTATACTTCCCTCCCTTAGAAAGACCTCTAAGTTATTTCATAAGTCATCAAGGACCCAATTAGTTCTTCAATCGAAAAATGGTTCAACACCTTTGACTCTTGTATTGCCATTCCTTTCGAATTCTAATTTTTAGAAAGAGACCGAAAACTTTATTAACAAGTTCAAGATTTGAAAAACTTCTACCAAGTACTTTTAAACCATTGATGGCATCCATAAAACGAATGTATATGTCTCCAATGGTTTCACATGGTTTCATACGAAACAATTCAAAATCACGCATCAAAAGATTTATCTTAGAATCTTTTACTCTACTAGTGCCTTCATATGTGGTTTCAAGAGTGTGCTAAATATCGAAAGTAGTTTCGTAAATAGAAACATAATTAAATTTATTTTTGTCTATGGCACAAAATAAAGCATTCATAGCTCTAGCATTCAAAGAAAAAGTTTTCTTCTCCAAATCATTCCATTCATTCATTGGATTAGAAGACTTTTGAAAGTCATTTTCAATGATATTCCATATATTGAAATATAAAGAAATCAGGAAATCTCTCATCCGAGTTTTCGAATATTTATAGTCTGTCCAACTAAACATGGGAGGACGAATGATAGAGTGACCCTCTTAAAATTCCAAAAAAACCATTTCTCTTAAGTATTAAACCAAACGAGAAAAACGTGGCTCTAATACCAACTGTTAGGATCGAGTCGGCATTAAGGGGGGGGGGGGGGAGGGGGGGAGATGAATTAGTGCAACAGATAAAAACAATATCGGTTCGAAAATCTCATTCGATAAAAAACTATATCAGAAATGAGCTTGACTTAAACATAAATCAAGTGTACAGAAGAGTGTAATGAGAAAGTAAAGCAAGTAAGACAGTTTGTAGTAAAGGTAAATCGCGCAAATAGGAATGCAAACTGAGTTTTATAGTAGTTCGCTCGTCATGACCTACATCCACTCTTGATTCCTCTTCCGTTGATGCCACCAGCATCCACTAACGATATTCTTTCAATGGGAAAAGATTAACTTTCCATTTACACTCTTTCTTCTTTTTATGAGTTTAAGAGACAACCCTTACAAGCCTCTCTTTCTTAGACCTCACTTCTCCCTTTAGACAAACTTCTAAATACTAGGAAGAAGTGATCCTAAATCCTAAGAGAGTTTTCTAATTTTTTTCTCAAGTATTTTTCCATCTTTTTCAACTCAATTTCATGCTTAGATCTTGCTACTCCATGCAAGAATAGCTGGGGCATTTATAGACTTCAAGCGGCTTCAAAATTGGACCAAAAAAGGTCTCATCCCGAGTTTCTCAAGTCCTAATAATACCATCGCCTGTGCTGGGTAGTGCCATCACCGGTAGTATTGACATTGGGCGATACCACCGTCCAATCTGGCAGTACCACCACCTGGGAGACTATGTTTGGGTGATACCACCACCCAAATTGGCGGTACCACCACTTGATAGTCTTAGAGACTGAGTTTGGGCAGTACCACCACCCAATTGGCGATACCACTACCTGACAAAGTCTCGGAAACTATGCCACGATGGTACCACCTATTGGGTCACTGTTTGGTTCTTTTACTTGGCCTAACATAGCCCAAACTTGGGCCAACTAGCCCCTAATTGAGTTGGCTCAATTCCAACCCAATTACGCCTAAAACCTACTTCGATCTAGATAATTATTACAAAGCTAAATTAAATGTTGTCCGGTATGTCATTAGTTCATCGACACCTCGTTCGATTCTTCAGCGTATCACCCTCTCTTGCGGCTTAATGCCCAATCGGCTAGTTGACCTCCACAACTCTGATTTTCTTCACGCAATTTCTTCTCTTCTTGGCCCGATTCCCGATCCCATGGCCCGAGGCCTTCTATCCATATGTCGACCAATCCTCTGGCTTGACGTCCAATCTTCTGACATGTTTCACTCCAGCCCAACATGATTCTTCCTATTTTTAATTATCTCTACCTGATTTAAGCTTCCTACGTCACTCAAAGCGCAGATCAGATGAACACTATCAATTGGTTTCATCATCAAAATTTGAGCTTCAACAACTCCTCCCTTAGAAAGACCTCTAAACATTAGAAGGAAGAGAGTCTATACTTCAAGAGAAATTAGAATACTTTTCACAAGTATACTTCCCCCCCTTTTACACTTTTTTTTGTCTTTCCCATGAAGGAATTTGTGGGGTATTTATAGACCTCAAATGACTTCAAAAATTAGAGCCAAAATTTAAATTCTCAAGTTTTCAAGGTACTAGTGGTACCACCACTAATATTGGATGGTACCACCACCTATTAGTTTAACACTAGGTGGTACGATCACCTAATAGCCTGGAAAAATATGTTCTTGACTTTTCCAACTCATGGGCGATTCCACCGCTAGTTTGGCGGGGCTATCGCTTGACCCAACTTTTGGGACACTAAATATTTAGTCCCAATTGGTTTCTAATTGAGTTAAAATTATTATACCAAAAGCTAAATCAATTAGCCCCCTAAACTACTTTGATCTAGATAAATAATTACAAACATGAATCCTTTGTCCGGCATGTTATTGGTTCATCTAGCCTTTGTCCGGCCTTTCAACGCATCATCTTCTCCTTCGGTGTATTGCCTAATTAGCATGTTGACCTCTCGCAATATCGAATTTTCTTGGTGCAATGTTCGATCCTTCTAGCCCGAACTCATGGCACGAAGTTCTTCTACCAGCATATCGACTAGTCCTCTGGCTCGATGTCCAATCTTATATACTTTACTCTGACCTAACTTCTGATTCTTCCCGCTTCAATCAATTTGCCTTTATATGATTGAAGATAGTCCTGCGTTACTAAAATGCTGATTAGATCATAACTTCATCAATTGATTTCATCATCAAAATATGAGATTCAACAATCTCTCCCTTTTTTATGATGATAATCAATTGATGATGGAGTTTCATTAAACTCTCCCTATTTATATGTCATAATTTCAATTATGAATCATATACAATACATCATATCATCATAATCATTGCTTACATCAGAAGTTGAAGTATTGCATATATAATTCCAAATCATCATACATAATCTCAAAATATAAAAGTACATCATACCATACATGATTCAAATTTTAAACCATTATCATAACTTCTCCCCCTTTGTCATCAACAAAACAGAGATGTGCAACTAGCAAGTTTTCAAAATATGTAAGCTAGCAATTCTTGAGATGTTCAAGCTAGTAATTCATACTTCTCTTTTGAGATGTGCAAGATAGCAATTTTCTACTTCTTTGAAATGTATAACCTAGCAATTTTTGCTTCCTTTTCCAACATGCAAGCAAGCAATTTTTGGTTCCTTTTGAAATCTATAAGCGAGCAAGTTTTTTCTCCTTGAAATGTGCAAGCTAGTAATTTTTCTTTTCTTTACGATGTACAAGCTATCAATTTTTTTTTTCTTTGCAATATGCAAGCTAGCAAGACTTTCTCCCTATTTGTCATTGTCAAAAAGAAGGGAATAATACAATGTTGTAATTGTTAGGACCGAAATCGGCACGAGGGGGGGGGGGGGGGGTTGGGTGTGGGGTGGGGGGGTGATGAATTAGTACTTTCATAAAAGTTACATTGATTCAAAAATCTTGTAAGATAAAATCATATCGGAAATATGTTTAACTTGAAAACATTCATAAGAATGTAATGATCAAGTAAAGCAGTTTGTAATAAAGATAAACATCAAAATAGAAATATAAACCAAGGTTTATAATGGTTCGGTCGTCATAACTTACGTCCACTCTCGATTCCTCTTTCATCGAGGCCATAGGTGTTCACTAATGATCTTCTTTCCAATAGACGAAGATCAACTACCTTTACAACTCTTTCTCCTTTTCATACGTTCAGGAGAGAATCTTTAAACCTCTATATTACAAATATTTCCTCACACTCTCCCTTAGAACAGCCTCTAAGCATATAGAGGAGGGAACTTAACTTTCTAATAGGGTTTACAACTTTAGAATTATAAAGTTTTGTTCTACCTTTCATTCTTTCTTAAGGAGGAAAGGTTAGGGTATTTATAGACCCTAAATGACTTCAAAAATTGGGGCTAAAGTTCAAATCCCTGATATTTCGGGGTACTGGCAGTACCACTGCCTGTGTTGGGCGGTACCACCACCTGTAGCACTGACATTGGGTGGTACCACAGCCCAGTCTGGCAGTGCCACTACCCGGACTAGTGGTACCACCGCTTGACATAGTTTGAGAGACTATGTTTGGCGGTACCATCGCCCAATCTGGTAGTGCCATCGCTTGGCCCTTTTATGGGTGACTTAATGGGCTTTCCACTTGGCCCAAAATAGCACCAAATTAGGCCCAATTGGCTCATAATTTAGTTGGTATTGTTTCTCCCTATAAATAACTCAATTAGACCTAAACTAACTCGATCGAGACACATGATTACAAGCATGAATCCAATGTTATCTGACATGTCATTAGTGCATTCGACGCTTTGTTCGATCCTTTGATGCATCATCCTCTTCTTCGGCGTATTGCCCAATTGGCATGTTGACTCTTGCAACTTCCGATCTCCTTGGTGCAATATCCGATCTTTCGGCCCGATGCCCAAACTCATGACATGAAGTCCTACCGATATGTCAACCAATCCTCCGGCTCGATGTCCAATCTCCCTAGCATGTTTCACTCCAGCTCAGCGATTGATTCCACATACTTTAATTGATTTGCCATTTCTTATCATATTTAGTCCTATATCACTCAAAACACATATTAGATTGTAAATCTAGCTGATTTTTGTTATGAAATTTTGGGGGTGACATCACATGCATAGCGGAAGAACAAAAAATAAAATCTTCAATTCCTAAAGATATGTTCCTCATTGTGTGAACATTGGTGCGTAAAATCTATGAAATAGAAAACCACATGTGAGATAGATTATGTTACCTAGGGAGATCGTATATCCCTGAATCCCTGTAGTGTTGAATCTCATATTTTGACGATGAAACCAATTGATAAGTGTTTATGATTTGATTTGTGTTTTGAGTGATGCAGGATGCTTCGATCAGGAAGAGATATTTAAAGCAGGAAAAATCATGTTGGGCTGGAGAAACATGTCAGAAGATTGGAGGTCACGCTGAAGGATCGGTTAACGTCTCGACAGAAGGCTTCGGGCCATAGTTTCGGGTATCGGGCCAAGAAGAGCAGATGTTATGTAAGGATATCAGAGTTGCGAAGGTCAACGGGCCGATTGGGTAATAGGCCCTAAGAAAGGATGATGCGCCAAAGAATCGGACAAAGCATCGATGGACTAATGACATGTCAGACAACATAATTTATGCTTAGTAATAATTGTCTAGATCGAAGGGCGACCACTGTAGCGGCGACGACACTATAGCGGCGGCCAGATCTAGGGCGACCACTGTAGCGGCGACGACACTGTAGCGGCGGCCAGATCTCCCTAGGGCGATCTAACTCCTACAACGGTGACGACACTATAACGGTGACCAGATCTAGGGTGACCACTGTAGCGGCGACGACACTGTAGCGGCGACCAGACCTAGGGCGACCACTGTAGCGGCGGCCAGATCTCCCTAGGGCGATCTGACTCCTGTAGCGTCGGCTTTCTCTCACGGGCGACGGGCGACGACACTGTAGCGGCGATCGGATTTCCTGCAGCGTCGGTTGTTTCCCAAGGGTGATGGTACTATAGCGACGGCAACGACACTGTAGCAGCGACGGTACTATAGCGACGACGACACTGTAGCGGCGACGAGATCTCCCTAGGGTGATCTAACTCCTGCAGCGTTGGCTTTCTCCCACGGGCGACGATATTATAGCAACGATCTGATCTCCCTTACTGTAGTGGTGATCGGATCTCCTACAGCATCGGCTTCTCCCCAAGGGCGACGATACTATAGCGGCGACCAGATCTCCCTAGGGCGACGGTACTGTATCGGCGATCTGATATACTACGACGGTGGCTTTTCCCTATGGAGACGATTCTATAGCCGCGACCAAAAGAGGGATCAAACATGGCAGCGACGGCCCCTAGGGCTAGCGATGGTGGCGGGATGGTTGATACGATGGTAAGACTCCCTACCGTTACCCCTCAATTGGCTCCTCCTCCATATCCTCTCCAAAGAGACACTCCTTCGACGAAACAGCATCGAAGTAGGTCACGCTCTAGATCGCGGCAACCTGCCCTCATTTTCAGTGACCCTAGGTCTTGGACTAGCCTCTTCAAGGCTCCGGTTGGAAGTCCGGATCTAAGCTTGGAATTCTTTACTCTAGAAGTTCAGGCTGATAAGAAGATTGCTGTATACGAGACTGCTGATTCAGTAGAGCTTATTGAGACATGGTCTATGGCGATTGTTGGCTATGTGGTAGGTCTCAAAACATCTTATTTCCTACTATCATCATTTATCAAAACTCGATGGGGAATATCGTCATTTGATCTTCATATGTTGGAGAACGGATTCTTTGTTTGCAAGCTATACTCTGAAGAAGATTTACAACGGGTCCTCGAAGGATTCTGGACTATTCGCGGCCATCCAATGATTCTACGACGCTGGTCTCCTGATGTCCATTTGGAGTTAGATAGCCTACAGTCTATTCCATTATGGGTATCCTTTCAAGGTCTTCCTCTATATCATTGGAGTCGACGTTTTATTGCAAAGTTATGCAGCACTCTGGGACAGCCACTCTACATCGACAAAGCAACAGCTGCTCAGACGAGATTAGCATTTGCACGAGCATGTGTACTGGTTTCTTCCGACGAAGATCTTCCAAATGAGGTTTTCTATCGTGATCTTGATGGGAACACTCGGAAGGTACATGTCTCATATTCCTGGAAGCCACAACGATGTCAGCATTGCTTATCTTTTGGTCATGCAAATGGAGCTTGTCAGCAAACTCCAAAACAAATCACAAAGGTCTATCGACCACGTCAAGCACCTCAGCAACAAAGCGAGTCTTCTCTAATGGCAGTAGCACCGATGGTGGCGAAGACTATTGAGCATTCCGACTAGCAAGGACAGCACCGCGGATAGAAGGACAAATCCAAAACTATATCTCTTCCTATAATGTCGGAGCTTTCCATAACAGAGGTTTCCTTTGGTACTAGTGGACAGGAGAAACATAAGTCAGGAACTTCATCTCTTCCAATATCATTGGATCCGTCCATAATAACTCAACAAACTCAGGCCCAAACAAATCTCGCCAGCAAGGATATTCTTCCTCAACAAACTCAGGCCACAACAAACATCGCCAACAAGGATATTCTGTCTCAACAAACTCATGCCCCAACAAACCTCTCTAGCCAGGCTACTCCAACAAGTACTATCCAGGATATTGTGCTGCAACAATCTTATCGTGCTTCAACAAACCCTGCCAATCAAGACCACATGATTCAAGGTATTTTAAAGTTTAAAAATTTGTAAGCTATAGATGAAGTGGATAAATATAGGAATAAAGGCATAAAAGGTAAGGATATTGTGCGGGAGGAAAATACAAAATCGAAGGATAAGAAAAAGGATGGTACAGTCCATCCAAAGTCGTAAGATGAATACCTTACCACCTTTTCATTTCTTTATTACTGATGAAGATAACATGTTGGAATGTTCGCTGACTTAATAAGCCGGAGAAATGTCGGGAGCTCAACAGAATAATCAAGTCTACCGCATGTGATATTGTTATTCTAGTAGAAACGAAAATTAAACAATCGTGCGTTCAAGCTCAAAAGAATTTAATATGGTCGGACGCAGAACTGTTTACCAATGACTCAAATAAAACTTTTGGTAGAATATGGGTCTTATGGCATCCTAACTCTATTAATGCTTGGTTTATTTCTACTACTGATCAATTCATTCATCTTAAGGTAGAGGACAAAAAGAATGGCTGTCAATTCAATTTCACTAGTATATATGCTTCAAATAGTATATAAGAAAGAAATACTCTTTGGTTTGACTTGAGTAATATTGCAAATGGCTGTCTCAATGTACCTTGGATTGTTCTTGGAGACTTTAATACTGTTCGGTACACAAATGAAAAAGCGGGGGGTAGACAACTTTCAGAAAGCCAACTTCAAAGTTTTAATGATTACATTGACACTGCAGCTTTGTTTGATATGAAATCTGTGGGTAATTGGCTCTCCTGGAGTAATCAAGGTGCAGCTAATAGAAAAATAATGGCTCGACTTGATAGGTGTTTGATTAATGTATATACACGCAGACAAAGTGACACCAAGAGGCAAGAAACCGTTTAGATTCTTTAACATGTGGAGTACTCATCCTCAATTTCTTGATGTTATCAGATCTGCTTGGAATGTTAACGTGCATGGATCCCCCCCTTACATCTTATGTCAAAAGCTCAAAGCCTGTAAAGCAGCACTAAAGGAGTGGAATACAAATACCTTTGGCAATATTACCACCACAATTCAATTTTGCAGGAAGGAACTAATGTCATTACAACATGAGCTGCAACTTCAGCCAAATGATGAGAATATTATCTACAAAGAGACAGAAGCTAGAAATAACTTCATGCAAGCCTTAAAACAGGAGGAAAGTTTTATAAAGAAGAAGTCTCGACATCATTGGCTTACACTAGGAGATTCCAATACTAAATTTTTCTATGCTTCAATTGCTACTCGAAGGGCTGTTAACCGTATCAGCAAATGCAAAGACAAAGATGATAATCTTATTGAGAATTTAGATGAGGTTAAAGCACACACAGAGCAATTTTTTTATTCCTTACTCAATCAAGCTGGGAAAACTAATAACATTCTTGTGGAGCCGACTAGAAAACTTGATTCGGAAGCTATTTCAATCCTCAATGCCCCAATTACAGACGACGAAATTGTATGTGTTGTCTTTAAGTCACCAAAGCACAAAAGCCCAGGTCCAGATGGATTTCCAACTAAATTTTACTAAACTGCTTGGTCTATTATTGGAAATGATGTGATCAAGGCTTGCCAACATTTTTTCTCTTCAGGTCGTATTCTTAGAGAGATGAATTATACTTTTATTTCTTTAATTCCGAAGAATGCAGGGGCTGATTCACTAGAGAACTATCGACCCATATCATTATGCAACTTTATTTACAAGATCATCTCCAAAGTATTGGCAAATAGAATGCAAAAGGTAATACACAAGATCATTAGCCCAAATCAAGCTGCTTTCATCAAAGGGAGAAGTATACATCATAACATTTTGCTTGCTAATGACTTGGTCAAATATTTGCATTCAAAAGCAAGAGGGACAAAAATATGTTTTAAAGCTGATTTACGGAAAGCCTTTGATTCAGTTAATAGGAAATTTATCTATAAGATGCTCCTCGATATGAACTTCCCACAGCAATGGGTTAATTGGATTCAATCTTGCCTGGAAACTCCAAAGTTTTCGATACTCTTTAATGGCTCACCTATTAATGGCTCACCTATTGGTTTTTTTGGGAGCACGAATGGCATCCGACAAGGTGATCCACTCTCTCCGTATCTCTTTACTATTGCGATGGAAGGACTTAGCTGTATGTTGGAACATGCAGTCTTAAATGGCAGCATTAAGGTACCCAATGCTGGCTCTATTCATATATCACATATAACATTTGCAGATGATTTACTTATCTTTCTCCAAAATGATTCAATTTCAGTAAAGAACCTGGCTACTATTATGAATGACTTTGGTATGGTTTCTGGACTTTAGTTAAATCATGCGAAAAGTAAAGTATATATGAGCCCTTACGTTGAGGACAAGGTCTTTATTGCACAAACTTTGGAGGTTAGTGAGGGAAGCCTGCCAGTTCCTTATTTGGGTCTCCCGCTCATATCCACAGGCATTCACAAATCCCACTATCAGCCTATCCTGCAAAAAATAAAGAATAGAATTTCTTCTTGGAAAAATCGGCTTCTATCAAAAGCAGGACGACTCGAACTCATCCATTCTGTATTGCACTCCTACTCTATATATTGGTGTAATGCATTTCTTCTACCTGCTGGACTTCTCCAAGATATTGAATGGTTATTAATGAACTTCTTCTAGAATGACACAAATGATAAGGCAATGCATATGGTAAATTGGGATAGCATTTGCAAACCGAAAGATGAAGGGGGGCTAAACTTGAGAAATACTAGAGATTGGAATCAAGCATGCCTGGTACAACAATTGTGGGATCTTTTACAAAACAAATGTTCCTTATGGTCACAATGGGTTTTTGCTAGGTATCTTTCAAAGGAATCAATTTGGGAAATTTCAACAAGAACATACCACTCTGCAACTTGGAAAGGAATTTTAAAGGCAAGGAATTGGCTAATCAAACATATTTCGTATGCAATCTCTTCTGGAACTAGTACTAATATGTGGTACGATCCTTGGGTGAATGGGAAGAGTATATTTCAATTATATGGCGACAGAATACGAAAAGATCTTGGGGCTCCCAAAGATTGGAAGGTTTCCGAGTTCATTGCTAACGGTACCTGGTGTCTCCCTAATCCTATTTCTCCCGAAATGTTATCACTTTGGCCGACTATCATAGCTATTCCAATCAGGAACAACTCTTCAGATATACTTATTTGGCCTCATGACAATGGCAAATTTAGTGCCACATCCGCATGGAATCAAATTAGGCAAAGAAATAACAAGTGGGTCCCAAGCAGTTGGACATGGGATCGACCGGGATCACAAAGACACTCCTTATGTACATGGCAGGCCCTTCTCAATAAACTACCTACAATAGACAATATGAAAAGAAGAGGTATCTATCATGTTAACCGATGCTCCCTTTGTTTGCAACAAGAAGAAACTGTTGACCACCTCTATTTTGCTTGTGATTATACAAAATGGATATGGAAGGAGATTCTCCAGCGATTTGAACTCAATAGACTACCGCAACCAAACTTGCACCAAGAACTAGGCGACCTTATGCAATGTTTCTCAAGAAAAGGGCCTCTTACACAACTGGCAAAGGTTACTTTCAGATGCGCTATTCGGTGGATGTGGAAGGAGAGATGTAATAGAATCTTTGAATGTCAACACACAAACAATGCTCAGCTCTTGAAAGAGATTATTAGAGACTCAAGATCCTGTATGGAGCATGATCTCAAAACCGAGCACTTCACCCGAAGAGAAAAAGATATTTTTATCAAATTTAATTTTGCTATTAGCTAAAGATCTTGGGAATGATGCCAAATAATGTACCCACAGGTAGTTATAGTCTACAGCATGTGTAGTCATAACTATCGCATTCGCACTCTATGAGTTATTTGGCTTTGTCTATGACTTGTATAGATAAAGCTATTTGTAGAAACTTTACACATAATCAATTTACTTTTACTTACCAAAAAATAAAAAATTGTCTAGATCGAAGTGTGTTTTACATATGCAGGATTAACTATGATAGCAAGGCATAAAGCAAAATGAAGTCTCGGAGTCAAGAACGTGATTTCGTTGGGAGCTCGAGAGTTCGTTGGAAGTTCTGTCGGAATTGACCGAGAAGTCTAGGAGCTTGCCAAAGAAGCTTGTTAGAACTTGCCAAGAAGATTATCGTGAAGTCTAGGAGCTTGTTGGGAGTCCGTTGGAATATTGCCGAGAGATCGTCGAAAGTTCACCGAAAGATCGTCGGAAGCTCATCGGAAGAAATTAGACTTATATACTTGTTTAGCTTAGAAAATATCTTAGAATTCATAGTTAACACATAATTGGGATTGGAATTGGGCCAACCCAATTAGGGGCTAGTTGGGCATATGTATGAACTGTGTTGGGCCCAATGAAAAGGCCCAAACAGTGACCCAAGAGGTGATACCGTCATGGCACAACCTCCGAGACTGTGTCAGGCGTTGGTACCACCCAAACATAGCTTCCAAGAGGTTGCATGTGATGGTACCGCCCAGTGGCAAGGTGCCAGGCGATGACATCGCCTCTGTCAGGCGGTGCTACCACCCAATGTCAGATTGACACTAGCGGTGGTACCTCCCGTACCTAGAAAACCCAAGATGAGATATTTTTAGGCTCCAAGTTTGAATTAACTTGAGGCCTATAAATACCGCTCTCGTCCCTGGTTAACATACATATAACTTAGAGCAAAAAAAAAAGAAAACTCTGTTACAATTGTGTGTGAAACTCCTCTCAAAGTTCTAAGTGTTAGAATAGTTTAAGAGAGGAATAAGTGGGGGTGTAAGGGTTATCTTCTAAACCCGGTAAAAGGAGAATCAAGTTGTAAATGGTGGTTGGTCTTTGCCTATTGAAGGAAGACTGATAGTGCATGCCGGTGGCTTCGACGGAGGAGGAATCACGAGTGGATGTAGGTCACGATGACCGAACCACTATAAACTCGGTTTGTATTTACTTTAAGCAATTTAATTTTATAGCAAACTGCCTCTCCTCCTTATTGTGCTTTTTCTATGCCTATGCTTGCATACGCTTTCAAGTAAACACCTTCCGAGATTGGTTTTAATCGTACAAAGATTTTATGAAACCAACGTTTTTACCGCTACACTAATTCACCCCCCTCTCTTAGTGCCGACTCGTTCCTAATAGTTGGTATTAGAGCCTTATAATTTCTTATTTAGTTTAACACCCAAGAGAAATGATATTTTTTGGCTTTCAAGAGGGTCATTCTCTCATTCGTCCTCCCTTGTTCAATGGGACGGACTACACATATTGAAAAACTCGAATGAGAGTTTTCTTGCTTTCGTTGGATTTAAATTTATGAAATATTATCAAAAATGGATTTTAAAGGTCTTCTCTTCCAATGAACCATTGGAATGATTTGGAGAAGAAGACTTTTTCTTTAAATACGAAAGCTATGAATGCTTTGTTTTGCGCTTTGCATAAAACTGAGTTTAATTGGATTTCTACTTGTGAAATGGCTTTCGATATATGGCACACTCTCAAAATCACACATGAAGGCACTAGCAAAGTTAAAAATTCAAAAATCAACTTTTTAATGTATGATTTTGAACTTTTTCGAATGAAGCCAAGTGAAACCGTTGTTGACATATACACCCGTTTTACAAATGTCATCAATGGTTTAAAAGCACTTGGTAGAAGTTTTTCATATTTTGAACTTGTAAATAAAATTTTACGTTCTCTTAATAAGAGTTGGGATCTGAAAGTAACCGCAATACAAGAGGTAAAGGATCTTAATAATTTTTCACTTAAAGAACTTTTTGGTTCATTGATCACATAAGACACAAAACGAACTTGAGAATAACCTTCCAAAGAATAGGAATGATTTAGCACTTTGAACAAAAGAAGACCACTCGAGCATAAGCTCAAGTGATGGTGAACTTGAACTCCATATGAAATTTAAAAAGTTCATGAAACAACGATTAAGGAAAAAATAAACTTAAAAAGAACGGAACTACTTACTATGAACGCAAGAAGAAGTTGCCAAAAGATGAATCGAGCTCCTCCAAAGACGAGGAGAAAATCAACAAAGGCGAGATGACAAACTACATCTTAACGGCTTTCGACGATGAGGTAATCAAAATCCCCTTAATTTACTTTGAAATTACATAATTCATTTCATGAGTTATTGTTAATTTAGTTTAGAAAAATTATTTTAAAAATTACATGTTTAATAATGTAATGAAAATATAAAAAATTGGAATCATGCTTATCCTTCTAGTAATGATCATGAAGATTGCATTGTTTATGATAAATGAACAAAAATGTTTGTATCATAGTTGATGATTTTTAGGCATGAGGACTTGAAGTAATGATTTGAAATCATATGTTTTGGAATTATGTGTTACACTTTTTTATATTGATGATTTTTTATCTTTCCATTTTAAATGTTGATGCATGGTTTTGATATAAGAACAAATATTTGGGCATGCTAATATAAAGTCAATCACACAAATTGAAACTAAAGAAGTTTAGATATCTTTAAGAATCATTCAACATTATGTTCAACGAAACCATGCTTGAAGTCTTAATGAAAATGTAATGATGATTTGAAAGCATGCTTAACGAGTTTATATTTCAAACTTATCCATGATAATTTTTATGATCTTTTGAAAGTTCTTTTTTGGTGTTAATGAATGATGCATGGATTTGAAAGAAAAGAACATGCATGTAAGAAATCAATCAATAAGTTGAAACAAAAAGAGGAAACCATTTTTCTTGAAAATTCTTTTTCTCTATCTTATTGATTTTGATAAATCTATTCGTATCATTTTTATGGATCTCTTGGACTTTGAAAATGATTTTGATGATTTAAATTTGAATAAATTTTTATCCAAATCATGATCTTGATTCCTTGATATTTACAAATTAAGATTTATTATGAATCAAGATTTTTCATTAATTGTTCTCCTCTGATTCTTCTTGGTATTTTATTTAAAGAAAAGATTTACTATATGAATCATATCTTTTGGTATTTAAGTGGTCTTATCTTTCATGACATGATCTCTTTGTATTTATGGCTTGTATGATCTGAAATGATTGAAATATTTTACACCATTATGTTCTTCCCTTATTCTTTCTTGTTTATAATGACAAAAGGGGAAAAGAAAATAGCTAACATCTCAAGAAAACCAATTTTGCTAGCTTGAATGATAAACTTAGACATGTTAGATCTCCCAAATGCATAAATTCTTCTTATACATTTTTGGATTATGATCTTAATTTCTTGAATTTTAGACTTGATCTTTCATTTTTTATGATTGAAATAATGATTGGAATATTGATGTAATTATTTATGATTGAAATCATGCATGTAATGATGATTTTATATTTTAAAAATATATATGATGATTTGGTATTATGCATGCAATACTTCAACTTATGATAATTATGTATGCAATGATGAAATATTCAGGATGAAAAATTGTTTTGACATTCATGACTTGATTTTACATCTTTGTTATTTATCTTTGTCATGCTTTGAAAATTGTTGTAAAGGAAAAAAGAGATACAAAATTGTATTCATCCCTTCTTTTTGACAATGACAAAGGGGGAGATAGTTAGCTTGCACAAGTCAAGAAGATGCAAAGACTTGCTAGCTTGCTTATCTCAAAAGAGAAGCAAATATCGCTAACTTGCATATTTCAAGAAGCAAAAGTTACTTTCTTGAACATCTCAAATATTGCTAGCTTACATTTTTTTTAAATGAAATAAAAATTTGCTAGATTGCATGATGTAGAACTTGCTATCTTGAACATCAACAAGAATTGCTAGCTTGTAATCTCATCTTAAAAGCAAAAGTGCTATCTTGCCAATCTCAAGAAGTAAAACTTGCAACTTCAACATTGCAAAAGGAAGCGAGAATCGCTAGCTTGCACACTTCAACAAGAATGCTATCTTGAATTTGTTTTTGAAAACTTGCTAGTTTGCACACTCTTAAATGATATAAAATCTGCTAGCTTGCATGTTCTAATATAATGTAACAATTGCTAAATTTGCTAGCTTACAAATTGCATGATGATAAAAATGGTGGTTATTTTTATTATGCAATGATTTGAACTTGTATGTCCAAACACTTGAAAGTTACACTTCTCCTTTTTGTTGATGACAAAGGGGGAGAAGTATGATCATGTTATGCATGATGACGTGTGATAAATATTCGTGATGAAATTTGCAATGACTTGAATTCAGCTTGAATTAAAGATTCTATTATTATGGCATATTGATAGGGGTGAGTTAAGATTAACTCCGTCATCAATTGGTTGTCATCACCAAAAAGGGGGAGATTGTTGAATCTCATATTTTGATGATGAAACCAATTGATAAATGTTTATGATTTGATCTACGTTTTGAGTGACACTGGATGCTTTAATTAGGGAGTGACATTTAAAGCAGGAAAAATCATGTTGGACTAGAGAAACATGTCAGAAGATTGGACGTCGCGCCGAAGGATCGGTCGACGTATCGATAGAAGGCTTCAGGCCATGGTTCTGGGCATCGGGCCAAGAAGAGCGGATGTTATGCCAAGGATATTAGAGTTGCAAAGGTCAACTGACCGATTAGGTAATAGGCCGCAAGAAAGAATGATGCGCCGAAGAATCGAATGAAGCATCGATGGACCAATGACATGCCGGACAACATGATTCATGCTTAGTAATAATTGTCTAGATCGAAGTATGTTTTACATATATAGGATTAACTATGATAGCAAGGCATAAAGCAAAATGAAGTCCCAAAGTCAAGAATGCGATTTTGTTGGGAGTTCGAGAGTTCGTTGGAAGTCTGGACGTTCATCGGAAGAATTAATTGAGAAGTCCAAAAGCTTACTAAAGAGGCTTGTTGGAACTCGCTAATAAGATCGTCATGAAGTCTAGGAACTTTTGGGAGTCTGTTGGAACATTGCCGAGAGATTAGCGGAAGTTCGCTGGAAGATCGCCGGATGCTCATAGGAAGAAACTAGACTTACAAATTTGTTTAGCTTAGTAAATGTCTTAGAATTCATAGTTAGCACATAATTAGGATTAGAATTGGGCCAATCCAATTAGGGGCCAGTTGGGCCCATGTGTGAACTATGTTGGGCCCAATGAAAAGATCCAAATAGTGACCCAAGAGGTGACACCATCATGGCACAATCTTTGAGACTGTGTCAAGCAGTGGTACCGCCAGTTTGGGCGATGGTACTACCTAGACACAGGCTCCAAGAGGTTGCAGGCGGTGATATCGCCTAGACTAGGCAGTGGTACCGCCCAAAGGCAGGGTGTCAGGCGGTGGTACTGCCCTTGTTAGGCGGTGGTACCACCCAATGTCAGACTGACACTAGCGGCGGTACCGCCTAGCACAGGCGATGGTACCGCCCATACCCAAGAAACCCGGGATGAGATTTTATAGGTTCCAAGTTTGAATCAATATGAGGCCTATAAATATCCCTCTTATCCTTAGTTAACATACACACAACTGAGTGCAAAAAAGAAAGAAAACTCTATTGTAATTTTGTGTGAAACTTCTCTTAAAGTTATAAGTGTTAGTATAATTTAAGAGAGGAGTAAGTGGAGGTGTAAGGGTTATCTCCTAAACCCGGTAAAAGGAGAATCGAGTTGTAAAAAGCAGTTGGCCTTCGCCTATTAAAGGATGACCGATAGTGGATGCCAATAGCCTCGACGGAGGAGGAATCGAGAGTGGGCATAGGTCACGACGATCGAACCACTATAAACTCGGTTTGCATTTACTTTGAGCAATTTACTTTTATAACAAACTGCCTCTCCTCCTTACTACGCCTACGCTCGCATATGCTTTCAAGTAAACACCTTCCGAGATTGGTTTTAATCGTACGAAGATTTTATGCAACTGATGTTTTTACCGCTGCACTAATTCAACCCCCCCCCCCCCCTCTTAGTGCTGAATCATTCCTAACATATAGATCTCTAGGAGAGGGTGAGAGAGGTCAAGCACCCTCCTCTCTAGCGATGATCAATACAACAGGGCTACAACAACACTTCTCAAAACTCTAGGCCTCTTATGAGGTGGAGAGGGGGAGGAGAATAGGAGAGGTAAGCAAAAGACTCTTGCCTATGAACCATTGATTCCCTCCTATTTATAGAGGCCCCTTGTCAACTTAACCATAATGGATCTTGCCCTATTGGGTATTGGATCTTCATTCAACTACCCAAGCCTCTTAGATTAGTGGATCTCTATCCAATAATCTCTCATGGGTACTTATTGGATCTTATCCATAGAATCCAATAATTCATGGGCTTATTAGATATCCAATAAGATAGGGGCTCCGATGGATAACTCATATCTGAACCTCTACTCATCGCAATGCCTACCATATATATGTGACCGTTTAAGCCTAATATCGAGCTGGTCATGAGTCATACCTGTCAGAACTCCATCTTACTTAGTGAATTATTATCTCCATAATAATTTACTCGACTCATCGACTATGGACGTACTAGCCCACTACGTCGTAGTCCCTAGACGATACAAGGGAATCTAATCCATTGGACTTGTCTATCCTCCTTTACCGTGCACCTATAGTCCATCATCTATCTAATATCCCAATGGCCATATACCAAGCATGGTGCTGTCAGACCCATACGGTTTCTATTTGAGTCTCGCTCTAATCGGATTCTCCCGGAGAACTTTTTCTCTCTCAATCCGAATGACCCTAGCTAAGGATTTGTCTAAGCAAGAAACATGAGACATTTCTCTTATGTCACCGAGATTAGATGATACTTTATCGACACTCAATAGTCCTCGTATAGTTGGCTACCACTCCCGATGATCAGTTGTGCTAGGTTTGGGACATCCAAACCTATAAGTCTGGTATCAAAGAGTGGAGCACTCATAAAGGACATCCTTGATGTCTCAAGTCTAAGGACCAGATACAAACTACGACTGTAGAATCACTATTTGACAATAAGGCATCATCAACCATTCAGTATTCCGTAAGCAGATCAATAAGTGAACTCATTCTCCAATGAGCACCTGTACTGTATACCTTGTGTCCCCATATGTGCAGCTATAAGACCAACTACATCTATCGTATGGATGGGTATACAGCACACTAGTTTGTTCGGTTATCTCAATGTCCCTTTTGAGTAACCTATGACCGGGATTATTTATGATCTATGTTTAAAGGCGAATCAATCTCATTATCGTGATCTCATCATGATCCGATTTTCATTGTACAGATCTCTACAAGCAATATAAAGTGATAAATGCCAAAATATAATAAGAAAAAAGACTGTGTCAAGTCACATGTGCCATTACTCATATGATTGGCTTACAGGGCACATATGACTAGCAATCTCCCACTTGACCTAAAGCCAATCACCTATGTGTCTGATCCCCATCATACCACTATGACGCTCAAAGACAATCCGAGGCAATGGCTTTGCAATGGATCTGCAATATTATCTTCGGATGGAACTCTTTCCACTACTACATCTCCTTAGGTCACAATCTCTCTAATCAAGTGGAACCTCCTCAGAACATGCTTAGATTTCTGATGAGACTTGGGTTCCTTCGCTAGAATAATCACCCAGTTGTCGCAATATAAGGGAATCGACTCCTCACTACTTGGCACAACTCCTAGATCTGTGATGAACTTCTTCATCCAAACTCCCTATTTCACTACTTATGCTGCAGCAATGTACTCCCCATCTATGGTCAAGTCAATAGTAGTCTCTTACTTAGAACTCTTCCAGCACACTGCTCCTCCATTCAAGGTGTACACATACCCCGAATTTGACTTGCTATCATCGACATCGGACTGAAAACTCGAGTCTGTGTAGCCTTCAACCTTGAGACTATTAGGATCAAGAGCGCACTAAGAGGAGGGGGGGGGGGGGGGGGGGTGGGGGAGGTGAATTAGTGCAGCGGAAAACTTTCACGATTTCAAAAACCTTGTTTTGATTAAAGCCGATTCAACTCAATTCATTTCAGAAGGAATTTGAGCTTGAAGTCTAAAGTGAAAATGTAAGAGAAGACTAAGGTGATTTGCAGTAGCGTAAATCACAAAAACATAGATATCGTAAAGTCTTCGTAGAAAGCAAATCTCGGAAGATGTTTTACGTCAAAGCAAATGTAGACGTATTTAAAGCATAGTAAGGAGGAGAGGCAGTTTGCTATAAAGGAAAGATGCTCAAAGTAAATGCAAACTGAGATTTTAGAGTGGTTCGGTCAACATGACCTACATCCACTATCGGCTTCCTCCTCCGATGAGGTCACCGGCATCCACTAGAGGCCTTCCTTCAATAGGTGAAGGCCAACCACCCTTTTATAGTTTTTCTCCTTTTGATGAGCTTAGGAGACAACCCTTAAGTTCAATAGGATCTCAACACTTAGAAGAAAGAAAGAGGAGAACTCTAGCTTTTACAATACTTTAAGGCCTCAAGACTCAAGAGTATTTCAATAATTTCATTGCCCTTTCATGCAGGAAAGGGTGGGGTATTTATAGACCCCAATGAGTTCCAAAATGAAGTGGTACCACCACTTGTCATCGGACACTGAGTGGTACTACCGCTTAGTCTGGGGGGTACTACCGCCTAACAGCGCTCGAAGACCAAGCTCAAGCAGTACCACTGCTTGACAGGGGTAGTACCATCGCTGACAGCAATAACTACCGACGGTACCACGGCCTAACAGGGGCGGTACTACCACCCAGAATCCCTGGGAGATCGAGTCTCCTAGGCGTTGCCACCGTCGGCCCTAGCGGTACCACTGTCGGCCAGGAATTCTGGGTCCGAATGGGTTGTTCCATTCGGCCCAATTTAGGTTTATTAAGGGTCCAATTGGCCCCTAATTAAGTTAGTGGGATTATCTCGTAATCCTAACTTAATCTATACTCTAACTATGATAATTATGACTTGATTACTACAATTCTGTGTTCCAATGCATTAATCGCTTCTTCCAGTGAGCTTCTGGCGTACTTCCAGTAAACATCTAACAAACCCTTGGCGATGCTCCGGCGGACTCCAACAAGCTCCTGGACTTCACGACGATCTTCTTGGCGAGTTCCAACAAGCTTCTATGGCAAGCTCCTGGACTTCTCGGCTGGTTCCCGCAGAACTTCTGATGAACGTTTGGACTTCCGACAAACTCTCGTATTGCCAACGTGATATTGATCTTGACTCTGGCACAACACCTGCTGCATATCTTGCTGCCATCGTAGTTAATCCTGCACACTTTTCTTAACATATAGATTAGATCAACAAATGATAATTGACTTCATCATTAAAATCTGAGATTCAACGATCTCCCCCTTTTTTATGATGACAATCAATTGATGACGGAGTTAACCTTAACTCCCCCTATCTATATGTCATACTTGAGAAAAGTCATTCTTGAATTCAAAGCCTTTGAATTCAAGAGACATATTGAGAAGTTAAGTTCATTTAAACTTATCAATACACCCATCATGATTCCTATCATGATGTAACTTTCTGAAAATGATGTCAAGGCATGACATCCATTTTCAAGTCTTATATTTCAAATATAAAGGATAACAATCACAGCAATTCATTCTATGACAAGATATCAATTTGTAATATTTCAAATTAAGCTCTACATATCTTATCATAATGCAAACATTTTAAGTGTAAAATTACGTACATTTATCATCAATTTATCATATTTTTCTCCCTCTTTATCATCAACAAAAGGGAGAATGATTCAACAATATATGCAAGTGTGGTAAAAATTCATGTCACACAAAAAAATCATACCAATCATTTTTAAAGCATTCATGACATTAAAGAGATAGCTTTCATTACTTCTTCCCTTTTCTTTATTATCAAAACGTTGCATGAAGGAGGAAAGTAAGGAGGAAAAGCCATTGAGAACCAATTTTGAAAATGTTAAGAGAGTTTCATTTCATTTTTCATTCAAAATGATAAAATCATACTTCATTTTTCATAAGGATTAAGATATACATGTGAAATTAAATCCTTGCAAGTTTTCATCTAAAAAAAAATTCTTCCTTCTTCAAGAAGGAATTCATGTTAAGGAATCATTACATCAAATCCGTTTCTCAATCAAAATTCACAAAAGATAAATCCATGATAGATGCATTAGTCAATTAATTCTATGTATCATTAAGTGATGGAGCATGAAATAAATTTGATATGGCATAGACTCATGAAAGCTCCATTCAAGAAATACATCAAGCCCGGAAGAGAAATACAACAAAATCATACATTCAGATAATGTTTTGTCATAATTTGTCAAACACAATCATGAAGGTAAAATCATCAGTGCTTTGTAGTGCTCAAAGATTAAGAATCCAATGTATGATCAAAACTTCTCAAATCACAATCACGAAAGTATAACATGCTCATCATTATGGCAACTTTTAGCATCAAGGCACAAAATTTTCAACATAAAAGTAAACATGTTATTGAAGCACACAATCTTATCATCATGTAAAATTTGTATCATAAAATTTTTAGCACCAAATTTTAGTGAGAGATCAAGGAATCAATAATGTCTGAAAATGAAATTTATGAAATTCATGCATTCGAAAAAATAATATTCCTAACTCCGTAAATGCTCACCAAATAATACATCAAGTCATAGATACTAATAGTTAAACATATCAAGGACTTGCGATCATCAAAGTAAGTGGCATTGCGATCATCAAAGTGAGTAGCATAAAAGGTTTACAACAACATAGTATTACAATATGACAAGAAGAAATTGTGTCCACATTTTCTAAATATATACATATGCTCATTTAGGTGGTGGAAAGTTAAAATGTCTAAACAATATGTCAAACTGTCAGTGAATCTGCTGCAGCTCAGATAGGATTTGATCTTGGTGTTATTCAAGTCGATCTTGTCTTCGTTCAAAGCGATCCATCCGAATCCCTATGTCTTCAATAGATGATGAAGGTGCTTGCTCTATTAGATGTGATTCCTCAAAGGGACTAGTTGGAGGAGATAGATTACCCCTAAAGATTGGTGTTTCTGGTTCTGGTTCAGGTTGAGAGGGATTGGTTCTTCTAGGCATTCTAACCCACATACCATTTCTAAATATACATCTCATCCGTCGAAGTAGATTTTTATTTATGATGCTAAATCTATCTAGCTTTATAACTTCTTCGTCTGGTGGAATTGTAATATCGTAGGCATGGAGTATTCTAGTGATTATGCCACCATATAGAAGCATCAAGTCCTTTTTAGATATTTCTATAATGTTTTGTTAGATGATATCAAGGGCAATTGTTGTATCCCTTCATGATTCAATACATGGTTCCTAGTTCCATTTGGCTTACTTCATCATGATGATATTGTTTAGGGAGAATGATACTAATTAGGGTGTGATGAAGTATTTTGGTGCTTAATGGTAGCAAATGCTCACGATTTTTTGGAAGTAACATTAAGTTGGGATTCCCAAAAAATGTTCCTAAGGCATCAACATAAGTGGTCCCAATTGTTTTATCATCCCATTGTCCTCTAAAATAACAACATCCTTCTTTCACCGGAATGCCTATGATGTCACAAATAGATCTATCCGTAATGGATATATGATGTCCTAATATATAGGTTAATACCCTTTTTTCTTCATCTACATGTAGATTGTTATAAAACAACCTAACAAGTCTAAGGGTAGATAGGTTCACTTATTTGTAGGATTGGGAGAAGGTCTAGATTTGCAAACCATTGAATTGGTTCTAAATCACTTAGTTCATCTAAATCAATATATTTTCCCTTATGAACATGTCTAGATTCTATGGATGCAAATTTTAGGGCATGTTGATGTGAATCGAAAAGTGTGGAATCATAGTTTTCTTCTAATCTTCTCTTCCCTTTGTCCCTAGAGGATGTTCTAGAACCCATAAATACTACTATTATCAAGATAAATAATGAGCAAGAGTAGATGATACAAAAGAGAAATTAAAGCCTTTTAGAAAATACCTTAATTGAGATCTTCAAGAAGATGTAGGATTGATCCTTGATCTTGTAGGAAATAGGGAGTTTTGGGTAGCTAGAGGGAGAGAATGGAGTTCAAATGAGGTTTGGAGCTACAAGGGTGAGTGGAAAATGAGTTGGGGTTGGTTCTACTGCCGGCCCTAGCTCGGTTTTTAAAAGGGGGCAGATTACGGGCGGTGGCACCGCTGGCTGGGCAGTGCTACCGCTAACTGGGCAGTGCCACCACCTACAGGCAGTGAGAATTTCTTCCAAGGGTGTGTGGGCTGATGTGGCTGATTTCATTTTGAAAAGAGTTTTTGTTTGTGGAGCACACAACCCTAATTACATAATCATGTAAAAATTCACATCACAAGAGGTGAATATTCATTCGTTCATGATCGATCTTGCATACTATACCTAAATGTCATATAATTTCACTAAATAGAGAGTTGGTTAGTTTTTCATGAAGGCAAGGCTTGCAAGTTGCATATGACTCATAGTCGAATGGATCTAGATATCTATCCTTTAGCAACTTTTGAATCCTTCTCTCATAGATATGATCTAGCCTACAATGCCACAGGTCTGCACTATTCACCTCATCTCGTTTCCTCTTAGACACACTTACATTCACATAAACAAACCATTATGCAATGTTCCTCTCATGATGACCTCATCATATAATAATATTGAACAACCATTGTTCTCAAAAAATAATTTATATCCACTAATTGTCAATCATGAAATGAAAATAATATTTTTGATAATAGAAAAAACCAAATAACATGCATCCAATGCAAGAATAGCTCCACCAAGCAAATATAGGGTGACCTCGCCAATAGTTATTGTAGCAACTTTTGCTCCATTGCTCATCTTGAGGTCCATCGCACCTCTTGCCAATCTCCTAGGCCTTGATAGAACTTACAACAAATTACAAATATAATAAGCAATACTGGTATCCAATACCCATGTGTTATCATAAGAGTATAACAAATGAAGACTGATCATGAATGTAATTGAAGCTTCTCAAAGCTTCAGTTTTGCTCTCTCTGCAAGGTACTCTTTGTAGTTCCTCTTCTAGTTCTAATCTTTTCCGTAGTAGAAGCACTAACCTTTGATCTTTGTCGGGTCTTTCTTAGCAACCTTTGCTTTACTTGGTCTGCCCTTACCATTGCCCTTCTTAAGCGATTTTTCTACTTTCCTTTTTTTTTTATCTCACCAGTGTAGAGAACTAGCTTCTCTTTCCTGACAGTGCTCTTTGCCTCCCTCAATATATTAAGAAGCTCAAGGAGAGTCACCTCAAGCTTGTTCATATTAAAATTTAATATGAATTATGAAAAGGAATCTGGTAATGATTGAAGCACAAGATCCCCATACAGGTTATCCTCTAAGACCATTCCTAGACCTTTAAGTTTCTCTATCCACTCAATCATCTTTAGGATATGGTTCTGAATCGGTGTCCCCTCAATTATCCTAGTGCAGAAGAGGATATGGTTCTGAACCGGTGTCTCCTCAGTCATCCTAGTGCAGAAGAGGCTCTTGAATATCTCATATCGTTAAGTCCTTCCCTATTCCTCAAACAGTTTATAGACATGTAGAAGAATGGATCTGACATCCATCTTTTCATGTTGTCTCTATAACTTAGGAGTCATAGAGCCCAACATGTTGTTAGGAACGAGTCGGCACTAAGAGGGGGGGGGGTGAATTAGTGCAGCGGTAAAAACATCGGTTTTAAAATTTCATTTCGTACGATTAAAATTGATTTCGGAAACTTGAAAGCGTATGCGAGTGTAGGCATAGTAAAGCTATAGTAAGGAGGAGAGGCAGTTTTCTATAAAGGTAAATTGTAAGAAGTAATTGTAAACCGAGTTATAATGGTTCGATCGTCATGACCTACATCCACTCCGCTGATTCCTCTTTCGTCGAGGCCATCAGCATCCACTATCAATCTTCCTTTAATAAGTGAAGATCAACCTCCTTCTTACACCCCTATTCTCCTTTTCACAAGTTTGGGAGATAACCTTTATAAGCACTCACTCCTCTCTCCAACTATTCTAACACTTAGACTAGAAGAGGAGGATTCTCATAAGAGATTACAACAGCGTTTTTTCCTTTTTAAATTCTTTGTGCTTGTGTGTGTTAACCAGGGATGAGAGGGGTATTTATTTTTTGGTAAGTAAAAGTAAATTGATTATGTGTAAAGTTTCTACAAATAGCTTTATCTATACAAGTCATAGATAAAGCCAAGTAACTCATAGAGTGCGAATGCGATAGTTATGACTACACATGCTATAGACTATAACTACCTGTGGGTACATTATTTGGCATCATTCCCAAGATCTTTATAGCCTAAAAAGGTCTCATCCTAGGTTTTCTGGGTACTAGCAGTACCACCACCATTATTGGGCAATACTACCGTCGTTGGCCTGTCACTCGGCGGTACCACCGCTTGACAGGGGTAGTACCACTACTAGTAGCATTCATTGTCGGCGATACCACCGCCCAATCTGGGTGGTACCACCACCCAAAATTCCTGGGATGCTATCTCTCAAGCGGTGCCACCACCAATTGGGTTTTTAACATCTTAGTTGGGCCTTGAATCTGACCCAAACCAGCCTAACTTCAGGCCAAGTTGGCCTCTAACAGAGTTGATGGGATTACCTCCCAAATCACACTATAATTATGTGCTAACTATGATTCTTAAGACATATTCTAAGCAAAATAAGTCCGGTTTCTTCCGACGAGCTTGCGGCGAACTTCCGACGATCTCTCGGCAATGTTTCGACGGACTCCCAACAAGCTCCTGGACATCACAACGATCTTCTTGGTGAGTTTCGACAAGCTTCTTTGACAAGCTCCTGGACTTCTCGATTGGTTCTTACAGAACTTTTGATGAATGTCCGGACTTCCGATGAACTCTCAAACTCCCAACGAAATCAAGTTCTTGACTTTAGGACTTCATTTTGCTTTATGCCTTGCTATCGTAGTTATTCCTACACACATAAAAACACGCTTCGATCTAGACAATTATTACTAAGCATGAATTATGTTGTCTGGTATATCATTGGTCCATTGACGCTTCATCAGATTCTTCGGCGCATTGTCCTCTCTTGCGGCCTATTGCCTAATCGGCCAATTGACCTCCGCAACTCTGATATCCTTGATACAATATCCACTCTTCTTGGCTTGATTCCCGAATCCATGGCTCGAAGCCTTCTATCGATGCATCGACCGATCCTTCGGCCCGATGTCCAAACTTCTAATATGTTTTCCTCCGGCCCAACATGATTCTTCCTGCTTTAATTGTTTCTCCTTGATCGAAGCATCCTGTGTCACTCAAAATGCATATCAAATCATAAATACTATCAATTGATTTTATCATTAAAATCCGAGATTCAACAATCTCCTCCTTTTTTATGGTGATAACCAATTGAAGATGAAGTTTAAACAAACTCCCAAAGTTTAACCAAACTCTCCCGATCAATATGTCATATTGATAAAACTCTTGGATTCAAAAATCCAAGCAACATGTTATCATAAACTTATGCATAATATCATACTTCTCCCCCTTTATCATCAACAAAAAAGATAAGTGTAACTATCAAGTGTTTGAGGTATAATATCAAACATTGCAATTATCATCATACAATTTGTAAGCTAGAAAATTTAGCAAGTGCCACATCATGTTAGAACATGCAAGCTATTAAGTTGTAGATATGCAAGGTAGTAAGATAGCAAGTTTACAACATACAAGCTAGTAAAAATTTTTCATCACTTTACAACATGCATAATCACCAAATCATCATTAATTTTAAAGATGTGCAGGATTGCAAATTATGTAAGTTTGCATTTTTGCTTCTTAAGATAGGCAATCTATCAATTTTTTGGTGATGTTTAAGATATCAAGCTCTTTCTTCTCTTTTGAGAAGTGTCATTCTTGCTTCCTTTGCAAAGTGTAAGCTAGCAAAATTTTATATTATTTTACAACATACAAGCTAGCAATTTGACAAGTGTTACTTCTCTTTGAAGTAAGAAGGCTAGCAAGTTTTTGAAAAATAATACAAGATAACAAGCTAGCAAGATACAATGTTTTACATGAAGCAAGCTACATGAAGTACAGTTGCATCTTCTCTTTAGATATGCTAGCAAGCAAGCAAGTTTTTCTCCTTACAATTTAGAGCTAGAAAATTTTACACATATGAAAGTTGGCATGATTTTTGCATCTTTTTTAGCTGAGCAAGCTTTTTGCTTCTTCTTGAAGTATGCAAGCTAGCTAGCAAGCTAGCAAAATTTTCTCTCCCTATGTCATTGTCAAATAGAAGGGAAGAATACAATGTTGTAATTCTTTTTCCTTTTTATCAATCTTCACATCATGACAAAGGTAAAGTATCAACCTTATTTCAATATTTTTGTGCATCATTATAATTTCAATTATTCATAAGCTAGCAAATTTATATCATTTTAGAGCATCAAAACAATATCATGAGTGTTTCATGCATTCATATCATCATATGAAGAATATCAAGAAGAATTAGATAATAAGACATACTTCAAGAATACAAAGAATTATACAAAGACAATAAATCATATCATGAAAGATGAGATCAAGGAATTTGTGCTAGGTTTCAATCTAACCCCAAGCAATCTCATTTAAAAGTTGTTAAAAGGATTTTTAGATACCTAAAAGGAACTCCTAAACTAGGATTATGGTATTTAAAATAATAAATTTTGAATTGCTTGGTTATGTCAATGCTGATTTTGCTGGCTGCTAAATAGATAGAAAAATTACATCCAGAACATGTCAATTTTTAGGACACGCACTTGTCTCTTGGTCTTAAGCAAAACTCGATTGCATTATCCAGAATAGAAGCTGAGTATATTACAGTAGGTGCATGCTGTGTGCTTGTTATATGGATGAAAAATACTTTAGAAGAATATGAAATTCACTTGAAGAATATACCTATAAAGTGTGATAACACAAGTGCAATATGTTTAACGAAAAATCCTATTCAACACTCTAGAACTAAATATATTGATATTAGGCATCAGTTTATACGAGATCATGTTAATAATCATAATGTAATCTTAGAATTTATTGACATAAAACATCAATTAGCTGATATTTTTATAAAACCTTTGATTGGGGAATAGTTTGATTTTATAAGAAGATAATTAGGTATGCTAAATTGCTCAAATACATTAGTTCCTCGTTAATTTTTTCTCCAGATTTTCTTATTGAATTCTATTTTACAAGATCATTCAGTTGAAACATGAACTTGTGGTATGCAAACGAATCTTATTCGATGTTCGTGTATGAATTTTTGATGCATGAACTTATGGTACGAATTTTTTATGAATCATGAACTTATGGTGTGAATTTTCTCCTCTTACAAGAATAGATTTTATGATGTGCACCTCATAATCTTGCAAGAAGAAACCACACAATGTCAGCACTACACCTCAATGCAAGTAGTGCTTACTGCCTATAGGCGGTGGCATTGCCCAATTGGCGGTAGCACCACCCAACTAGTCACGGGTTATAGGCGGTAGCACCACCCAATTTGTCATGGACAAACTTCTAAATATGATGTTTGATGTAATACTTATATATGTCTGTGTCTTTTGGTATGTTCTTTGCACAACATGTAGAGGGACGGCCGAAGGCTTAATAGTCCCATTTTAGTTGGGTTTGGTGGCTACTTTAGACTTGTAAATAAAAGTTGTGTCATGTGAACACTTGTGAGAGATTTTCGGTCTGTAGTGGACCATTTTGATTCTTTGTGGTGCAACTATTCAGAGCTTGTAAAGTCTGTTTGTAATTTGCATTGTCTATGAAGTGTTTCCTGAAATGTTTGCTTGTAGATCCTGAGTGAGGCACATTCTCTAACTCTTTTTCTCTTTTGTAGGTCCTAAGGGACCATGGGAGGTTTCGAGGAGGCTGACCTTTGCGAAGGGACACGCAAGGGTGCCACACGACTTAGGCAAAACTAGCTAAGTCCGTGACAGATGGTAACAAAGTGGGATAAGCACTCAAAGAAATACTTGGCATGCAAACATGAGGGACCTAGTGGGGCTGCGTTGAGGGCAGTTAGCACATGCATGATCGTTTGGGGGAAAACAGGCATGGAGATGTAGGGAAAAGGAGTTGCTCGGAGTAGCGGGCATCTAAGATTGGCATTCAGAGGAATGGCCAACCCTTCGCATAAGAGGCACCACGAGAACAAACAAGCTTGGAAGGATGCGGAGCGCACAAAGGTTGGGATAGCTGAGTTCGAGCTACGGCTCAACGTTGACAACTATACTTGATAATGCTCAAGGCAAGTGAGGCACTTGGTAAAGGATGAGACCATGCAATGTGGAATGAGTTGCTCAGTGACCAAAAAAGTAGTGCGACTAAGTTTAACTCTTCACATTGTGTACAAGAGGTTAACATGCAATTATCATGCTAATTTTTTAATTTTTTAATTTTTTAAATTTACTAGAGAGAGAAGCATGATCCTTTTTTAATATTTTATATTTCTTACTAACTAATTTAAAATCATAAAAAACTCATGAAATGTATCAAGTAATTCATTGTAAGGTAAAGGGGTTTTGGTTAAGTCACTTACCTTGTCATTGAGAGCCATCAAAGCATAGTTCACCACCTCATCTTCATTTGTTTGCTCCTCATCTTCGGTTGCACTCGATTCATCCCAAGTTTACCAAAGTCAAGTTTGATGGGTGTTCGAGAGTCTGCCGAAAGTTCGAAGAATAGTCGGAAGTACTGCCGGAACCAACCGAGGAAGAATCGGAGACTTGCCAAAGTTTTCTGAAGTCCGCTGGAAAGATTGTCAGAGGTTCGCGGAGATCACCAAGAAGGTTCGGATACTTGCCAAAAACTCATTGAACTCACCATAAGATAGGTAGCCTGCTAAGTCCGCCGAAAGAAATCCGAGGGTGTATCGGAAGTCTGCCGAAAGTTCGTTGAAAGCTTGCCAGAAGGAAACTCAACGTAACCGCTTAAAATTTTACTTAGGACTATGTCTTAATTTCATAGTTTATATGTAATTAGGGTTAGGATTAAGGGTTAATCCTATAACCCAGTTATGGGCCAATTGGGCCCGAGTTTGGACTGGTTTGGGCCAAGTTTGGAGCCCAACTAGTGAGCTGGAACAGTCCAGGCGGTGGCACCTCTAGACTGGGTGGTGGCACCACCCAGAACCCGAGAGTTCTGATAGTGGCACCGCCAGTACACTACCAAACTGGGCGGTGGCACTGCCCAGAACCCGAGAGTTCCGGCGGTGGCACCGCTAGTACACTATCAATGTCAAACACTAACAAGCGGTGGCACCGCTAGCACCGGGAACCCAAAAGTAATTCAAATTTGGAACCCAAATTTGAATCCTCTTGGGTCCTATAAATACCCCTCAATTCTCAAGACAACACCTTTTTGAGAAGTTAGAGATTGAAAAAAAGCTTTAGCAAAGTCTTGTTTTCAATAGCTTAAGTGTTCACCTCCCTCTTTATCTTTGAAAAATCTGTAAGAGTGTGAACCACTTGTAAAAAGGTTGTAAGAGGAGTATTTGGTCCTTCCCCTTCAAAGTGATTTGCTAGTGGAAGTTGGGAGCCTCATCGAAGAAGGCTTCGCAAGTGGATGTAGGTCATTTGACCGAACAACTTTACATTGTGGTGTTCCTTGAATGTGTGAGTGTTTAATTTTTTGAACCACTTATCTTCTTAGCAGCAAACTATTCGGTTTTCTTCTATCCACTCTTGACTTCCTTTACTCGAGCTATTTTAGCCAAGTCATCCTTCATCGAATCGAAATCTCTACATATTTACGAAATCGATTTCAAACTTACGAGTTTTAATCCGCTGCACTTATTCACCTCCCCCCCCCCCCCCCCCCCCCCCCTCTCTTAGTGTCGCTCCGATCCTGTGTCATACAAGTCATTACAAGTCATTTCATAGGTCATTAAAGACCCGATTGTTTGGATCAAGTTGGCACTAAGAGGAGGGGTGAATTAGTACTTACGAAAAATTACATCAATTTGAAAATATCATTTGATAAAGCTCATATCGGTAAGATGAGTTTAACTTGAAAGCATGTTCATAAACGTAATGAAAGTAGTAAGCAAGTAAATCAGTTTGCAATATGAGAATGAAAAGTAGAATAGAAATACAAACCGATTACACCAGATTTATAGTGGTTCGGTCGTTGTGACTTACATCCACTCCCGATTCCTCTTCAATCGAGGACATCGGCTTCCACTACCGATCTTCTTTTCAATGGGTGACGATCAACTATCCTTACACTCTTTCTCCTTTTTACAAGTTCAGAAGAGAACCTTTACACTCCTCTTTTACAATTGTTTCATCACACACCTCCCTTAGGACTATCACTAGGTTCTTGGAGGAGGGACTCTATACTTAAAAGAGTTTATAATCTTGGAATTAGAGAGTTTTTGCTATGTTTACATGTATATTCCAAGCAGAAATTTATGGAGTATTTATAGACACCAAATGACTTCAAAACTTTGAGCCAAAATTCAAATCCTTGGGTTTTTGGGGTACTAGCGGTACCACCGCTAGTATTGGGCGGTACCACCACTAGTATCTGTCGGTACCACCGCTTACCAATTTGACATTGGGCAGTAATACCGCCCAGTTTAGCAGTACTACTACCTAATCTGGCAGGACCACCGCTTAACACAATCTTGAAGATTGTGTTTGGGCGATACCACCGCTTAACATAGTATTGAATATTGTGTTTGGGCGGTACCATCACCCGATCTTACTACAAGACACTGAATAGGCCAAACAGCAGGCCCAATTCAACCCTAATTTAGTAACTTGATCTAGATAAATTATTACAAAGCATTAAGTATATGTTGTTCGACATGTCATTGGTTCATCTGACGCTTCTTTCAACCCTTCGACGCATTAGTCTCTCCTTTGGCATATTGTCCAATCGGTATATTATATTCCCACAACATTCGATCTCTTTGGCGTAATGTCCGATCTTTTTGGCCTAATGCTTGAATTCATGACATAAAGCCTTCTACCGACATGTTGACCAATCCATTGGCTCAATGTCTAATCTTCTACCATATTCCACTTCAGCCTAACATTGATTCTTCCTACTTTAATCAAATTACCTCTCCATAATCGAAGCTAGTCCTACATCACTCAAAACACATATTAGATCATAAACTTATCAATTGATTTCATCATCAAAATATAATATTCAACACCGATAATTTCTTCCTGAGCAAAATTGTTCAAGTCCTTTGCTTCTTGTATTGCAATCACTTTTGGATCCCAACTTTTTGGTGTTAGGATCAGAGCAGCACTAAGAGGGGGGGGGTGAATTAGTGCAGCGGATTAAAACTTTCGTTTTGACAAATCTTTTGATACGATAATAACCGAACTTGAAAAGCTATGTTCGTAAAGATATGCAGCAAAGGTAATGAGGAAATAAAGCACTTAAGAAGGTTTGCAGTAATGTAAATAGCAATAAGAAAAATGCAAACCAGAGATCACACCGATTTTAAAGTGGTTCGGTCAAATGACCTACATCCACTTGTGAGGCCCTCTTCAATGAGGCTCCCACCTTCCACTAGCAAATCTTTTGAAGGGGAAGGACAAATACCCCTCTTACAACCTTTTACAAGCGGTTCACACTCTTACAAATTTTCAGCAAGAAAGAAGGAGGTGAACACTCTAGCAAATTGAAAACAAGACTTGCTAAGACTTTTCTAAGACTTTTCTATCAATCAATTGCTTCTCAAAAAGTTGTAATCTCAATTGAGATTTGAGGGGTATTTATAGGCCTCAAGAGGATTCAAATTTGGGCTCCAAAATTTGAATTCTCTTTGGTTCCCGATGCTGGCGGTGCCACCGCCTGTCAGTGGCAGTGCCACCGCTTGTCAATGTCTGACACTGACAGTGTACTGGCGGTGCCACCGCCTGGCTCTCGGGTGCTGGGCGGTGCCACCGCTAGACCCTTCGGTTCATAGGTTGGGCTTTAAGTTCAGCCCAAACCAAGTCTAATTTTGGGCCCAATTAGCCCCTAACCAGGATATAAGATTATCTTTTAATCCTAATCCTAATTACATGTGAACTACATAACTAAAAACATCCCAACCAAGTTTTCAACCGTGAACGTCGAGTCTTGTTTCGGCGAGCTTTCCGACGAACTTCCGGCGGACTTCCGATATGCCCCGGATTTCTTCCGACGGACTCCCAACAAGCTCCCGATCTTGTGACGACTTCAACGAGTAGCCGAGCCTTCTCGGTGATCTCCACGAACCTCCGACGATCTCTTCGGCGAACTTCCGAAAATTCCGACAGGTTCCCGATTTCTTCTTGGTTGGTTCCGGCAGCATCTCCGACGATTCTTCGGACTCTTAAACATCCATCGAACTTAACTTCGGTATTCTTGCTTTATGTTTTCTGGTTTATCGTAGTTAATCCTGCACACTTAACTCAATAATATGGATTAGATCAATTAACCCATCAATTGATTTTATCATCAAAATCCGAGATTCAACATTTGGAAGGGATCTTAGTATTTTATTTATAAGTTTAATGTTAGAAAAACTTTTACTAAGTGCTTTCAAACCATTGATGACATTCGTAAAACAAGTGTACATGTCTCCAATGGTTTCGCTTGGTTTCATTCGAAACGATTCAAAACTATGTATCAAAAGATTAATTTTAGAATATTTAACTCTACTTTTGCCTTCATATGTGATTTCGAGTGCGTGCCAAATATCATATGTAGTTTCACATATAGAAACATGATTAAATTTATTTTTGTCCAAAGCACAAAACAAAATGTTCATCGCTTTAGTATTCAAATAAAAATCTTCTTCTCTAAATCATTCTATTCGTTCAGTAGTTTAGAAGACTTTTAAAATTTATTTTTAATAATATTTCATAAATTAAAATCAATAGAAAGCAGGAGAACTCTCATTCATGTTTTTCAATACATATGGTCTGTCCCATTACACATAGGAGGACAAATAATAGAGTGATGCTCTTGAATGTAGGAAAAATCTATTTAATTTCTCTTGGGTGTTAGACCAATAGAGAAAAACTTAGCTCTGATACCTACTGTTAGTATTGAAAACGACACTAATGAGCAAGGGGGGGGGGGATTACTGCTTTCGTAAACTTTCGACGATTCGAAAAATCTCATTCGATAAAACCTATATTGGAATGATGTTTAACATAAAAACATTAATAGAATGTAATGAGCAACAAAATCAGTAAGTAATAAAGGTAAATAGCAAGGGAAAAGAGCACATCGGATTTATAGTAGTTTAGTCATCGTGACCTACATCCACTCCTGATTCCTCCTTCGTTGAGGCCACCACTTCCACTAATGATATTTTTTCCAACTAGCGAAGATTAACTATCCTTACAACTTTTTCTCCTTTTTACAAGCTTAGGAGAGAACTTTTACACTTCTCTCTTTTACACTAAGAGCTCACTCTTCCTTTAGAAATACCTCTAAACACTAGGAGGAAGATACTCTATACTTCAAGAGAAATTATAATACTTTTCATAAGTATACTTTTGCCCCTTTTCACACTTTTTCTGGCTTTCCCATAGAGGAATTTGTGAGATTTTTACAAACCCCAAATGAGTTTAAAAATTGAAGCTAAAATTTAAATTCTTGGGTTTTCGAGGTACTAGTGGTACCACCACTAGTATTGGGCGGTACCATAGCCTATCAATCTGACACTGGGTAGTACCACCATCCAATCTAGTGGTATCATCGCCTAACATACTAAGAGTGATAACACTGCCTTACTGCTTGGAAAAGTGTGTTCTTGACTTTTCCAACGATTTCACCGCCTGTTTGGGAGTGCCACTGCCTAACCCAACTTTTGGGTTTGTGAATGAGCCTCCCAATATGTCCAAATCAGTCCTAATTTAGGTCCAATAAGAGAATATTAGGTAAAGACCCACTAATCTAATAGGCTTGGGTAATTGGATAGATATCCAATACTCAATAAGGTATGATCCATTAAGGTTAAGCTGACAGGAGACATCTATAAATAGGAGGGAACCAAAGTACCATAGGCTTGTTTTTTTTTTGCTGCCACCTCCTATTCTCCTCTCTTCCTCTCCTCCTTAACCTATAACCCCTATTTGGGGCATGTAGATAGCAAGAAGGGGCAGCCCCTACCGTGAGAGGAGAAAAATTAACCTCCTTTATCCTCTCCTACAGATCTATAGGAATTCAGGGATATACGATTTCCCGATATAACACAATCTTCTAAGTACATGTAGTTTTTCGGTTTCACGGGTTTTTGCACACTAATCTTTGCATAACGATAAGAAACATTTTTTCTATGGGAAATCTATGTTTTTATTTCTGTTCTTCTATTGTGCATGTGATGTTGCCCAACATTTTTTCTACGCTGTAGTCCCAAATGATATATGAGAATCCAATCCATTGAACTTGTTTATCCTTAATTACTATATACATATAATTCCTCGTCCATCTAATATCCTTAAAATTATATACCAGGCATGGTGCTATCAGGCCCATATAGAATCTACTCAAGTCTTACCCTAACTGTATTCTCCCATAGAACCTTCTCTCTTAATCTGAAAAAACCTAACTAAGGATTTGCCTGAATAAGAATACATAGAATATTACTCTTATGACACCGAGAGCGGATGATTATCTATCAACACTCAAAAGCCCTAATAAGTTTTGTTATCACTCTCAATGACTAACTATGCTAGATTTGAAACTTCTAGGCCTATAAGTCTGGTATCAAAGAGTGGAGTACTCATATATGACATCCTTTTTGAAATAGATACACCACTAGGATAATAGAATTGCTATTTGAAAATGAGGTATCATCAACCATCCAGCATTAAATGAGTAGATCGATTAGTGAACATTCTCTAATTAGTACTCGTACTATATCCCTAGTATCCCCACACAAGCAACTATGAGACTAGCTACCTCCATTATATGGATGGGTATACAGTATACTAGTCTATCCGGTTATCTCAAAGTCCCTCTCAAGTAACCTATAATCAGGATTATTTAGGATTTGTGTTTAAAGTCGAATCGGTCTCATTATCGTGAACTCATCATGATATGATTTCTATTGCATAGATCTATGGACATCACAATATATGTAATGAGTAATATAAAGTGATAAAAATACCAAGTAAATACAAAGTAAAAAGCATATGTATCATGTTACACGTGCCATCAGTTACGTGATTGGCTTGTAGGGCACCTATGACTAGTAATTATTGAATCTTAGATTTTAATGATGAAATCAATTGATGAGTTTATGATCTAATTTACATTTTGAGAAAAGTGATGCAGGACTAACTTCTATCATGAAAAAGTAATACAATTAAAGCAGAAGAATTAGATGTTAGGCTGGAGTCAAAGATCGAGCATCGGGCCAGAAGAATCAAACATTGCACTAAGATCGGATGTTACAAGAGTCAATATGCCAATGGATCAGGAGATACGCCGATGATTCGGACAACGTGTCAGAAGTTCAGATGAAGTTAAGATGAACCAATGATATGCCGGGTAACATAGAACTCTTGTCTTTAATTGTTTATATCTTGATCATCGTAGTTAGGTCTTAAATTGAGTTAGTTTTGGGTGTAACCTTACTAACTGAATAAGGGGCCCATTAGGCCTGATCTATAGCTGATTTGGCCCTATTGGGAGGCTTATTTAGTGTCCTATAGTTAGGTCAGGCGATAGAACCGCTTATGAGTTGGAACGTTTGAAGTGTACATTTTTTGAAAAACCCGGAGGTGGTACCGCTAGTGTCAGGCGGTGGTATCGCCCAGACTAGTAATGCCAGTACATGGTCTCCCATGTGTCAGGTGGTAGTACTATCTATATTGGGTGATAGTACCACTAGTTATCAGTCCTATAAGTGGTGATACCGCCTAGTGCTGGGTACTGGTAGTGATACTGCCAAGACCCCGAAAACCTAGGATGAGACCTTTATTGGCTCTATTTTTGAAACCATTTGGGACCTATAAATACCCCACCCATTCTTGCTTGAGTTAGTAAGAAAAGTGAATGAAAAGGCTAGTGATTCTGAGTTGTAAAGTCTTGAAAAGTGCTAAGTATCCCCCTACTCTTTAAAGTTTTAAACTTATTCTAAGAGAGGTGTGAGACTTGTAAAGGTTCTCTCCTAAACCTGTCAAAAAGAGAAAGAGCTATAAAGAGGGTATTAGTCTTCACCCATCGAAATAAGATTGTTAGTGAATGTTGATGACCTCGATGAAAGAGGAATCGGGAGTGGATGTAGGTCACGACGACCGAACCACTATAAATTTGATGTGTATTTTCTTTCTGCTCTCCATTGCTATTGCTTTCTGATTTAACTGTTTATTACACTTACTATAAGTCAAGCACACTTTCAATATCCATTTTCATCAAATGAAAGTTTTCAAATTGAGGTTTTTATGAAAGCACTAATTCATTGCCCCCTCTTAGTGTCGTTTTAGTCCTAACGGTAATCTCCTACTTGACCTAAAGCTAATCACATACATGTCTAATCTCCATCAAACCCCTATGATGCTTAAAGATAATCTGAGACAATGACTTCGTTGGTGAATCTACAATGTTGGGGGTGTGGGGGGGGGGGGGGGGTGGGGAATGAATTAGTGCTTCGAAAACTTTCGATGATTTTAAAAAATTATGTTCGATAAAAGTTGATATCGAAAGTGAGCTTGACTTGGAGTAAGTGTAAAGTGGAGTGAGCAATAAAAATCAGTAAGCAATAAAGGTAAATAGTAAAGAAAAAGAGCACACCAAATTTATAGTGGTTCGGTCATCGTGACCTACGTCCACTCCCAACTCTTCTTTCGTCGATGCCACCAGTGTTCACTAATGTTCTTCTTTCAATGGGTAAAGACTAACTATCCTCTTACAATCCTTTCTCCTTTTCACAGGTTTAGGAGAAAACCTTTACAAGTCACTCACCCCTCTCTTAAACAGAAATTTAAACTTAGAATAAGAGGAAGGGAATTCATAAAGGATAACAATAGCGTTTTCTCAAGTTTTTATTCTTAGTTTGTTGGGTATTTATATGCCCTAAATGGATTCAAATTTGGAGTCAAAACGGTCTCATCCTGGGTTTTCAGGATATTGGCGATTCCACCGCCAAGCGGTACCACCGCTTGTAAGTCTAACACTAGGCAGTACCACTATCCAGTCTGATTGTACCACCAATTGACACACTGACACTGGGTGGTACCATCACTCGGTCTAGCGGTACCACCGTCTGATAGCCTCGGAGATTGTGCTTTTGACTTTTCTAGTTCATAGGCGGTTTTATCACTAGTTTAGCGGTGCCATCGCCTGACCAAACTTTTGGATAACTGAATGGGCCCCCCAATGAGCCCAAATAAGTCCCAATTTAGACGTAACTAGCCCCTAATTAAGTTAGCATGATTACACTAAAAACTATCTTAATTAGCCTCGTAAACTATTATGATCTAGAAAATTGATTGCAAAGCATAAGACCTTTGTCTGACATGTCATTGGTTCACCTGGCCTTCGTTTGACTCTTTGGTATATTGCCTAATTAACATTTTGACATCCCGCAACATTTGATCTTCCTAATGTAATATTTGATCCTTCTAGCCTGATGCCTGAACTCATGGCATGAAGTCCTTCTATCGACACGTTGACTAGTCCTGCGGCCTGACATCCAATCTTCTGACATGTTTTACTCCATCCCAACTTCTGATTCTTCCTGCTTCAATCAATTTACCTTTGTATGATCGAAGATAGTCCCGTGTTCCTCAAACATTGATTCGATCATAACTTCATCAATTAATTTCATCATCAAAATATGAGATTCAACAATCACCCCTTTTCTGATGATAACAATCAATTAATGATAGAGTTTCACTAAACTCCCCCTATTTATATGTCATAATTTCAATCATGAATCATATGTAAGACATCATATCAACCTAATCATTACTTTCATCATAAGTTAAAGTATTGTATGCATAATCATGATACATAATTTTAAAATATAAAAGTATATCATATCATGCATGATTCAAATTTTAAACCATCATCATAACTTCTCCCTCTTTGTCATCAACAAAAAGGAGAAGTGCAACTAGCAAGTTTTTTAAACATGCAAGCTAGCAATTCTTGAGAAGTTCAAGCTAGCGATTCTTGAGAAGTTCAAGCTAGCAATTCTTGCTTCTCTTTTGAGATGTGTAAGATAGCAATTTTCTACTTCTTTGAAATGTGCAACCTAGCAATTTTTTTGCTTCCTTTTGCAATGTGTAAGCTAGCAAGTTTTCTCTCCTTGAAATGTACAAGCTAGCAATTTTGTTTTTATTTATGATGCGCAAGCTAGAGCAAGACTTTCTTCCCCTTTGTTATTGTATATAAGAAGGAGATAATACAATGTTGTAATTCTTTTCCCTTTACATCAATGTTTAAACCATCACATGAAAGATATTAAGAAAAATTAATTTGTGATGAGGAATACAATTCATGAATACAAGGGAGACTTATGAAATAAATCTCAAGTTGTGAATATCGAAAAAAAAATCATAACTCATTTTGATAAGTGTCTGCTAGTCATAGGTGCCCAGCAAGCCAATCACGTGAGTGATGGCACGTGTGACTTGACACGGAATCTTTTTGATTATTATATTTTAGTATTTATCATTTTATATTGATTATTACATATATGTATGTATATATTGTGATATCATTAGATCCGTGTAATGGGAATCGGATTGTGATGAGATCACAATAATGAGACCGATTCACCTTTAAACACAGATCCTAAATAATTAGGTCATAGGTAACTCAAGAGGGATATCGTGATAACCGAACAGACTGGTGTGCTGTATACCTGTCTATATGATAGATGCACCTGGTCTCATAGCTGCTCGTGTGGGAACACTAGGGATATAGTACAGGTGCTCATTGGAGAATGAGTTCACTGATTGATTCGCTTTTGGAATGCTAGATGGTTAATGATGCCTTCTTGTTAGACAGTGATTCCATAGTCCTAGTGGTGTATTTGGTCCTTAGACTTAAGACACCAAGGATGTCCTGTATGAGTGCTCCACTCTTTGATATCAGACTTATAGGTTTGGATATTCTAAATCTAGTATAACTAGTCATTAGGAGTGGTAGTCGACCTTACGAGGGCTATTGAGTGTCGATAGAGGATCATCTACTCTCGGTTTCATGAGAGGAATATCTCATGTGTTCTTGCTCAGACAAATCCCTAGCCAGGGTTATTTAGGTTGAGAGAGAAAGAGTTCTCTAGGAGAATCCGATTAGAGTGAGACCCGAGTAGAAACCATATAGGTCTGACGGCACCATGCTCTATATATGGTCTCTAGGATATTAAATGGATGAGGGACTATAGGTACATGATAACCGAGGACAGACAGGTCCAATGGATTGGATTCCCCTGTATCATCTGGGGACTACGGCGTAGCGGCCTAGTACGTACGTAGTCGATGAGTCGAGTGAATTATTATAGAAATAATAATTCACTAAGTTAGAAGGAGTTCTAACAGGTATGACTCACGGCCAGCTCGATATTGGGCCTAGAGGGTCACACACATATGATAAGCATTGCAATGAGTAGAGGTTCAGATATGAGATATCCGCCGGAGCCCCTATCTTATTGGATATCCAATAAGCCCCTGAATTATTGGATCCCATGGACGAGATCCAATAAGAGCCCATGAGAGATTATTGGATAGAGATCCACTAATCTAAAAGGCTTGGGTAATTGGATGTAGATCCAATACCCAATAGGGGAGGATCCATTAGGTTTTGATAGGGGACCTCTATAAATAAGAGGGATTCAGAGCCTCATACGCTAAAATCTTTGCTTGCCTCTCCTATTCTCCTACCCCTCTCCACCTTAGAGCAGGCCTAGAGTTTTGAGGAGCATCATCGCAGCCCTGCTGTGTGGATTCCCCTAGAGAGGAGGACGCTTGACCTCCTTCACCCTCTCCTAAAGATCTGCAAGGAAATAAGGATATACGATCTCCCTAGGTAACACAATCTACTCTAAACGCAGTTTTAAGTTTCATGGATTTTGCGCACCAATCTTTGCATGACGACGAACATTTCTTTGGGAATAGGGGATTTTGTTTTCTTGTTCTTCCACTGCGCATGTGATGTCGCCCCCCAGATTTTCCAACAGTGTCCTCTTTAGTAAAATGAGAGAATTATATGAGAACAAATAATAAGAGATATTGATTCATAAAAAAATTCTCAAGTATACATGTCAAGAAATCAAGATCATGATTAGGATAAAAACTTCTCTATAGTAAATAGCAAAACGAGACAAAGAAGAGTAAATAATAAAATATCTTGATTCATGAATAAGAATTCTCAAGTCATCAATATCATGATCCATAAAAAAAAATCTCATGTTATAATTGAGAAATCAAAAGAAACATAGGAGATAAAAGATCTTGATTCATATAGAATAAATCTCAAGTTATAAATATCAAGAAATCAAGATCATGATTTGGATAATAACTCATTCAAACTCAAATTATCAAAATCACTTTCATAGTTCAAGAGATTCAAAATAACATAAATAAATTCATCACAAAGCATCTCTAAGACAAAAACTCGATAAAATAGAGATTGAGAAATTTTCAAGAACATTCCTTTTTTCGTTTCAACTTATGTGATTCATTTCATACATGCATGCCCAAGTCTTCCATACAAAAGCATTACATCATTATTTGAAAATGAAAAATAAGTTTCATCACAATCATCAAGATCAATAGTATAACATATTAAAACATCTTCAATCAAAATTTGATTTATTAATAATCATTTTAATTCCAATGATCTTTTTTTTATTATTGTTTGTTGTAGTAATATATTTTTCTTCTTATGTGAATATATCTTTCTTATTAATATATCTTTCTTATTATTAATAATTATATATTTTTCTTCATATTAATAATTATATATTTTTCTTCTATAGTAATATATCTTTCTTATTAATTCCAATGATCTTTCAACTATGCTTTGGTTGTATTAATATATTTTTCTTTTATTAGTTTGATATATTTTTCTTCTTTTATTATCATTTTAGTTATTCACACTTAGTGCAAGGAATTAACATGTAATTATCATGCTCATCATTTATTTTTATTTTTTTAAAATCACTAGAATGAGAAGCATGGTGTTAGAACCCTTACAGATTCTAAACTTGGGATTGATCTCTTTAGGGGATCAGCCTCCTTGGAACTCTATAGGGGTTCCTCCCTCCAAGTTGCTGCTCAAAGGTTGTAGAAAAGATTCATCTATTGCTTATCAAAAGAGAAGGAATACATGACTATTTATAGGGCTTCTAAACCCTAACTCCTAATAGGACTCCTACTTAAGACTCTTACTTCTAACCAACTCCTAATAGGACTCCTACTCAAGACTCCTATTCCCTTAGAACTCCTAATTCTTCTCTAAGAAAAAACCTCCTACATGAATGTCCCTCTCAATTAGGACTCTTAGCTAGAGTCCTAACATAATATCCCTCTCAATTAGGATTCTCCTAGCTAGAGTCCTAATAGAATGTCCCTCTCAATTAGGACTCTCCTAGCTAGAGTCCTAACAGACTCGCCCTCTTCAAATCAGCCTTGTCCTCAAGGTTGAGATTCCATGAACTCAGGGAACCGGGTCTTCAGCTCCTCATATGGTTCCCATGTGGCGTCTTTAAGTGGTAGATTATTCCAATGCACTAGTACTTCAGTAGAGGGATGTCGGTGACGCATCACGATCCTGCGATCAAGGATGGCTTGTGGTTGGGCTTGAATAACTCCATCCTCAGTTGTGTTGGGCAGTTGGATTTGGGGTGACTCGTGTTCTCCAAACTTGGGCTTTAGGCAAGATACGTGGAAGACAGGGTGAATTTTGGCATCCTCAAGTAATTTAAGTTTATACTCCATGGCTCCAATACGCTCTGTGATCTGATAGGGCCCATAAAAACATGGGGATAGCTTCATGGAGGCTCGAGTGTTGATAGAGAGTTGCTTGTATGGTTGTAGGCGAAGATAAACCCAATCTCCCACTGAAAATTCTCTTTCACTTCGTCGTGTGTCTGCTTGCTGCTTCATTCTGGCTTGAACGGTAGAGAGATTATCTTTTAACAGTTGTAAGAGTTTGTCCCTATCAATCAATTCTTGGTCAACCTGATCTACCTTGGCCGAGCCAATTACATACTTTGGAATTACAAGGGCTTGTCGACCATACAATGCTTCATAAGGGGCACATTTTGTAGATGAATGATATGTAGTATTATACCACCATTAGGCCCAGGGAAGCCATTTCGCCCACTCTTTTGGTCGGTCGCTAGCGAAACACCGGAGGTACGTCTCTAAGCACCTATTTACCACCTCTGTTTGGCCGTCAGTTTGTGGATGATACGCTGTGCTCATCTTGAGTTTGGTGCCTTGTAACTGAAATAACTCGGTCCAAAATTTACTAGTGAAGATCTTGTCACGATCACTTATGATGGACCTTGGCATCCCATGCAGTTTAACAATATTTTCTATAAAAATCTGGGCAATACTAGAAGCAGTGTAGGGATTTCTCACAGCACAAAAATGAGCATATTTCGTAAGTCGATCAACCACCACGAGAATCGTGCTTTTACCTTTGGAAGATGGCAGCCCTTCAATGAAGTCCATGGAGATGTCAGTCCACACTGAGTCTGGTATGGGTAGTGGTTGTAGCTTCCCTGGATTTGCCACAGTTTCACCCTTGTGCTGTTGACATATATCACATTGTGCCACATATTCAGCAATAATTTTTTTCATCCCTCTCCAATAAAAATTTTGCTTCACTCTTTTGTAGGTTCTTAGGAATCCAGAGTGCCCTACTGAAGGTATGGAGTGCATTTAATGCAAGATGATTGCGATGCAAGGGGAGTCAGGTATAAGCACAATGCGACCTTTGTAGCGTAGATCCCTCGAATCTCAGGTGTAGTGGGCTATTGCACTTGGATCCTCCTCCAATTTTTTTATGATGTTACTGATCTCTAGATCCTTCTTCTATTCTTCCCTAATGTCCTCGAGGAGACCGGTGGTAGGAAGGGAGATGGCTGAAACCTTAGCTTGTTCAGGTAGCCGTGAGAGTGCATCTGCAACAACGTTTTCTTTCCCCTTTTTGTAAATGATTTCATAATCAAATCCAAGAAGTTTGGTTACCCATTTTGGTGCTCAAGGGATGATATCTTTTGCTCCAAAAAGTACTTGAGGCTTTTATGGTCAGTTTTAATTTGAAATCGCCGGCCGATCAGGTAGGGTCTCCACCTCGTTACTACATGTACAATGGCAAGCATCTCCTTATCATATACTGACATGTTTTGATGAGAGGGAGATAATGCCTTGCTAGTGTATGCGAGTGGTCAACCATTTTGCATGAGAATGGCTCCAATTCTGACTCTAGATGCGTCGGCCTCAATGATGAAGGGTCTATTGAAATCTGGTAGCGTAAGCACCGGCGTCGTTGTCATGGCTACTTTAAGTTTGTCGAATGCAGCAGAGGCTTTGTCCGACCATTGGAAAGCATCTTTTTTTAATAAAGAAGTGAGTGGTGCACTGATCTTCCCATAGTCCTTAACAAATTTTCGGTAGTAGCCCGTTAGTCCAAGGAACCCCTATAGTAATTTCACGTTTGTAGGTTTCGGCCAGCTTTGCATTGCCTCAATTTTTGTTGGGTCTACCGCCACTCCTTCTTCTGATATTATATGCCCAAGGTACTCTACTTTTTGCTAGAGAAAGCTGCACTTTGTTTGCTTAACAAAAAGAGTATTCTCCCGAAGGATCGTCAAAACAATCTGTAAATGCTGAAAGTGAGTCTCAAGAGAAGGGCTATAAACGAGAACATCATCAAAAAATACCAGCACAAATTTACGAAGAAAGCTATGAAATATATCATTCATGAGACTTTGAAAGGTTGAAGGAGCATTAGTGAGTCCAAAAGGCATTACCAAGAATTCATAATGGCCATCATGTGTGCGAAATGCAGTTTTTGGAATGTCATCATCATATACCCGAATTTGGTGATAACCGGATCGGAGGTCCAACTTTGTGAAGACTTGAGCTCCTTTCAATTCATCAAGAAGTTCATCCACCACTGGTATTGGGTACTTGTCCTTGACGGTGATGCCATTTAAAGCTCGGTAGTCGATGCACATCCGCCAAGTTCCGTCCTTCTTGCGTACAAGTAGCATCGGTGAGGAATAGGGGCTGCAACTTGGCCGAATCACCCCTGTTTCAAGCATCTCCCTTACAATCTTTTCAATTTCATCTTTCTGGAGGTGAGGATATCGGTACGGTCGAGTGTTTGCTGGTGGCTTGCCCGGAAGGATTGGAATTCGATGGTCATGTTGCCGAGAAGGAGGAAGACTGCGCGGTTCAGCAAATATGTCGGCAAATTCAGTAAGCAAGTGGGCAAGATTTTGATCTTCAATTTCTATTTTCTTCTCTTCTAGTTATGGCTGGAGATGCATCAAAAAGCCACCATTTACCTTGTGCAAAACTTTCTCCATTCGTTGGGTCGAAACAGTGGTAACGTTGCTTCCGCGCTTCCCGTATAGGATGATCTGTTTGCCCTTACAGTAGAATTTCATAATTAATTTAGAAAAGGTCCAAGAGACATCACCTAGTGTAGTCAGCCATTCTATACCAAGCACTGCCTCATAGTCATCGATTAGTAGGAGGAAGAAATCGGTGATAATTTCTTGGTCTTGTAGTAATAGTTTCACCTGCGGGCATCTTTGGTCGCACTTTAGGATTCTGCCGTCGGCAACCTTTACATCGAACTTGCTGCAACCTTCAATATGCAGTGTCATCCGAGCAGCAACCTTACTATTCAGGAAGTTATTAGTGCTACCCGTGTCGATGAGAACAGTGATCGGCTATTGTTTGAGAAGGCCTCCAACTTTTATCGTTTGCGGATTTGAGTAGCTGGCTAGTGCGTGTACCGTAATGTCGGTTGGCTGTGGCTCTTCTTCCATATCTTCTTCTTCATGTTCAAGGCTCTCTTCTAGATGTTCAATGACCTCTTCTTCTACTGGTTCAATCATAAGAAGTCTACCTTTTTTACAGCGATGCTCGCGACTCCACGGCTCGTCGCAATGCCAACATAAACCCTTCGTAGATCGCTCCCGAAGTTCTTCTCTTGTTAACCTTTTCGGTGCAGGGACTCGGTTGATAGTAGGGGGGGCTGAGGGCTTTAGTATTGTAGGTCGTGGAGTGATCCTAGTCCTCCGGACTTCATAGTTCAATCGCTCCTCTTGAAGTCGTGCGAAAGAGATGGCTGCCATAAGCGTGTATGGTTGTAGCGCCTTAACTTCTCCCCGGATCTCCGGCTTTAAGCCCTCAATAAAGGTCCCCAATAACTATTTTTCAGACCAATCATGAGTTTCATTAGATAACTTTCAAACCTGGTCTGGTACTCCTGAATGGTGGAGGTTTGTCGGATCTTTGCTAGTTGTCCGTCAATGTTCTCGTAATAAGTTGGTCCGAAGCGGATCAGTAGTCCTTCTTTGAATTGTCGCCATGAAAGGACTCCATAAGTGTGTTCAAACTAGTCAAACCAATGTATGGCATCCCCTTCAAGATGTATAGCTACAATTTCCACCATGGATGCATCCGTAGTTTTATGGTACCGAAAATATCGCTCCGCGCGCGAGATCCAACCAATTGGGTCTCCTTCTTCCCATCTAGGGAAGTCCACTCTCATGCGCGAATAGTTGGGGTCGGTCATAGAGCCTCCCCTCTCTTGGAAGTCATCTCTTTGGGCATGATGTGATTGGTTAGAGCTCTCTCCTTGATGTGATTTCTTCGGGTTTGGTGGTCGGCCCAAACTGAATTCGGTAAGGAGAGTCCGAATCTTATCCTCCATTCGTGCCTCAAAGGCTTCAATTTTAGCATTGATTGCCTCCTTAGATGCCATAATATATGACTCCAAATCTGTGATGTTAAGATCTCTCTTTTGTTGACGGGTTAAAGGCATGTATATGTTTGATAGAAATCAGCGAAAGTTTGCTGCAGAATTGTGTTGTCTTGTAAGAGTAGAATTATCGTCGAAGAAACTGCAGTTTCTCGATGAAATCTCCACAAAAAATTTGAGAGATTTGAGGAGGGAATTGATAGTAATATCTCAATTTATATGACAGCAAGAATGTCCAATTTAATCAAGAAAATTTCAGCAGTAACAGCAAGAAAATTGGTGTAAGTTGCGATAGCAGAATTCTTGTCGAAAAATTTCAGCAACTTACGATGAAAATTTGCAGCAATATAGGAACTTTTTTTTTTTTTTTGGATTTTCGAATAGGGATAACTAAATTGCAGCAGCAGTAAGGTAGGAAACCAAAACCTATTGCAATTCATGGGGAGATCAAAGGATGATATGCGGTGGTGGAGATGACGGTGGAATTTGGCGACGATCTTGTAAGCAATTATGGGAATTGCTTTGGGCGGTTGTGGAGGGTTGATGGATGGTAGTGGAAGGGCAGCGAGATGCCAAGAATGCTGCTCTAATACCAGGTGTTAGAACCCTTGCAGATTCTAAACTTGGGATTGATCTCTTTAGGGGATCGACCTCCTTGGAACTCTATAGGGGTTCCTCCCTCCAAGTTGCTGCTCAAAGGCTGCAGAAAAGATTCATCTATTGCTTATCAAAAGAGAAGGAATACATGGCTATTTATAGGGCTTCTAAACCCTAACTCCTAATAGGACTCCTACTTAAGACTCTTACTTCTAACCAACTCCTAATAGGACTCCTACTCAAGACTCCTATTCCCTTACAACTCCTAATTCTTCTCTAAGAAAAAACTTCCTACATGAATGTCCCTCTCAATTAGGACTCTTAGCTAGAGTCCTAACAGAATGTCCCTCTCAATTAGGACTCTCCTAGCTAGAGTCCTAACACATGATCCTTTTTCCTTTTTTTAGCATTTTATATTTCTTACTAACTAATTTAAAATCATTAAACAACTCATAAAATGCATCAAGTAATTTCATTGTAAGGTAAAGGGGTTTTGGTTGAGTCACTTACCTTGTTGTTGAAAACTACCAAAGCATAGTTCGCCACCTTATCTTTGTTGGTTTGTTTCTCATATTCGGATGTACTCGTTTCATCCTATGTTGCCTTGAGTGCTTTCTTCTTCATTTGTACGAGTACCTTCTTCTTCAGTTGCGGACATTCGCTTTTGAAGTGCCTTAATCGATTGCATTCATAGCAACTTATTTTATCATTTTTAAATTCATTTTTATTCTCAGATTCTTATTTTATAAACTTCTTAAATTTTATTATCAGGAGTTCAAGGTCATCATCATCATCATCACTTGAGTTTACTCCCAAGTGGTTTTCTCTTATTCTAAGTGCCAAATCCTTCCTGATCTTTGGAAGGTTGTTCTCATATTCATCATGTTTAATAAAAGTCATTTCATAGGTCATTAAAGACCCGATAAGTTCTTCAAGTGGAAAATTATTCAAGTCCTTTGCTTCTTGCATTGAGGTCACTTTTGGATCCTATCGTTTTGGGAGAGATCTTAATATTTTATTAATAAGTTCAAAGTTAGAAAAACTTTTACTAAGTACTTTTAAACCATTGATGTCCGTAAACCGGGTGTACATGTCTCCAATGGTTTCACTTGGTTCCATTTGAAACAATTCAAAACTATAATCAAAAGATTAATTTTAGAATCTTTAACTCTACTTGTGCCTTCATATGTAATTTCAAGAGTGTGCCAAATGTCACGTGCAGTTTCACAAGTCCAATACGATTAAACTCATTTTTATCCAAAGCACAAAATAAAGTATTCATCGTTTTAACATTCATAGAAAAAGTCTTCTTCTCCAAATCATTTCATTCGTTCATTAATTTAGAAGGTATTTGAAAATCACATTCGATAATATTCCATAAATCAAATTTCACATAAAGCAAGAAAACTCTTGTTCATGTTTTCCAATACATGTAGTCTATCCCATTGAACATAGAAGGATGAATGATAGAGTGACCCTCTTGAATACCGGAAAAAGCTATCTCTCTTGGGTATTAAACTAATAGAGTTAAACTTGGCTCTAATACCAACTATTAGGATCGAAATCGGAACTAAGAGAGGGGGGGGGGCGAATTAGTGCTTTCAAAAACTTTCAATAATTTTTAAAATTTATGTTCGATGAAAGCTGATATCTAAAGTGAGCTTGACTTAGAGTAAGTGTAAAGTGAAGCGAGCAATAAAATCAGTAAAAAACCAAAGGTAGACAACAAAGAAAAAGAGCACATTAGATTTATAGTGGTTCGATCGTCGTGACTTATATCTACTCCTGATTCCTCTTCCATTGAGGTCATCGGCATTCACTAATGGTCTTCCTTCAATGGATAAAAACCAACTACTCTCTTACAACCCTTCTCCTTTCCATAAGTTTAGGAGAAAACTTTTACAAGTCACTCATCCCTCTCTTAAACAAAAATCTAAACTTAGAACAAGATGAGGGGAATTCTTAAAGGATTATAATAGAGTTTTCTCATGTTTTTGTTCTCAATTGATGTGTAAACTGAGTAGGGATGAGTGGGGTATTTATATGCCCCAAATGGATTCAAATTTGGAGCCAAAATGGTCTTATCCTGGGTTTTTAGGATACTAGTGGTAGCATCGCTAGTATTGGGTGGTACCACCACCTGTTAGTCTGATAATAGGCGGTACCACTGCTCAGTCTAGCGATACCATTGCTTGATATCCTCAAAGACTGGGCTTTTAACTTTTCTAACTCATAGGCGATTCCACCGCCAGTTTGGTGGTGCTATCAACTGACCCAACTTTTGGGTCACTGAATGAGCCACCGAATGAGCTTAAATCAATCTCAATTTAGACCCAATTGACCCCTAATTGAGTTAGTATAATTATACCAAAAGCTAACTCAATTAGGCCCCTAAACTACTTTGATCTAGACAAATGATTATAAAGCATGAATCCTTTGTCTAGCATGTCATTGGTTTATCTGGCCTTCATTTGACCCTTTGACGCATCATCCTCTCCTTCGACATATTACCCAAACGGCATGTTGACCTCCCACAACATTCGATCGTCCTAGCATAATGTCTGATCCTTCTGGCCTGATGCCCAAACTCATGGCACGAAGTCCTTTTGTCAGCATGTTGACTAGTTCTCCAACCTAATGTCCAATCTGCTGACATGTTTTTCACCAACCCAACTTCTGATTCTTCCTGCTTCAATCAATTTGCATTTGCATGATTGAAGATAGTCCTGCATTACTCAATCACTAATTATATTATCAATTCATCAATTGATTTCATCATCAAATTTCAAGATTCAACAAGCAGTAGTATCTTGCTTGAAACTATTTTAGCATGATGCTCCTCCATTCAAGGTGAACATATATCCTGAATTAGACTTGATATTATCGACATCAAACTGGAAACTCAAGTCTATGTAGCCGTCAACCTTGAGGCTACTTCCTCTATATACTAGTAAAAGATCCATAGTCCTTCTCAAGTACTTCAAGGATACACTTTACTATATTTCAGTGTTCCAAATCTGGATTTGTGTGATATCTGCTCGTAACACTTAGAGCATGCACTATATTAGGTCTGGTATATCACATATCATATATGATAGATCACATCGCTGAGGCATAGGGTATCTATCCTATCCATGTTTTCCATTTCTTCAAGAGTCATTAGGGACATACTTCTAGAAAGTAAAATCCTATGTCTCATCGGTATGAGATATCTCTTGAAATTTTTCATACTAAACATTCTGACAATGGTGTTTATATACATGGACTAAGACAAGCCAAGCATCTTCTTGGATCTATCTCTATATATCTGAATCCCAATATATAGGATGCTTACCCTAGTCATTTATAGAGAAATGTCTAGATAGCTAAGTCTTTATTATGGAGAGTATTTATATATTATTCCTAATAATCAAGATTGCATCCATATATAGCATTAAAAAGGTGATGTTAGGACCATATCGGCACAAAGAGGGGGGCGGGTGGGGGGGTGAATTAATGCTTTCGAAACATCCTCGATTTGAAAACTTTCATTTGATCAAACCCGTATCAGCAATATATTTAACTTAAAATACAAGTGAGAGTAGTAGATAATTAAATCAATAATGGTAATGAAAAAGAAGAACAGAAATACATATTGAATTTATAGTGATTCAGTCATCGCGACTTGTTAGAAACGAGTCGGCCCTAAGAGGGGGAGGTGAATTAGTGTAATGGATAAAAATCATGTCGGTTAAAAAATCTCATTTCAATTAAACCTGTTTTGGAAAGATATTAACTTGAAAGCGTAAGGGAGCATAGTGAAAGCAATAAGAAGTAAAGCAGTTTGCAGTAAAGGTATATTGGTCAAAAAGAATTGTAAATTGATTTATAGTGGTTCGGTCGTTGTGACCTACATCCACTTTTGATTCCTCCTCCGTTGAGGTCACTGGCGTCCACTAATGATCTTCTTTCAATGGGCGAAGATCAACTACCATTTTTACACACCACTTCTCATTTTCATAGGTTTAGGAGACAACCTTTTACAAGCACTCATTCCTCTCTAAACAAAATTCTAAACTTAAGTTAGAGGAGGGGATCTCTCAAGTAATTGCTACAACATTTTCTCACTTTTAAGTTCTTTGTGCTTATGTATGTTAACCAAGGATGAGAGGGGTATTTATAAGCCTTAAGTGGATTCAAACATAGAGCCTAAAAATGTCTCATCCCCAGTTTTTAGGGTACTAGCGATACCACCACCTGTGTTAGGCGTTACCATCGCTTGACACCCTGCCACTAGGCGGTACCACCACCCAGACTGGCAATACCATCGCTTGACATAGTCTCAAAGACTGTGCTACGATGGTGCCACTTGTTGGGTCATTGTTTGGGCCTTTCACTTAGCCCTACAAAGCCCAAACTTGGGTCCAATTGACCATAACTGAGTTGGCCCAATTCCAACATAATTATATGTTAACTATGAATTTTAAGATATTCACTAAGCTAAATAAGTCTGTAAGTCTAGGTTTCTTCCGGTAAGCTTCCGGCGAACTTCCGACGATCTCTTGGCAATGTTCTAGCAGACTCCCGGCAAGCTCTTGGACTTCATGACGATCTTCTTGGTGAGTTTTGATGAGCTTCTTTGGTAAGCTCCTAGACTTCTTAGTCAATTTCGGCAGAACTTCCAACGAACGTTTGGACTTCCAACGAGCTCTCGAACTCCCAATGAAATCTCGTTCTTGACTCCGGGACTTCATTTTGATTTATAACTTGACCGCTATCATAGTTAATCCTGCATACTTAAAACCTATTTCGATCTAGACAATTATTACAAAGTTAATCAAATGTTGTCCATCATATCATTGGTTCATCGACGCCTCGTCTGATTCTTCAATGCATCATCCTCTCTCGTGGCCTATTGCCCTTTTGGTCAGTTGACCTCTGCAATTCCGATTTCCTTGGTGCAATTTCCGCTCTTCTTATCTTAATGCTCGATCCCATGGCCCGAGGCATTTTGTCGATACACCGACCGATCCTTCGACTTGACGTCTAATCTTTTGACATGTTTTTCTCTGGCCCAACATGATTCTTCCTACTTTTAATTATCTCTTCCTGATGGAAGCTTCCTACGTCACTCAAAACATAAATCAAATCATAAATACTATCAATTAGTTTCATCATTAAAATATGAGATTCAACAATCTCGCCACTTTTTATTATGACAACTAATTGATGACGAAGTTAACCTTAACTCCCCCTATCAATATGTCATATTGATAGAACCTTTAATTCAAGTTAAATTCAAGTCAAAGAAAATTTTAATCATGAATATTTGTAATATGCCATTATAAAATCATGCATCATAAAAAAATTCACTACATCATTCCATGCATGATCATTATCATAACTTCTCCCCCTTTGTCAGCAACAATAAAGGGAAGTGCATTTAGCAAGTATCTAATTATTGCATTATAAACATAATCTCAAGTTTTATCATTAAGCAAGCTAGCAATAATTTTGAGTTGTGCAAGTTTATAAATTTTGCTTCCCTTGAGATTGCAAGCTAGCAATTCTTGGTAATGTTCAAGATAGTAAGTTCTATATCATGCAAGCCAGTAAATTTTATAATATTTTAGAATATGCTAGCTAGCAATTTTGAGATGTTCAAGAAAGCAACTTTTGCTTCTTGAAATATGCAAGTTAGCAATCTTTGCTTCTCTTTTGAGATGAGCAAGCTAGCAAATCTTTCTCTTTTGAGATGTGCACACTAGCAATTCTTTCTCCATGCAATTTGCAAGCTAGCAAATTTGGTAAGTTTTACATAATTTTGGAACATGCAAGCTAGCAAATTTTACACATACGAAAGTTGGTAAAATTTTTGCATCTTTTGAGATGAGGAAGCTTTTTGCTTATCTTTATGATGTGCAAACTAGCAATTTTTTGCTTCTTCTTTAAGTATGCAAGCTAGCTAGCAAGCTAGCAAATTTTGCTCCCCCTATGTCAATGTCAAATAAAAGGGAAGAATACAATGTTGTAATTCTTTTCCCTTTTAGTAAATAACAAAGAGAAACATAGGAGTTCAAAAACAAGATCTTGATTCATAGAAAAATCTCATGTATCAAATATCGAGAAATCAAGATCATAATTTAGATAAAGAAAATAAATCTTAACCATAAAGTGTTCTTGTAAGAAATGTCAAGTCATCATCATTATCACATTGGGCATGATACTAAATTAATAAATTTTTAAATCAATATTACTTGGGTATGCATGATACAAAAACATAGTTTCAAGTCTTCAATATATAACATGTATAATTTCAAACCATTACTTTTCATCCTTGCTTCATGCATGATACCAAAAATAAATCAATCATCACCATGAGCATATCATACATGATACAAAGATATTAAAATTTTTAAGCATTTATCACTTCATGCATTAAATCAATATTTTGATCATGATACCAAACATTCATCATTTCTCTCATGCATGATACTAAAGCACTCATGATACCAATCATTTCTCTCATGTATAATACTAAAGCATTCATGATACCAAACATTAAATCAACCTTTTTTAAGTATTTATCACTTCATGATTGTTGGTACCAAACATTCATCATTTATTTTCTCCCCCTTTGTTATAAGCAAAATTAGGAGAATATTATAAAGGTGTAAATATTCAAGTCATCACATGGAAGATATCAAGAAAAATTTGGTGATGAGATATACTTCATAAATTCAAGGAAAACAAAATCATATCATGAAAGATAAGATCATGTGAATATCAAAAGACAAGATTCATATAGTAAATCTCTTCTTTAAATAAAATACTAAGAAAAAATCATAGGAGTACAAAGAAGATATCTTGATTCAAAAAAAATCTCAAGCAATCACAAGAAATCAAAATCATGATTTGGATAAAACTCATTCAAATTCAAATAATCAAATAATCAAAATTCATTTCAAGAGATACAAATATATATATATATATATATATATATATATATATATATATATATTCAATAATATCTCCTTGAAAACTATATATATATATATATATATATATATATATATATATATATATATATATTCATTAATCTCTCCTTTAAAACTCAATGAGATAGGGATTGAGAAGTTTTCAAGAAAAATGCATTTCTTTTTTATTTCATACAATCATGCCTTTGTCATTTATACCAAATCAAAACATGCATCATGTTTAAAACCAAAAAAACAACTTTCTTTACGGCAAAGATCGATAAACCATAAATTACAAGAATCATCATTCATAATTTTGAAATATAAACTCATTAAGCATGACCATTAAACCTCTTAACATTTTCATTAAAACATCAAGCATGGTTTCATTGAACATAAGGCATCTTCAATCATAATCGAAAAACAATACAGAAATCAACATGATTACACATTATTGCTTCTTAAAAACATACATAGATTAAACTTATTAGGTGTACAAGCATTAGATTTATATCTAACATTTTGTTGTTTTTGCATAAAATGTGTAATTATCATTATCATTTTCAAAATTACTAGCATGATCCCAATTTTTTTGCATTTTCATTACATCATTAAACATGTAACTTTTTAAGAAAAATTTATATATAATTTTTTTAACGAAATTAAAAATAACTAATGAAAAACATCAAGTAATTTCAAAGTAAACTAAGGGGATTTTGATTACCATGTCATCGAAAGTCGTTAAGGCGTAGTTTGCCACCTCGACTTTGATGGTTTGCTCCTTGTCTTCGGATAAGCTCGATTCGTCCTAGAGTGCTTCCTTCATCTTGTGTTCATAGCAAGTAGTTATGTTCTTTTTAAGTTTATTTTTGTTCTTTGATTCTTGTTTTAAGAACTTTTTATGCTTTATTGTGAGAAATTTAAGTTTATGATTACTTGAGCTTTCGCTCGAGTAGTCTTCTTTTGTTCTAAGTGAAAAATCCTTTCTATTCTTTGGAAGGTTGTTCTCAAGTTCGTCATGTGTCACATAAGTCATTTCGTTGGTCATCAAAGACCCGATAAGTTCTTCGAGAGGGAAAGTATTTAAATCCTTGGCCTCTTGAATGGCTATTACTTTAGGATCCCAATTTTTAGAAAGAGATTGTAAAACTTTATTTATAAGTTCAAGATTCGTACTTGAACAGGATCTGTTCTATAGGTTCGTACAACTGTCTCTTAGAACTCTAACGAGACAGGCACAAAAGTCTGGTTGATGATTCAGGACCTCAGGATCGGAGCGTGATTAACGGTGGGGATTTCTCGAGGTCTCTCACGGTAGGGGATCGTTCTCAGCTGGTGGTTGCCCCATCCGGCTAGGGCGATCCTGGGGTTGTCTGACAGACCCACACACTTTTAGAGGGCGACCACTGTAGCGGCGACGACACTGTAGCGGCGGCCAGATCTCCCTAGGGCGATTTGACTCCTCCAACGGCGACAACAATGTAGTGGCGACCAGATCTAGGGCGACTACTGTAGCGGCGACGACACTGTAGCGGCGACCAGATCTAGGGCGACCACTATAGCGGCGGCCAGATCTCCCTAGGGCAATCTGACTCCTGCAGCATCGGCTTTCTCCCACGGGCGATGGGCGACGACACTGTAGCGGTGATCTGATTTCCTGTAGCGTCGGTTGTTTCCCAAGGGAAACGGTACTGTAGCAGCGGCGACAACACTGTAGCAGCGACGGTACAGTAGCGGTGACGACACTGTAGCGACGATGAGATCTCCCTAGGGCGATCTGACTCCTGCAGCATTGGCTTTCTCCCACGGGCGACGATACTATAGCAACGATCTGATCTCCCTTACTGTAGTGGTGATCGGATCTCCTGCAGCGTCGGCTTCTCCCCAAGGGCGACGATACTATAGCGGCGACCAGATCTCCATAGGGCTGTATCGGCGATCTGATATACTGCGATGGTAGCTTTTCCCTATGGAGACGATTCTATAGCCGCGACCAGAAGAGGGATCAAACATGGCAGCGACGGCCCCTAGGGCTGGCGATGGTGGCGGGAGGGTTGATACGATGGTAAGACTCCCTACCGTTACCCCTCAATTGGCTCCTCCTCCATATCCTCTCCAGAGAGAAACTCCTTCGATGAAACAACATCGAAGTAGGTCGCGCTCTAGATCGCGGCAGCCTGCCCTCATTTCCAGTGACCCTAGGCCTTGGACTAGCCTCTTCAAGGCTCCGGTTGGAAGTCCGGATCTAAGCTTGGAATTCTTTACTCCAGAAGTTCAGGCTGATAAGAAGATTGTCGTATACGAGACTACTGATTCAGCAGAGCTTATTGAGACATGGTCTATGGCGATTGTTGGCTATGTGGTAGGTCTCAAAATATCTTATTTCCAACTATCCTCATTTATCAAAACTCGATGGGGAATATCGTCATTTGATCTTCATATGCTGGAGAACGGATTCTTTGTTTGCAAGCTATACTCTAAAGAAGATTTACAACGGGTCCTCGAAGGATTCTGGACTATTCGCGGCCATCCAATGATTCTATGACGCTGGTCTCCTGATGTCCGTTTGGAGTTAGATAGCCTATAGTCTATTCCATTATAGGTATCCTTTTAAGGTCTTCCTCTACATCTTTGGAGTCGACGTTTTATTGCAAAGTTATGCAGCACTCTGGGACAGCCACTCTACATCGACAAAGCAACAGCTGCTCAGACGAGATTAGCATTTGCACGAGCATGTGTACTGGTTTCTTCCGACGAAGATCTTCCAAATGAGGTTTTCTATCGTGATCTTGACGGGAACACTCGGAAGGTACATGTCTCATATTCCTGGAAGCCACAACGATGTCAGCATTGCTTATCTTTTGGTCATGCAAATGGAGCTTGTCAGCAAACTCCAAAACAAATCACAAAGGTCTATCGACCATGTCAAGCACCTCGGCAACAAAGCGAGTCTTCTCTAATGGCAGTAGCACCGATGGTGGCGAAGACTATTGAGCATTCCGACTCGCAAGGACAGCACCGCGGATAAAAGGACAAATCCAAAACTATATCTCTTCCTATAATGTCAGAGCCTTCCACAACAGAGGTTTCCCTTGGTACTAGTGGACAGGAGAAACATAAGTCAGGAACTTCATCTCTTCCAATATCATTGGATCCGTCCACAATAACTCAACAAACTCAGGCCCAAACAAATCTCGCCAGCAAGGATATTCTTCCTGAACAAACTCAGGCCACAACAAACATCGCCAACAAGGATATTCTGTCTCAACAAACTCATGCCCCAACAAACCTCTCTAGCCAGGCTACTCCAACAAGTACTATCCAGGATATTGTGCTGCAACAATCTTATCGTGCTTCAACAAACCCTGCCAATCAAGACCACATGATTCAAGGTATTTTAAAGTTTAAAAATCTGCAAGTTGTAGATGAAGTGGATAAATATAGGAATAAAGCCATAAAAGGTAAGTATATTGTGCGGGAGGAAAATACAAAACTGAATGATAAGAAAAAGGATGGTACAGTCCATCCAAAGTTGTAAGATGAATACCTTACCACCTTTTCATTTCTTTATTACTGATGAAGATAACATGTTGGAATGTTCGCGAACTTAATAAGCCGGAGAAATGTCGGGAGCTCAACAGAATAATCAAGTCTGCTGCATGTGATATTGTTATTCTAGTATAAACGAAAATTAAACAATCACGCGTTCAAGCTCAAAAGAATTTAATATGGCCAGACGCAGAACTGTTTACCAATGACTCAAATGAAACTTTTGGTAGAATATGGGTCTTATGGCATCCTAACTCTATTAATGCTTGGTTTATTTCTGCTACTGATCAATTCATTCATCTTAAGGTAGAGGACAAAAAGAATGGCTGTCAATTCAATTTCACTAGTATATATGCTTCAAATAGTATGCAAGAAAGAAATACTCTTTGGTTTGACCTGACTAATATTGCAAATGGCTGTCTCAATATACCTTGGATTGTTCTTGGAGACTTTAATACTGTTCGGTACACAAATGAAAAAGAGGGGGGTAGACAACTTTTAGAAAGCCAGCTTCAAAGTTTTAATGATTACATTGACACTGCAGCTTTGTTTGATATGAAATCTGTGGGTAATTGGCTCTCCTGGAGTAATCAAGGTGCAGTTAACAGAAAAATAATGGCTCGACTTGATAGGTGTTTGATTAATCATGAATGGTTAACAGTTTACCCAAATTCACTTCTTGAGTATGATGCTCCTTTGTTTTCTGACCATTCTTTAATGTATATACACGCAGACAAAGCGACACCAAGAGGCAAGAAACCGTTTAGATTCTTTAACATGTGGAGTACTCATTCTCAATTTCTTGATGTTATCAGATCTGCTTGGAATGTTGACGTACATGGATCCCCCCCTTACATCTTATGTCAAAAGCTCAAAGCCTGTAAAGCAGCACTAAAGGAGTGGAATACAAATACCTTTGGCAATATTACCACCACAGTTCAATTTTGCAGGAAGGAACTAATGTCATTGCAACATGAGCTGCAACTTCAGCCAAATGATGAGAATATTATCTACAAAGAGACAAAAGCTAGAAATAACTTCATGCAAGCCTTAAAATAGGAGGAAAGTTTTGCAAAGCAGAAGTCTCGACAGCATTGGCTTACATTAGGAGATTCCAATACTAAATTTTTCTATGCTTCAATTGCTACTCGAAGGGTTGTTAACCGTATCAGCAAATGCAGAGACAAAGATGATAATTTTATTGAGAATTTAGATGAGGTTAAAGCACACACAGAGCAATTTTTTTATTCCTTACTCAATCAAGCTGGGAAAACTAATAACATTCATGTGGAGTCGACTAGAAAACTTGATTCGGAAGCTATTTCAATCCTCAATGCCCCAATTACAGACGACGAAATTGTATGTGTTGTCTTTAAGTCACCAAAGCACAAAAGCCCAGGTCCAGATGGATTTCCAACTGAATTTTACCAAACTGCTTGGTCTATTATTGGAAATGATGTGATCAAGGCTTGCCAACATTTTTTCTCTTCAGGTCATATTCTTAGAGAGATGAATTGTACTTTTATTTCTTTATTTACGAAGAATGCAGGGGCTGATTCACTAGAGAACTATCGACCCATATCATTATGCAACTTTATTTACAAGATTATCTCCAAAGTATTGGCAAATAGAATGCAAAAGGTAATACACAAGATCATTAGCCCAAATCAAGCTGCTTTCATCAAAGGGAGAAGTATACATCATAACATTTTGCTTGCTAACGACTTGGTCAAAGATTTACATTCAAAAGCAAGAGGGACAAACATATGTTTTAAAGCTGATTTATGGAAAGCCTTTGATTCAGTTAATAGGAAATTTATCTATAAGATGCTCCTCGATATGAACTTCCCACAGCAATGGGTTAATTGGATTCAATCTTGCCTGGAAACTCCAAAGTTTTCGATACTCTTTAATGGCTCACCTATTGGTTTTTTTGGGAGCACGAATGGCATCCGACAAGGTAATCCACTCTCTCCGTATCTCTTTACTATTATGATGGAAAGACTTAGCTGTATGTTGGAACATGCAGTCTTAAATGGCAGCATTAAGGTACCCAATGCTGGCTCTATTCATATATCACATATAACATTTGCAGATGATTTACTTATCTTTCTCCGAAATGATCCAACTTCAGTAAAGAACCTGGCTACTATTATGAATGACTTTGGTATAGTTTCTGGACTTCAGTTAAATCATGCGAAAAGTAAAGTATATATGAGCCCTTACGTTGAGGATAAGGTCTTTATTGCACAAATTTTGGGGGTTAGTGAGGGAAGTCTATCAGTTCCTTATTTAGGTCTCCCGCTCATATCCACAGGCATTCACAAAACCCACTGTCAGCCTATCCTACAAAAAATAAAGAATAAAATTTCTTCTTGGAAAAATAGGCTTCTATCAAAAGCAGGACGACTTGAACTCATCCGTTCTGTATTGCACTCCTACTCTATATATTGGTGTAATGCATTTCTTCTGCCTGCTGGACTTCTCCAAGATATTGAACGGTTATTAATGAACTTCTTCTGGAATGGCACAAACGATAAGGCAATGCATATGGTAAATTGGGATAGCATTTGCAAACCGAAAGATGAAGGGGGGCTAAACTTGAGAAATACTAGAGATTGAAATCAAGCATGCCTGGTACAACAATTGTGGGATCTTTTGCAAAACAAATGTTCCTTATGGTCACAATGGGTTTCTGCTAGGTATCTTTCAAAGGAATCAATCTGGGAAATTTCAACAAGAACATACCACTCTGCAGCTTGGAAAGGAATTTTAAAGGCAAGGAATTGGCTAATCAAACACATTTCGTATGCAATCTCTTTTGGAACTAGTACTAATATGTGGTACGATCCTTGGGTGAATGGGAAGAGTATATTTCAATTATATGGCGACAGAATATAAAAAGATCTTGGGGCTCCCAAAGATTGGAAGGTTTCCGAGTTCATTGCTAACGGTACCTAGTGTCTCCCTAATCCTATTTCTCCCGAAATGTTATCACTTTGGCCGACTATCATAGCTATTCCAATCAGGAACAACTCTTCAGATATACTTATTTGACCTCATGACAATGGCAAATTTAGTACCACATCTGCATGGAATCAAATTAGGCAAAGAAATAACAAGTGGGTCCCAAGCAGTTGGACATGGGATCGACCGGGATCACAAAGACACTCCTTATGTACATGGCAGGCCCTTCTCAATAAACTAGCTACAATAGACAATATGAAAAGAAGAGGTATCTATCATGTTAACCGATGCTCCCTTTGTTTGCAACAAGAAGAAACTGTTGACCACCTCTATTTTGCTTGTGATTATACAAAATGGATATGGAAGGAGATTCTCTAGCGATTTGAACTCAATAGACTGCCACAACCAAACTTGCACCAAGAACTAGGCGACCTTATGTAATGTTTCTCAAGAAAAGGGCCTCTTACACAACTGGCAAAGGTTACTTTCAGATACGCTATTTGGTGGATGTGGAAGGAGAGATGTAATAGAATCTTTGAATGTCAACACACAAACAATGCTCAGCTCTTGAAAGAGATTATTAGAGACTCAAGATCCTGTATGGAGCATGATCTCAAAACCGAGCACTTCACCCGAAGAGAAAAAGATATTTTTATCAAATTTAATTTTGCTATTAGCTAAAGATCTTGGGAATGATGCCAAATAATGTACCCACAGGTAATTATAGTCTACAACCTATGTAGTCATAACTATCGCATTCGCACTCTATGAGTTACTTGGCTTTGTCTATGACTTGTATAGATAAAGCTATTTGTAGAAACTTTACACATAATCAATTTACTTTTACTTACCAAAAAAAAAAGTTCAAGATTCGAAAAACTTTTACCAAGAGCTTTTAGACTATTGACGACATCCGTAAAATAGGTGTAAATGTCTCCAATAGTCTCGCATGGTTCCATATGAAATAATTCAAAATCACACATCAAAATATTTATTTTAGAGTCTTTAACTATACTAGTGCCTTCATGTGTGATTTCGAGTGTATGCCAAATGTCAAAAGCCATTTCGCAAGTAGAAACCCGATTGAATTCATTTTTGTCTAAGGTGCAAAATAAAGCATTCATAGCTCTAGCATTTAAAGAAAAAGTTTTCTTCTCCAAATCATTCTATTTGTTCATTGGAATAGAAGACTTTTAAAAGTTATTTTCAATAATATTCTATAAATTTAAATCCAAGGAAAGCAAAAAAACTCTTATCTGAGTTTTCCAATAAGTGTAGTCCATCCCATTGAACATAGGAGGATGAACGATAGAAAAGCCCTCTTGAAAGTAAAAAAGAATCATTTCTCTTGGGTGTTAAACCAAACGAGAAATAATGTAGCTCTAATACCAACTGTTAGAAACGAGTCGGCACTAAGAGGGGGGTGAATTAGTGTAGTGGATAAAAAACACATCAGTTGAAAAATCTCATTTTGATTAAACCCATTTTGTAAAGATATTAACATAAAAGCGTAAGGGAGCATGATGAAAGCAATAAGAAGGTAAAGCAGTTTGTAGTAAAGGTAAATTACTCAAAAAGAAATACAAACTAATTTATAGTGGTTCGGTCATTGTGACCTACATCCACTTCCAATTCCTCTTCCGTTGAGGTCACCGGTGTCTACTAATGATCTTCTTTCAATAGGCGAAGATCAATTATCCTTTTTACACCCCACTTCTCCTTTTCATAGGTTTAGGAGATAACATTTTACAAGCACACACTCCTCTCTAAACGGAATTCTAAACTTAAGCTAGAGGAGGGGATCTCTCAAGTAATTGCTACAACATTTTCTTATTTTTAAGTTCTCTGTCTTTGTGTATGTTAACCAGGGATAAGAGGGGTATTTATATGCCTTAAATTGATTCAAACTTGGAGCCTAAAAGTCTCTCATCCCTGGTTTTTGGGGTATTGGTGGTACCACCACTCGTGCTGGGTGGTACCACCACCCAGTTTGGCGGTACCATCGCCTAACACCCTACCACTAGGTGGTACCACTACCTGTTAGTCTCTTGGAGATTGTGTCTGGGCAGTACCACCACCCAGACTGGCGGTACCATCGCCTGACATAGTCTGGGAGACTGTGCAACGACGATGCCACTTGTTGGGTCATTGTTTGGGCCTTTCACTTAAGTAACATAGCCCAAACTTGGGCCCAATTGACCCATAATTGAGTTGGTCCAATTCCAACCCAATTATGTGCTAAGTATGAATTTTAATACATTCACTAAGCTAAATAAGTCCGTAAGTCTAGGTTTCTTCCGACGAGCTTCCAGTGAACTTCCACCGATCTCTCGGCGATCTACCGACGAACTTCCGACGATCTCTCGGCAATGTTCTAGTGGACTCCTAGTAAGCTCTTGGACTTAATGACTATCTTCTTAGTAAGTTCTGACAAGCTTCTTTAGCAAGCTCTTAGACTTCTCAGTCAATTCTGGCAAAACCTCCGACGAACGTCCAGACTTCCGATGAACTATCGAACTCCCAACGAAATCTCGTTCTTGACTCTAGGACTTCATTTTACTTTATGCCTTGACCACTATCGTAGTTAATCCTACACACTTAAAACCTACTTCGATCTAGATAATTATTACAAAGCTAATCAAATGTTATCCGTCATGTCATTGGTTCATCAATGCCTCATCCGATTCTTTGGCGCATCATCCTATCTTACGGCCTATTGCCCAATCGGTCAGTTGACCTCCGCAACTCTGATTTCTTTGGTGCAATTTATGCTCTTCTTGGCCCGATGCCTGATCCCATGGCCCGAGGCCTTCTATTGATACATCAATCGATCCTTCGGCTCGATGTCCAATCTTCTGACATATTTTTCTCTAGCCCAAAATGATTCTTCTAGCTTTTAATTGTCTCTTCCTAATTAAAGCTTCTTGCGTCACTCAAAACATAAATCAAATCATAAACACTATCAATTGGTTTCATCATCAAAATCCAAGATTCAACACGACCTACGTCCACTCCTAATTCCTTTTTTGTTGAGGCCATCGACATTTATTAATTATCTTCTTTCAATGGGCAAAGACCAACTACCCTCTTTATAACTCTTTCTCCTTTTCACAAGTTTAGGAGAGAACCTATACAAGTCTCACACTTCTCTTAGAATAAGCCCAAAACATTGAAGTGGAGGAGGGGGACACTTAGCACTTTTCAAAACTTTACAACTCAAAATCATTAGCCTTTTTATATACTTTTCTTATTTTCTCAAGTAGGAAAGAGTGAGGTATTTATAGACCCCAAATAGCTTCAAAAATGGAGCCAAAAAACATCTCATCTTGGGTTTCAAGGGTACTAGTGATACTACCACCAGTATGTTGGGAAATCTTGGGAGCGACATAACATGCGCAGCAGAAGAACAAGAAAACAAAATCTCCTATTCCCAAAGAGATGTTCGTCGTCGTGCGAAGATTGGTGCGCAAAATCTGCAAAACTTAAAACTGCGTATAGAGTAGATTGTGTTACCTAGGGAGATCGTATATCCCTGTTTCTTTGCAGATCTTTAGGAGAGGGTGAAGGAGGCCAAGCGTCCTCCTCTCTAGTGGTGATCCACACAGTAGGGCTGCAACGACGCTCCTCAAAACTCCAGGCCTGCTCTGAGGTAGAGAAGGGAAGGAGAATAGGAGAGGCAAGCAAAGGCTCTAGCCTATGAGGCTCTGAATCCCTCCTATTTATAGAGGTCCCTTGTCAAACCCTAATGGATCCTCCCCTAGTGGGTTATTGGATCTGCATCTAATAACCCAAGCCTTTTAGATTAGTGGATCTCTATCCAATAATCTCTCATGGGCTCTGATTGGATCTCGTCCTTGGGATCCAATAATTTAAGGTCTTATTGGATATCCAATAAGACAAGGGCTCCGTCGGATATCTCATATCTGAACCTCTACTCATCGCAAAGCCTACCATAAGTGTGTGACCCTCTAGGCCCAATATCGAGCTGGCCGTGAGTCATACCTGTCAGAACTCCTTCTAACTCAGTGAATTATTATCTCTGTAATAATTCACTCGACTCATTGACTACGGATGTACTAGGCCACTATGCCGTAGTCCCTAAACGATACAGGGGAATCCAATTCATTGGACTTGTCTGTCCTCAGTTACCGTATACCTATAGTCCCTCATCCATCTAATATCCCAAAGACTATATATCGATCATGGTGCTGTCAGACCCATACAGTTTTTACTCAAGTCTCGCTCTAATTGGATTCTTCTAGAGAACTCTTTCTCTCTAAACCCGAATGACCCTAGCTAGGGATTTGTCTGAGCAAGAACACATGGGATATTCCTCTTATGACACCAAGAGTGGATGACCCTCTATTGACACTCAATAACCCTCGTAAGGTTGACTATCACTCCCAATGACCAACTGTACTAGATTTGGGACAACCAAACCTATAAGTCTAGTATCAAAGAGTAGAGCACTCATACAGGACATCCTTGGTGTCTCAAGTCTAAGGACCAGATACACCACTAGGACTACGGAATCACTGTCTAACAATAAGGTATCATCAACCATCCAGCATTCTGTAAGCGGATCAATCAGTGAACTCATTCTCCAATGAGCACCTATACTGTATCCCTAGTGTCCCTACATGAGCAGCTATGAGACCAGTTGCATCCATCATATGGACGGGTATACAGCACACCAGTCTGTCCGGTTATCACGATGTCCCTCTCGAGTAACCTATAACCGGGATTATTTAGGATCCATGTTTAAAGGTGAATCGATCTCATTATCGTGATCTCATCATGATCCGATTCCCATTGCACAAATCCAAGGACATCACAATATATGTATGCATATATGCAATAGTTATAAAGTGATATATGCCAAAATATAACAAGCAAAAAGATTTTGTATCAAGTCACACGTGCCATCACTCACGTGATTGGCTTGCTGGGCACCTATAACTAGCAATCTCTTACTTGACCTAAAGCCAATCACCTATGTGTCTGATCCCCAACAGACCTCTGTGACGCTCAAAGACAATCTGAGACAACGGCTTTGTCAGTTGATCTGCAATGTTATCTTCGGATGGAACTCTTTCCACTACTACATCTCCTCGGGTTACGATCTCTCTTATAAGGTGGAACCTCCTCAGAACATGCTTAGATTTCCGATGAGACCTAGGTTCTTTCGCTTGAGCAATCGCCCCATTGTTGTCGCAATATAAGGAGATCGGCTCCTCACTACCCGACACGACTCCCAAATCTGTGATGAACTTCTTCACCCAGACTACCTCCTTTGCCGCATCTGATGTAGCAATATACTCCAACTCTATGGTCGAGTCAGCAGTAGTATCTTACTTGGAACTCTTCCAGCACACTGCTCCTCCATTCAAGGTGTACACATACCCCGAATTCGACTTGCTATCATCGACATCAGACTGAAAACTTGAGTTTGTGTAGCCTTCAACCTTAAGGCTACTACCTCCATATACTAGTAAAAGATCCTTAGTCCTTCTCAAGTACTTAAGGATACACTTTACTATTTTCTAGTGCTCCAAGCCTAGATCCGCTTGATATCTGCTCGTGACACTAAGAGCATGCGCTATATCAAGCCTAGTACATAGCATGGCATACATGATAGACCCTATTGCTGAGGCATAAGGTATCATATCCATGTTCGCCCTTTCTTCTAGAGTATTTGGGGACATACTCGTAGAAAGTGATATCCCATGTCTCATCGGTATGAGACCTCTCTTGGAATTTTTCATGCCAAATCTTTTGATAATGGTTTCTATGTACCTGGACTGGGATAAGCCAAGCATCCTCTTGGATCTATCTCTATATATTCTAATCCCTAAGATATAGCATGCTTCCCCTAAGTCCTTCATGGAGAAGTGTCTAGATAACCAAGCCTTTACTGTGGATAGCATTACTACGTCATTCCCAATGATTAGGATATCATCCACATATAACACTAAAAAGGTGTTAGTGCTCCCACTCACCTTCCTGTACACACAAGGTTCATCTTCGTTCTTAACGAAGTCATAAGATCTGATTGCCTCATCAAATCTTATGTTCCAACTTTCGGGAAGCTTGCTTTAGTCCATAAATGGATCTAAGCAACCTACACATCTTATTTAGGCAGTTCTTAGACACAAATCCCTCAAGTTGCATCATATACACCTCCTCCTCGAGGTTCCCATTGAAGAATGCGGTTTACACATCTATCTGCCAGATCTTATAATCATAGTGTGCTGCAATAGCCAATAGAATTTTGATGGATTTTAGCATTGCTACGGGTGAGAAGGTTTCATCGTAGTTAACACATTGCCTTTGACGATACCCCTTAGCCACTAGCCTTGCTTTATAGGTCTCTACTTTTCCATCTACTCTGATCATTTTCTTAAAGATCCACTTGCAACCGATGGGTACAATACCTTCGGGCATATCAACTAGGTTCCAAACCTTGTTGGAGTACATAGAATCCATCTCAGAATTTATGGCTTCTTGCCACTTCTTGGAGTCTATACTCATAATAGCCTCCTCGTAGGTCTGAGGATCAATATCCTCAACATCCTCTCCTCTAATATGTCCCACATATCTCTTAGGAGAATAAGTTACTCTATCAGACCTATGTAAAGTTGAAACTTGTGTATTAGGTACCTGAATAGACTCGGGTTGTAGAGTGGTGCTTGAGCTTGGTTCTCCAACCTCGCTCAACTCTATCATTCTCCCACTATCTCCGCCAAGAATGTTCTTTCTCAAGGAACACTGCTCTCTTAGCTACAAAGACATTTTGGTCCTCGAGATGATAGAAATAATACCCACAAGTTTTATTGGGGTATCCCACAAATTTGCATCACTCTATCCTTGATTCTAACTTATCGAGGTTGTGTCTTTTAACGTGGGCAAGGCAGCCCCAAATCTTAACAATCTTAAGATCAGGCTTCTTCCCTTTCCATATCTCATATGGTGTAGACACAACCGACTTAGTTGGAACTCTGTTCAGAAGGTAAGATACGGTCTCTAGGGCATATCTCTAGAATAAGATAGGTAGGTCAGCGAAACTCATCATGGACCGTACCATATCTAACAGCATACAATTCCTCCTTCAAGAGACATCATTGAGCTGAGGTGTATAAGGAGGTGTCCATTGGAATAATATCCTATGGTCCTTGAGGAACTGAGTAAACTCTGTACTTAAGTACTCACCTCCACGATCTGATCGAAGATTTTTGATACACTTTCCAATTTGATTCTCCACCTCATTCTTATACTCTCTGAATTTCTCAAAAGCCTCGGACTTGTACTTCATTAAGTACACATATCCTTACCTTGAGAAATCATCACTAAAGGTAATGAAGTAGGAGTAACCACTAATGGCATGAGTTAACATGGGTCCACATGCATCACTATATATGAGTTCCAATAGCTCAGTGGCTCTCTCTCTAGTTCCACTAAATGGAGAGTTGGTCAGTTTTCCACGAAGGCAAGGCTCGCAAGTTGCGTATGACATATAGTCGAATGGATCTAGATATCTATCATTTAGCAACTTTTGAATCATTCCCTCATGGATGTGACCTAGCCTTCAATGCCATAGGTATGCACGATTCACCTCATCTCGTTTCCTCTTAGACACTTACATTCATGATATGTGGAGTAGTGTTTAGCATAAACAAACCTTTATGCAATATTCATCTTGCCAATCTCCCCTCGGCTTTGCTAGAATTTACAATAAATTGTTGATGTGATAAGCAATACTGGTATCCATTACCAATGCACTATCACAAAAATCTGACAATTGGAGATTAATAATGAATGTACCTGAAGCTTCTCCAAGCTTCTATTTCGCCCTCTCTACAAGGTACTTGTTAGGACTCTAGCTTGGAGAGTCCTAATTGAGAGGGACATTCATGTAAAACTGTTAGGACTCTAGCTAGGAGAGTCCTAATTGAGAGGGACATTCTGTTAGGACACTAGCTAGGAGAGTCCTAATTGAGAGGGGCATTCATGTAGGAAGTTTTTTCTTAGAGAAGAATTAGGAGTTGTAAGGGAATAGGAGTCTTGTGTAGGAGTCCTATTAGGAGTTTGTTAGAAGTAAGAGTCTTAAGTAGGAGTCCTATTAGGAGTTAGGGAAGCCCTATAAATAGCCATGTATTCCTTCTCTTTTCTTAAGCAATAGATGAATCTTTTCTGCAGCCTTTGAGCAGCAACTTGGAGGGAGGAACCCCTATAGAGTTCTAAGGAGGTCGATCCCCTAAAGAGATCAACCCTAAGTTTAGAATCTGCAAGGGTTCTAACACCTGGTATCAGAGCAGCGTTCTTGGCATCTCGCTGCCCTTCCACTGCCATCCATCAGCCCTCCACAACTGCCCAAAGCAATACCCACAATTGCTTAAAAGATCGTCGCCGAATTCCACCATCATCTCCACCACCGCGGATCATCCTTTTATCTCCCCGTGAATTGCAACAGATTTGGAGGCATATACTATGGCATCTAAGGAGGCAATCAATGCTAAATTCAAAGCCTTGGAGGCGCGAATGGAGGATAAGATTCGGACGCTCTTTACCGAACTCAGATTAGGCCGACCACTAAGCCTAAAAAAATCATATCATCGAGAGAGCTTTGCCCAATCGCACCAGGCTCGAAGAGATGAGTTCCAAGGGAGGGGAGGCTCTATGACTGAACCCAACTATCCATGCATGAGAGTGGACTTCCCTAGATGGGAAGAAGGAGACCCGATTGGTTGGATCTCGCGCGCGGAGCGATATTTTCAGTACCACAAAACCGTGGATGCATCTATGGTGAAAATTGCAGCTATACATCTTGAAGGGGATGCTATACAGTGGTTTGACTGGTTTGAACATACTTATGGAGTCCTTTCATGGCAACAATTCAAAGAAGGACTACTGATCCGCTTCAGACCAACCGATTATGAGAATATTGATGGACAACTAGCAAAGATCTAACAAACTTCCACCATTCAGGAGTACCAAACCAGGTTTGAAAGGTTATCTAATCAAACTCATGATTGGTCTCAAAAACAACTATTGAGTACCTTCATTGAGGGCTTGAAGCCGGAGATCCGAGGAGAAGATAAAGCGCGACAACCGTATATGCTTATGGCAGCCATCTCTTTCATACGACATCAAGAGGAGCAATTGAACCATAAAGCTCGGAGGACTAGGGTCGCTCCTCAACCAGTAATATTGAAGCCCTCAGGCCCCCCTACTATTTGTTAGGATCAAGAGCACTAAGAGGGGGGGGTGAATTAGTGCAGCGGAAAACCTTCTACGATAAAAATCGTGTTCGTTCGATAAAGGTGATTACAGTAAGAAAGCCGATTCGTAAATCACTTTAACTTTTGATTAAGCGAGATGCAGCAAAGATATAAGTGCAGTTTGCAGTTATGATAGAAATCAAAACGTAAATGCAAACTGAAATATGATGATCGTACGATAAAACTGATTTACGTCTAAACACCGATTCGGAAAGTGCAAAGCTTGAAACCCGATCGTATATGCATAGAAAGCAGTAAGCTTTTGAGGAGATTTGCAGTAAGGATAAGATGCTCAAAGTAAATACAAACCGAGATTTAGAGTGGTTCGGTCAATCTTGACCTACTCCACTTTTGGCTTCCTCCACCGACGAGGTCACTGACGTCAACTAGAGGCCTTCCTACAATAGGCGAAGGCCAACCACCCTTTTATAGTTTCACTCCTTTTGATGGGCTTAGAAGACAACCCTTACAGAATTTCCTTTCCTCTCTTAACAGATTAGAACTTGGAAGAAAAATCACAAAGTAAAATCGGAATTTCGGTGGTTTCTGGGTGCCCTTTCAGTGCTGAAAGGGTGGGGTATTTATAGGTCCCAACCTAGTTTGAAATTGGAGCTTAAAACTGTCAATTCCCGAAATTCCGGGATCTGGCGGTTGCACCTCCTGACTGGAGCGGTTGCACCGCCTGGTAGAGCTCGAAGAAAGCCTCTAGGCGATGCCACCTCCTGTCAGGGGCGGTTGCACCTCCTGCCAGAGCTCGAAGACCGAGCTCAAGCGATGCCACCTCCTGACTGAGGCGGTTGCACCGCTCACCCAGAGCTCGGTGACCGAGCCCAAGCGGTGCCACCACCTGTCAAGGGAGGTTGCACCGCCCAGTCTCGCTCGGAGACTTAGCCCAGGTGGTGCCACCACCTGGCTAGGGTGGTTGCACTGCCCAGTCTTGCTCGGAGACTTAGCCCAGGTGGTGCCACCTCCTGGCTTGGGCGGTTCAACCGCTTGGCAGAAATCAGGGTCCGAATGGGTTGATCCATTCGACCCAATTTGGGTTTTTCAGGGGCCCAATTGCCCCAAGATTAAGTTAATGGGATCACCTTCCATTTCCAACTTAGTCATTGTGCTAACTACGATATTTCCTAAGACATTTACTGCAACTTGCTCCGGTGCGTCAATCGCTTCTTCCGGCGAGCTTCCGGCGAACTTTCGTCGATCATCCGATGAACCCTCGGTGATGCTCCTGCGGACTTCCAGCAAACTCCTGGACTTGCAACAATCCACTTGGCGAGTTCCGACGAGCTTCTTTAGCAAGCTCATGGACTTCTCGGATTTGTTCCCGTAGAACCTCCGACGACTGTCCGAACTTTCGTCAAACTCTCGAACTCCCAACGTGATCATTGTCTTGATTCCGGTGCAACTCCTGCTACATGTCTTTCTTCCATTGTAGTTAATCCTGCACACTTAAAACAAAACTTCGATCGAGATAATTAATCCTAAGCAATTAACCAAGTTGTCCGGCATGTCATTGGTCTCTCGACGCTTCGTCTGATTCTTCGGCGCATCGTCCTCTCCTGCAGCCTATTGCCCAATCGGCCAGTTGACTCCGTAACTCTGATATCCTTGGAACAATACCCGCTCTTCTTGGCCCGATGCCCGATTCCACGGCCTGAAGCCTTCTGTCGATACGTCGACCGATCCACTGGCCCGACGTCCAATCTTCTGACATGTTCCTCCGGCACAACATGATTTTCTTGCTTTAATTGTCTCATCCTGATCGAAGCATCCTGCGTCACTCAAAACGCAGATTAAATCATAAATATATATCAAGTAGTTTCATCATCAAAATACGAGATTCAACAATCTCTCCCCTTTTGATGATGACAACCACTTGATGACGGAGTTAAACTTAACTCCCGGAGTTTAAACAAACTCCCCCTATCAATATGCCATATTGATAGAACCTTGAATTCAAACTGAATTCAAGTCATTGCAATATTCATCATGAATACTTACAACACGTCATCATGAACTTATGCATAAACTTATGCATAACATCATACTTCTCCCCCTTTGTCATCAACGAAAAGGAGAAGTCCAACTATTCTTGTGTTTGAAATATTAGTTTAACTTATTGCATGAAAAACATAATATCAAGTTTTATCATCATGCAGTTTTGAAGCCAGAAAATTTAGCAAATGTTACATCATGCTTAGAACATTCAAGCTATCAAGTTTTAGATATGCAAGTTTTACAGCATATAAGATAGCACTTTTAGAACATGCAAGCTAGCAATGTTACAACATTTTAGAACTTGCAAGCTATCAATTTAGAGATGTTCAAGAAAGGCAACTCTTGCTTCTTGAAATAGGCAAGGTAGCACTTTTACAATTTTTGTTTGGCAAGCTTGTGATGTTCAAGATAACAAGCTCTTTCTTCTCTTTTGAGAAGTGTCATTTTTGCTTTCTTTGCAAAGTGCAAGCTAGCAAAATGCCAAACTAGCAAGAGATAATGTTTTACATAAGGCAAGCAAACAATTTGGCAAGTGTTACATTTGCATCATCTCTTTAGAGGAGTGTAATTTTTGCTTTCATCTTGAATTGTGTAAGCTAGCTAGTTTGCCTCTTTTCATGATGTCCACACTAGAAATTCTTGCTCCCCCTTTGTCATTGTCAAAAAGAAGGGAAGACCCTTTTTTTTTTTTAATTTTCAGATTATGACAAAGGTAAGTATCAATTTTATTTGTGCATTATTATATATTCAAATTAAAACATACATAATTTCAAAAACCTTATTTTTCATGCACGATACCGAAAAATAAATCAATCATCATTAATGGGTATATCATACATGATACTCAAACATTAAAATTTTTAAGCATTTATCAACATGTTGATCATGATACCAAACATTCATCATTTAAAACATTCATGATACATATCATATGCAATACATCATGTACATCATTGTCATAAGTATTGCATACATCATTTCAAATTCATGAATATTTCATCATTGCATGCATCATGCCAAATCATAAAATATACAATTATCATTAATGCATTATTCCTAATCATCATTTATTTTGCAACATGATGGTACTAAATTTGTCAAATTACATTCTACCATACATGATCGAAACTTCTTATTTGTATACATCAAAACAAATTAATGAATATTTCATGTATTCTTATCATCACATAAGGAATATCAAGAAGAATTATTAGGTGATGAGATAAACATTTCATGAATACAAGGAATTGCATAAAAATCATATCATGAAAGATTAGAACATGTGAATACCAAAAGACATGATTTCTTTTTGAAAAACCTACTCCATAATTAATCAAAAGAAAATCTTAGGAGAACGATTAATGAAAAAATCTTGATTCATAATAAATCTTAATTTGTAAATATCACGGAACCAAGATCATGATTTTGGATAAAACTCATTCAAATTCAAATCACCAAAAATCATTTTTATGGTTCACAAAATTCGTAACATAAGTAGATTCATGATTTCATTGATAATATATTATCCCTTTTTTAAGTATTTCATTTTAAGTGATTGATTTCATGTTAGCATGCTTTTTCATTTATGTTAAACATGCATCAACGTTTAGGATCGAAAAATGAATTTCATCATAAAACCATCAAGATCAATAGATTCTCAAAAATGAACTATTATAATCAAGAAAATCCGAAAATGAAATTTAACACTTTCATGCATTCGGACGAGGTTTTTGTTAGGATCATTTTATTTTTCCTTTTATTTTCTGTGCTTTCCTTTTATTTTCTGTATATTTATTAAGTCTGTTTAGTTTAACTAAAGTCGGAACTCTATAAATAGAGATATAACTACTTCTTTTCGTTTATCAATGAAAAATACTATTTTGTCTTTTGACAAACCCCTTCTCTTCTTCTTTTTACGATAAGACTTTAGGGTCTTATCAATTGGTATAAGAGCACCGATCCTTGGCACGTTCCCGCTGCAAAGTAACTTAAAAAAAAAAAAAAAAAAAAAAAAAAGGAAGAGAGAAAGCAGCCGCAGCCACGCATCCCTGGTTCCTCTGCTTGCGGCCAGCCCACCGCCGCCCCTGCTTTCCGGCAGGCCGCGCCCTTCCTTGCTGCCTCCTTTCCACCGCCGGCGCTGCGTCCCAGCCAATCGACCACGCCACCGCTGCCCCCCAGCCGGCGACCTCTCATCCTCGCTTTCCCGTCTCGCTCGAGCGAGAAGGATCGCTGGCGACGTCTCCCTGCCAACGGACCACCCCTTCGTCGTTGAGACTCTCGGCGACGCTGCCCTAACTTCTCTGCCACCGTGCCCCCCCGGGTCGCAGCCACAGCCGCCGGTTGCCCCCCCCCCTCTTCACGGCGACCGAAACAGGGCAACTCACCGCTGCTGCCCTTGTTTCCAGCCGCGCCTCCTCCAGCACTCGAGTGCCGTTGCCGCCCAGCCGACCCATCACCGCTGTGGGCCACCGTGCGACGACCGCCGCTCGTCTCCCAGCTGCCGGCGCTTCACCTTGCTGTGCATCTAACCGAAACAGAGCACACATTGCTCTGCCTTTGTTTCAGCCACACCACACCTTGCTCTGCATTTAACCGAAACAGAGAACACTTGCTCTAGCCTTGTTTCAGCCGCGCAACAGTCGTGTGGGTTCCCTTGCTGCTGCCGGCTGTCGCCACTGTTGCTGCTACTGCCCGGCTACTGTGCAGATGCCCTTGACTAGACATCAGAAACAAGAACTGGAGATTACCGACTTGCAATCATACGCAATGGCTACCGATAACTCAATGAAGGCACAAATGGAAGCGTTGGAAACCAGAATTGAAAATCGACTACAAGAAACTCTTCATGATTTCAAAAAGAGCTTGTTAGAGCACTTTAGCGAGTTTCAACAAGATGGAAGCTCAAGTTCTACGCTAAACAGATCGAGAGATACAGGAAAAGGTCCCCAAGATGATGACACACACTACCCACGTATCAAGGTAGAATTTCCACAATGGGAAGATGGGGATCCGACCAGTTGGATCTCTAGGGCAGAAAAATTTTTTCGTTTTCACAGAACTCCAGAAGAATCTAAGGTACAAGTGGCCTCAATCCAGCTCGATGGAGATGCAATCCAGTGGTATGATTGGTACGAAACTTGCCATGGAATTCCTTCGTGGGAGCAGTTTAAAAGAGGACTTCTTGTTCGCTTTGGCCCATCCGAATATGAGAATGTTGATGGCCAACTCGCCAAAATTCGTCAGACTTCTACAGTATTGGAATATCAGAGTAGATTTGAAAGATTGTCCAACCCAGCTAGAGATTGGTCAGAACGACAACTTCTGGGTACATTTATTGAAGGGCTTATTCCCGAGATCCGGTGTGAGGTTAAGGCTCGTCAACCTCGCACTATGATGGCTGCGATTTTATTTGCATGCCTACATGAAGAAAAAATCAGTGTGGAATATCGTCAAAATAGAGGTGCCAATAAACAAGTGATTAGCAGGCAACCTACCTCATCTACTCCAAGTCGAAACTATAACACTAGCAGACTAACCCGAGAAGAACTCAAAGAAAAGTTAGCGAAGGGTTTGTGCTAGCATTGCGATGAAAAGTGGAGTAAGGAGCATCGATGTAAACAAGGAAGACTTTTGATGATTGAACCGATCGAGGAGGAACCGGAAGTAGAAGTATCAGATTCCGATCATGAAGAAGTGGAAATTAATGATGATGTTGAAGCCGTCACACATACAGTGCATGCATTGGCTAGCTACTCTAATCCACAAACTATGAAAATTGGGGGAACTATTAAACACCAGTCTATCACTGTTTTGATTGATACGGGTAGCACTAATAATTTTATGGATAGAAAAATTATAGCCCGATTAGCTTACCACATTGAATGTTGTGACAAATTTGAAGTCAAGGTCGCCGAATGACGGATTTTAACCTGTGACAGCAAGTGCTCAAAGATAAAACTAATTTTGCAAGGTCAAAAATTATTTGTGGATTTCTTTTTATTACCCTTGGAAGACTATGAAGTGGTGCTCGGAATTGAATGGCTATCAACCCTAGGTGATGTCTCCTGGAATTTTTCTAAACTGATTATGAAGTTCTTTATTAATGGAAGACAGGTGACTCTCAAGGGAAGACGTGGGGGTAAGGTTACAACTATCACGAGCCATCGGATGGAGCGGGTCCTTCGGAAGACACACACCGGATTTTTGGTGCAATTGCATAACATTGAAAAGGAAATGACAGTGAACATTCCGACTGGAAATATTGAATCATTGCTAACAGAGTTTGCGGATATATTTGCAGAGCCACACGGACTTCCACCTCTTAGATGTCATGATCATCGAATTCCACTATTACCCAAGAAGGCACTAACTAATGTCCGACCGTATAGATATCCACATTTCCGAAAGGCAGAGATAGAGAGGATTGTCACGGAGATGCTCAAAACAGGAGTTATACGAGCTAGTGTTAGCCCATATTCTTCCCCAGTCTTACTAGTCAGAAAGAAGGATGGCTCATGGCGGATGTGTGTCGACTATCGAGCACTTAACAATATTACAGTGAAAGATAAATATCCTATTCCAGTAGTGGATGAACTATTGGACAAATTAGGAGGAGCTCAGGTCTTCACTAAATTGGACCTACGATCAGGCTATCATCAAATCAGAGTACATGAAGAGGATGTTCAGAAAACTGCCTTCAGGACACATAATGGCCATTATGAGTTTCTAGTAATGCCTTTTGGGTTAACCAATGCGCCCTCTACCTTCCAAAGTTTAATGAATGATATATTTTGGGCTCATCTCCGTAAGTTTGTTTTGGTTTTCTTTGATGATATTTTAATATACAGTCATTCCTTAGAAAGTCATTTATTACATTTACGAACTGTCTTTAATATTCTTCGTGAGCATGGTCTTTTTGTCAAGAAATCCAAGTGCAGTTTTGGGCAACCTGAGGTTGAGTACCTCGGCCATATCATATCTCAAAAGGGTGTTGCAGTTGATCCTTCAAAAATCCAAGTGATGACAGACTGGCCAATTCCAAAGTCAATCAAAGCTTTATGGGGGTTCTTGGGATTAACCGGCTATTATCAAAAGTTTGTGAAGAATTATGGCAAAATTAGTGCCCCCTTGACGTCACTTCTAAAGAAAAATGCATTCAGATGGTCAGAAGAGGCAACTCAGGCATTTCAATTCTTGAAAACTGCAATGTTGTAGTCATGGATAGACTTACAAAGTATGCTCATTTCTGTGCATTACGACATCCTTATACTGCTGCAAGTGTTGCTTGTACTTTTGTGGAAAACATAGCTAAATTGCATGGGAGTCCCCATTCAATTGTTAGTGACAGAGACAAGATTTTTACTAGCTCCTTCTGGACAGACCTTTTTCGTTTACAAGGTACTCAGCTGAATATGAGCACTGCTTATCATCCACAAACAGATGGGCAAACTAAAGTGGTAAACAGGTGCCTAGAAAATTACCTCCGATGTTTTACTAGCGACAAACCGAAGGAATGGGTCAAATGACTTCCCTGGGTAGAGTGGTGGTATAATACCTCTTACCATTCTTCTATTAAAATGACTCCATTTGAAGCAGTTTATGGCCAACCCCCACCTACAATTACAAAGTATGTACCTAGTTCTTCTAAAGTTGATCAAGTGGATAAGGAATTGATGGATAGAAATAAGATTATTTAGCTTTTAAAGGATAACCTCACAGCCGCATAAGCAAGAATGAAACAACAAGATGATAAACACCAAAGTGAAAGAGAATTTACTGTAGGTGATTGGGTTTTCCTTCGTCTTCAACCCTACAAGCAAACTTCCATAAAGGTCCGATCTTCCATGAAGCTATCTCCTCGGTTTTTTGGGCCTTATAAGGTATTAGAACGCATTGGACCAGTGGCCTACCGCTTGGATTTGCCTGCTAGCTCTAAACTACATCCAGTTTTTCATGTTGCATGCCTTAAAAGGAAATTGGGTGACGATACAATAGTGCAGTGCCACTTGCCAGACACTTCTACTACTAAGGAAGTTCAAGCTCAACCACAAGTCATACTTAATCGACGAGTTGTCATGTACCACAGACATCCTGTAACTAAAGTGCTGGTGCAATGGGCCAACTTACCAAAGGAAGATGCCACTTGGGAGTCCTACAACATACTAAAGGAGAAGTTTCTAGAATTTGATGCTGCTCAGCCTTGAGGATAAGGCTGAATTGAAGGAGGTGGGATTGTTAGGATCCTTTTATTTTTCCTTTTATTTTATGTGTTTTCCTTTTATTTTCTGTATATTTATTATGTCTGTATAGTTTAGCTAAAGTCGGAACTCTATAAATAGAGATGTAACTGCTTCTTTTCGCTTATCAATGAAAAATACTATTTTGTCTTTTGACAAACCCTTAGAGGCCGATCCCCTCGAAGCGATCAAGGAGGGCCGATCCCCTCGAAGCGATCAAGGAGGCCGATCCCCTCGAAGTGATCATCCCCTTCTCTTCTTCTTTTTACGATAAGACTTTAGGGTCTTATCAGTTTTGCTATAGATTTTCAAGTTCAATCATGAAGATAAAACATGCTCATGATCATAAAAATTTTGTATCCAAAACACATAATTTCCAATATGTTATTAAGGCATGTAATAGTGTAAAATCATCATGGCAATTAAGTGATTTGAACATTGAATCAAGAAAGTTCGAAATATAATCTTAACAAGTTCATGCATTCGAGCACATTTTTGCCATAGTTTTTCAAATACACTCATGAAAATCACACATGCTTATCATCATGTATAGCTTAAAATCTCATGCATAAAATTGTTAATCAAAATATTTAATTTCATCATTATGCATTTCTTCAAATCAAACATGATTTTTTTTAATCAAAATCGAGAAATAACAATGGAAATCAACGTAATACACATTATTACTTCTTAACCATGATTTTATATTTTCAATCAAGATCATTTTATTTGTTTATCATAAAATATACAATATTATCATTTTCGAAATTACTTAGCATGATCATAATTTTTTTTAAACATGTAATTTTTAAGAAAATTAATTCTAAACTAAAAAAGAAAATACATCATGAAAGCATCAAGTAATATCAAAATAAATTAGGGGGATTTCGATTACCTCATCATTGAAAGCGGTTAAGGCATAGTTTGCCACCTCGCCTTTCTTGATTTTCTCCTCGTCTTCGGAGGAGCTCGATTCATCCCACTTTATGTTCTTCTTCTTTGGCCTCTTCCTTCGTTCAAGTTTATTATTTATTTTAGATTTTTGTTTAATAAACTTATTAAGATTTAGTGTTCGAAGTTCAAGTTCATCATTATCCTCATCACTTGAGTCATCGCTCAAGTGGTATTCATTTGTCCGGAGTTCCAAATCCTTCCTGTTCTTTGGAATGTGATTTTGTTCATCATGTTCATCATATGCATTGTGCACCATTTCATATGTCATCAACGAACCAGTTAGTTCTTCAAGTGGTAAGTTGTTTAGGTTTTTAGCTTCTTGTATTGTAGTTACTTTTGAATCCCACTTCTTAGAAAGAGAACGCAAAATCTTATTTACGAGTTCAAAATCCGAAAAACATTTTCCAAGAGCTCTTAAACTATTAACGACATCCGTGAAACGGGTGTACATGTCGCCTATAGTCTCGCTTGGTTGTATTCGAAAAAGCTCAAAATCATGCAATAAAATGTTAACTTTCGAGTCTTTGACTCTACTAGTTCCCTCGTGTGTGATTTCAAGTGTTCGCCAAATGTCAAAAGCCGTTTCGCACGTAGAAATCCGATTGAACTCATTTTTGTCCAAAGCGCAAAATAAGACATTAATAGCCTTTGCATTTAAAGAAAAATACTTCTTCTCCAAATCCGACCATTCGTTCATCGGTTTAGAGGGAAATTGAAAATCGTTTTCAATGATATTCCATAAATCCAAATTCACAGAAATCAAGAAAACTCTCATTCAAGTTTTCCAATAAGTGTAATCCAATCCGTTAAACAACGGTGGACGAACAACCGATAAGCCCTCTTGAAAGCCATGAAGAGTCATTTCTCTCAGGTGTAAATCTGAAATGAGAAATATCGGGCTCTGATACCAATTGTTAGGATCAAGAGCACTAAGAGGGGGGGTGAATTAGTGCAGTGGAAAACCTTCTACAATAAAAATCGCGTTCGTTCGATAAAGGTGATTTCGGTAAGAAAGTCGATTCGTATATCACTTTAACTTTTGATTAAGCGAGATGCAGCAAAGATATAAGTGCAGTTTGCAGTTATGATAGAAATCAAAACGTAAACGCAAACTGAAATATGATGATCGTACGATAAAACTGATTTACGTCTAAACGCCGATTCGGAAAGTGCAAAGCTTGAAACCGAATTGTATATGCGCAAAAAGCAGTAAGCTTTTGAGGAGATTTGCAGTAAGGATAAGATGCTCAAAGTAAATGCAAACTGAGATTTAGAGTGGTTCGGTCAATCTTGACCTACTCCACTTTTGGCTTCCTCCACCGACGAGGTCACCGACGTCAACTAGAGGCCTTCCTTCAATAGGCGAAGGCCAACCACCCTTTTACAGTTTCACTCCTTTTGACGGGCTTAGGAGACAACCCTTACAGAATTTCCTTTCCTCTCTTAACAGATTAGAACTTGGAAGAACAGAGGAAGAAGAACTTTCAACTCATACAACACTTTTGAGCTCTAAAAATCACAAAGTAAAATCAGAATTTCGGTAGTTTCTGGGTGCCCTTTCAGTGCTGAAAGGGTGGGGTATTTATAGGCCCCAACCCAGTTTGAAATTGGAGCTCAAAATTGTCAATTCCCGGAATTTCGGGATCTGGCGGTTGCACCTCCTGACTGGAGCGGTTGCACCGCTTGGCCGAGCTCAAAGACTGAGCCTCTGGGTGGTGCCACCTCCTGTCAAGGGCGGTTGCACCTCCTGCCAGAGCTCGAAGACCGAGCTCAGGTGGTGCCACCTCCTAACTGAGGCGGTTGCACCGCTCACCCAGAGCTCGGAGACCGAGCCCAGGCGGTGCCACCTCCTGTTAGGGGAGGTTGCACCGCCCAGTCTCGCTCGGAGACTGAGCCCAGTCGGTGCCACCTCTTGGCTGGGGTGGTTGCACCGCCTAGTCTCGCTCGGAGACTTAGCCCAGGCGGTGCCACCCCCTGGCTTGGGTGGTTCAACCGCCTGGTAGAAATCAGGGTCCGAATGGGTTGATCCATTCGGCCCAATTTGGGTTTTTCAGGGGCCCAATTGCCCCAAGATTAAGTTAATGGGATCACCTCCCATTTCCAACTTAATCATTATGCTAACTACGATATTTCCTAAGACATTTACTACAACTTGCTCCGTTGCGTCAATCGCTTCTTCCGGCGAGCTTCCGGCGAACTTTCGTCGATCATCCGATGAACCCTCGGTGATGCTCCTGTGAACTTCCGGCAAACTCCTGGACTTGCGACGATCCACTTGGCGAGTTCCGACGAGCTTCTTTGGCAAGCTCATGGACTTCTCGGATTTGTTCCCACAGAACCTCCGACGACTGTCCGAACTTCCGTCGAACTCTCGAACTCCCAACGTGATCATTGTCTTGATTCCGATGCAACTCCCGCTGCATGTCTTTCTTCCATCGTAGTTAATCCTGCACACTTAAAAGAAAACTTTGATCGAGACAATTAATCCTAAGCAATTAACCAAGTTGTCCGGCATGTCATTGGCCTCTCGACGCTTCGTCCGATTTTTTAGCGCATCGTCCTCTCCTGCAGCCTATTGCCCAATCGGCCAGTTGACTCCATAACTCCGATATCCTTGGCACAATACCCGCTCTTCATGGCCCAATGCTAGAGTCCACGGCCCAAAGCCTTCTGTCGATACGTCGACCGATCCACCGGCCCGACGTCCAATCTTCTGACATGTTCCTCCGGCACAACATGATTTTCCTGCTTTAATTGTCTCATCCTGATCGAAGCATCCTGCATTACTCAAAATGCAAATTAAATCATAAACATATATCAAGTAGTTTCATCATCAAAATATAAGATTCAACACTATTGACCAAGTCCCTACACCAAAGAGGTTAACAAGACAAGAGCTTCGGGAGCGATATGCGAAGGGGTTATATTGGCATCGTGACGAGCCGTAGAGCCGTGAGCATCGCTATAGTAAAGGAGGACTTCTTATGATTGAACCGATAGAAGAAGACGTCATTGAACTTTCAGAAGAGAGCCTTGAACATGAAGAAAAAGATGCAGAAGAAGAGCCACAACCGACCGAAGTTACGGTACATACACTAGCTGGCTACTCAAACCCGCAAACGATGAAAGTTGGAGGCCTTCTCAAACAACAACCGATCACTATTCTCATCGACACGGGCAGCACTAATAACTTTCTAAACAGTAAGGTTGCTGTCTATATGAACTTACCTATTGAGAATTGCAGCAGGTTTGTTGTTAATGTCATCAACGGATGGATTTTGAAGTGTGATCATAGGTGCCCGCAGGTGAAACTGTTGCTGCAGGACCAAGAGATAATTGCAGATTTCTTCCTCCTCCCTCTTGATGATCATGAGGCCATACTCAGAATTAAATGGTTGATGACATTAGGTGATATTTCTTGGAATTTTATACAACTATTTATAAAATTTTACAGTAAGGAGAAACAGGTGATACTGCATGGGAAACGTGAGGGCGACGTAACAATGATTTGCACACAACAAATGGAGAAGGTTTTGCATAAAGCATGCAGGGGCTTTTTGGTACAACTTGAGCAGCAAATTAAAGGAGAGCCAATAGAATTTGAAGATCCAAACCTATTTCCTTTGCTTGCTGAATTTTCTGATATATTTGATGAGCCGCACAACCTACCTCTTACTCGTCGGCATGATCATTGTATAATGATTTTTTCAGTCAAATCTCCAGCAAATACTCAGCCATATCGGTATCCACATATCCAGAATGATGAAATAGAAAGGATTTTAAAAGAGATGCTTGAAACAGGAGTTATTCGGCCAAGTTGCAATCTCTACTTTTCACTGGTGCTACTTGTGCACAAGAAGGACGGAACATGGCGAATATACGTTGATTACCGAGCTTACAATGGCATAACCATTAAGAACAAATACCTTATTCCAATAGCAAATGAATTGCTAGATGAAAGGGAGCACAAATCTTCACAAAGCTGGACCTTCGATTCGAGTATTATCAAATACGAGTGTATGAAGAAGTCGTACCGAAAACCGCATTTCGAACACACAACGACCACTACGAATTTTTACTTTCTTCAACAAAAGGTGAAATATCTTGGGCATATCATATTAGAGGAAGGTGTGATGGTGGACCCCTTCAAAATTGAAGCAATGCAAAACTGGCCTACCCCGAGGAACATAAAATTGCTACATGACTTTTTGGGTTTAACAGGCTACTACCGTAAGTTCGTGAAAAACTATAGAAAGATCAGTGCACCACTTACTTCCTTACTGGAAAAAGATGTCTTCCAATGGTCGGACAGAGCCTCCACTGCCTTCGACAAACTTAAGGCAACCATAACGACGACGCCGGTGCTAGCGACACCAGATTTCAATCGATCCTTCATCATTAAGGCCGATGCATTTGGAGACAGAATGGGAGACGTTCTTATGCAAGATGGTCGACCACTCACATACATTAGCAAGACATTGTCTCCCCCCTATCAAAACATGTTAACATATGATAAGGAGATGCTCGCCATTGTGCACGCAGCAACGAGGTGGAGATCGTACTTGATCAAGCGATACTTTCAAATCAAGACCGACCATAAAAGCTTAAAATATCTCTTGGAGCAGAAGATATCTTCCCCCGAGCAGCAAAAATGGGTAACAAAACTTCTTGGATTTGATTATGAAATAACTTACAAAAGGTGGAAAGAGAATGTTTTTGCAGATGCGCTTTCGCAGCTACCTGAGCAAGCTGAATTTTCGGTCGTTTTACTTCCAACCAGCGACTTCCTTGAGGATATTAAGATGGAATGGCAGGAAGATTCGGAGACCAGTAAGATACAAAAAAATTAGAGGAAGCAGCAAGCTCTGTGGCTCATTACAATCGGGACTCAAAAGAATTATGCTATAAGGGACGCATTGTACTTGTGACAAATTCTACTTGCATCTTCAAGAGCAAATTTTGGACAAAGTTATTCCATATGCAGGGTACTAAATTGAAAAGGAGTACGACATATCACCCACAAACCAACAGCCAGATGGAAGTTTTAAATAGCTGCTTAGAGACAGCCCAAAGCCACCCACCAAATATGACTACCCAAAGAGAACTCCAAACCCAGCCAAGTGCTATTATTGATCGACGGATCGTGACTCGACGATGACGACCCACTAACGAAGTGCTAATACAGTAGGCGAACCTACCAATAGAAGATGCCACTTAGGAGAACTATGACCACTTGAAGATCAAATTCCTAGAATTCACAAATCATCAGCCTCGAGGACAAGGCTGATTTGAAGAGGGCGGGTCTGTTAGGACTCTAGCTTGGAGAGTCCTAATTGAGAGGGATATTCATGTAAAACTGTTAGGACTCTAGCTAGGAGAGTCCTAATTGAGAGGGACATTATGTTAGGACACTAGCTAGGAGAGTCCTAATTGAGAGGGGCATTCATGTAGGAGGTTTTTTCTTATAGAAGAATTAGGAGTTGTAAGGGAATAGGAGTCTTGAGTAGGAGTCCTATTAGGAGTTAGGGTTTAGAAGCCCTATAAATAGCCATGTATTCCTTCTCTTTTCTTAAGCAATAGATGAATCTTTTCTGCAGCCTTTGAGCAGCAACTTGGAGGGAGGAACCCCTATAGAGTTCCAAGGAGGCCGATCCCCTAAAGAGATCAACCCTAAGTTTAGAATCTGCAAGGGTTCTAACAGTACTCTTTGAAGTTCCTCTTTCAGTGCCCATCTTTGCCATAGTGGAAGCACTGGCCTTTGTCCTTTGCTGGGTCTTTCTTAGTAACCTTTGCTTTACTTGGTCTGCCCTTGCCCTTTCCCTTCTTAAGGGACCTTTCTGTTTTCATTTTCTTTCTGGTCTCACTAGTATAGAGAATTGGCTTCTCTTTCTTAATAGTACTATCTGCCTCCCTCAACATATTGAGGAGCTTTGGGAGAGTCACCTCAAGCTTGTTCATATTAAAATTCATTATGAACTGTGAAAAGGAATCTGGTAGGGACTAAAGCACAATATACATACACAAGTTATTGTTAGGATCAGAGCGGCACTAAGAGGGGGGGGGGTGAATTAGTGCAGCAGATTAAAACGTTGGTTTCGACAAATCTTTCATATAATAAAAACCAAACATGAAAAGCTTAATTTGAACACGTGTTTGTAAAGGTGTATAGCAAAGGTAATGAGGAAATAAACACATAAGAAGGTTTGCAGTAATGTAAATAGCAATAAGAAAATGCAAACCAGAGATCACGCTAATTTTAAAGTGGTTCGGTCAAATGACCTACATCCACTTGCGAGGCTCTCTTCGATGAGGCTCCCACCTTCCACTAGCAAATCTCTTGAAGGAGAAGGACAAATACCCCTCTTACAACCTTTTACAAGCAGTTCACACTCTTACAAATTTTCAGCAAGAAAGAAGGAGGTGAACACTCTAGCAAATTGAAAACAAGACTTGCTAAGACTTTTCTAAGACCTTTTTCTCAATCTATTACTTCTCAAAAAGTTGTGATCTCAACTGAGAATTGAGGAGTATTTATAGGCCTCAAGAGGATTCAAATTTGGGCTCCAAAATTTGAATTCTCTTTGGTTCCCGATGCTGGCGGTGCCACCGCCTGTTAGTAGTGGTGCCACCGCCTGTCAGTGTCTGACACTGACAGTGTACTGGCGGTGCCACCGCCCAGCCAAGCGGTGCCACCGCTTGGCTCTCGGGTGCTGGGCGATGCCCCCGCCAGACCCTTCAGTTCACTGGTTGGGCTTTAAGTTCAGCCCAAACCAAGTCTAATTTTGGGCCCAATTGGCCCCTAACCAGGATATAGGATTATCTTTTAATCCTAATCCTAATTACATGTGAACTACGTAACTAAAAACATCCCAAGCAAGTTTTCAACCGCGAACGTCGAGTCTTGTTCCGGCGAGCTTTCCAACGAACTTCCGGCGGACTTCCGATATGCCCTCAGATTTCTTCCGACGGACTCCCAACAGGCTCTCGATCTTGTGACAACTTCAACGAGTAGTCGAGCCTTCTCGGTGATCTCCGCGAACCTCCGACGATCTCTTCGGTGAACTTCCGAAAATTCCGACAAGTTCCTGATTTCTTCTCGATTAGTTCCTGCAGCATCTCCAACGATTCTTCGGACTCTTCAATGTCCATCGAACTTAACTCCGGTATTCTTGCTTTATGTTTTTTGGTTATCGTAGTTAATCCTACACACTTAACTCAATAATATGGATTAGATCAATTAACCCATCAATTGATTTTATCATCAAAATCCGAGATTCAACAATCTCCCCCTTTTTGATGATGACAATCAATTGATGACGGAGTTAAACATAACTCCCCCCATCTATATGCCATATTATGAGAAGATAAAAACACTTGAATTCCATCCCATTGAATTCAAGCATAAACCGATAAGTTCTAACCGTTGAACTTATCGTTATTCTCATTAAGCGTAAGTAAATATGAAACTTCGATGAAAATCATTTTCAAGTCGAATGATAAGGGACGATTTTTACTACGATAAGAGATAAAGATTTTCAACATGAATTTCATGATATAGATGTAAAGCATGATTTCAATATGATCAACCAATCTTACGATATGCTCAAGGATTTTGCAAGGCATATAAGACATTCGTATCACACAAGCTTTTGCAATTCATATAAGTCATGCTATCAAAATGGTACAAGTCATCACTTTTCTCCCCCTTTGTCATCAACAAAAAGGAGATGAGACTTGAAGCACACAATTTGTGATCATAAAATCATTAGAGAAAGAATTCAGCATTAAGATTAATCATATAAAATTCATCATTCAAATTTGCTAAAAATATTTATCCAGAATTCATCTTAAAAAAAATCAGCATTCATTCAGAAAAAAAAAATCCTTTCTTTCCCCTTTTGTTTTTTAGAGGTGTTTGACTCAAGATAGGTTAAGATAATGAGTTGTAGTTTAATATGTCATTTTGAATCGAAGGAGAATGATGAAGTCAAATCCATAGAAGAACGAAAAAGGATGAGACATTTTTCGGAAAATACATTCAAACAAGCTTATTTTCAGGGACAATTTAAGATGCCTAGTTCCCTTCTAATAAATTTAAATTGGTCTTCATTTAAGGCTTTTGTAAAAATATCTTCCAATTGATGCTTTGTATCAATAAATTCTAAAACAACATTATTGTTAAGGACATGATCGCGTATGAAATGATGCCTAATATCGATATGCTTAGTTCTAGAGTGCTGAATTGGATTTTTGGTAAGACATATGGCACTAGTATTATCACATTTTATGGGAACATTTTTGAAGTAAATTCCATAGTCTTCTAATGTATTTTTCATCCAAACAACTTATGCACGGCATGCACTTGCAGCAATGTATTCGGCTTCCGCCGTAGATAGTGCAACTGAATTTTGTTTCTTGGAAGTCCAAGAAACAAGTGTATGTCCTAAAAATTGGTATGTTCCGGATGTACTTTTTCTATCTATCCTGCATCCGCTAAAATTGGCATCTGCATAAGCTATTAAATCGAATTTTTCAGATTTTGGATACCACAATCCTAAATTTTGAGTTCCTTTAAGATACCTAAATATTCTTTTAACACTCTTAAGATGAGATAATTTAGGATTAGATTGAAACCTAGCGTAAAGTCCTATAATAAACATAATATCTGGTCTAGTCGCGGTGAGGTAGAGTAAACTACCTATCATTCCCCTATATATTTTTTTATCGAAATTTTCACTATTTTCATCCATATCTAACTTAGTCGAAGTACTCATAGGGGTGTTTATTGCTTTTGAATTATCCATGTTAAATCATTTTAACAATTCTAATGTATATTTAGATTGGTTAAGAAATATACCATCACTAAGTTGTTTGATTTGTAATCCTAAAAAGAAAGTTAATTCACCCATTAAACTCATTTCAAATTCATGACTCATACATTTGGCAAATGATTCACATAGTGATTCATCCGAAAAGCCAAAAATAATATCGTCAACATAAATTTGCACAATAAGAAAATTATTTTCAAAATGTTTGATAAACAATGTAGTATCAACCTTGCCTTTGGTAAAATTATTTAAAATAAGAAAGGAACTAAGCCTTTCATACCAAGTTCTAGGAGCTTGTTTCAAGCCATGGAGAGCCTTAGTCAATTTGAATACATGATTAGGAAGAAAATAATTTTCAAATCTGGGAGGTTGTTCGACATATACTTCTTCGGAAATAAAACCATTCAAAAAGGCACTTTTGACATCCATTTGAAACAGTTTAAAATTATTACTACTAGCATAGGTAAGGAGCATCCTAATGGCTTCTAATCTTGCCACAGGAGCGAAGGTTTCTTCGTAGTCGATACCTTCTTCTTGGTTGAAACCTTTGGCTACTAATCTAGCCTTATTTCTAACCACGATACCATTTTCGTTTTGCTTGTTTCTAAAGACCCATTTAGTACCAATGACTAAATGGTCATTAGGTCTAGGAACAAGCTTCCATACCTTATTCCTCTCAAATTGATTTAATTCCTCTTGCATTGTAATAACCCAAAAATCATCTTTTAAGGCCTCGACAATGCATTTAGGTTTGATTTGAGAAAGGAATGTGGTTTTAGCACAAAAATTCTTGAAAGAGGAACAAGTTTGAACCCCTTTTGATGTATCTCCTATAATTAGCTCCTTTGGATGAGCATCTATATACTTCCATTCCTTGGGTAAGGAAATTTGGGAAGAAGGTGCATCCAAGTTGCTATTTTGAGGAGGGGGTTCATTTAAATTCAAATTATCAAAACCAAGATCATCATTAAAATCATTTTTCTTTAAATCAGAAATTTTATTAAAATCTACATGAATAGACTCTTCTATTACTAAGGTTCTTTTGTTAAAAACCCGAAAAGCCTTAGAAATGGAAGAGTAACCAAGAAAGATGCCTTCATCGGATTTAGCATCAAATTTTCCTAAGGCATCCCTTTCATTCAAAATAAAGCATTTACAACCGAAAACTTTAAAATAGGAAACATTTGGTTTTTTATTATTCCATAATTCATAGGGAGTTTTTGATATGGACGGTCTTATTAGAACCCTATTCATGATGTAGCAAGCCGTATTCATGGCTTCGGCCCAAAAATACTTGGGTAGACTATGTTCATTTAACATCGTTCTTGCCATTTCATGTAGGTTTCTATTTTTTCTTTCAACTACTCCATTTTGTTGAGGATTTCTCGGAGTGGAGAAGTTGTGATTGTATCTATTAACTTCACAAAAATTTTGAAAGTCACGGTTTTGAAATTCGCCACCATGATCACTCTGAATTGATGAAATTATGAAGCCTTTTTCGTTTTGAGTGAGTTTACAAAATTTAGAGAAACACTTGAAACAATCACTTTTGTGAGCTAAGAAATAGGTCCAAGTGTATCTAGTATAGTCATCCACAATTACAAACGCATATTTGCTTCCTCCTAGACTTGTCATGTCAATTGGTCCAAATAAGTCCAAATGAATCAATTGTAATGGTCTAGTGGTGCTAATTTGAATTTTTGGTTTGAAACTAGTTTTTATTTGTTTACCTAGTTGACATGCATCGCATACTTTATTCTTAATAAACTTCATATTTGGAATTCCTCGTACTAATTCTCTAGATGAGATCTTAGATATTAGTTTCATGCTTGCATGGCCTAGTCTCCTATGCCAAAGCCAAGCATCATCATTTAAAGCGGAGAAGCACATTTCATTACTTAGTTCATCAAGGTTGATGGTGTTGACATTATTTTGTTTTAATGCAATCATAGTTATGTTATGATTTGGTTTTTCAATAATACACACATTTGATTCAAATCTAACGATATAACCTTTATCGCATAATTGACCAACACTCAAGAGATTATATTTCAATCCATCAACTAGTAAGACATCATCAATAGAAAATTTTAATTTATTACCTATGGTTCCCTTGCCAATGATTTTGCCTTGGTTGTTATCTCCGAAGGTGACGTACCCTTCTTCTTTGCTAGTGAGCATAGAGAAATGAGATGGATCTCTAGTCATATGTCTTGAGCATCCACTATCGAGATACCATCTCTTGCACCTAGCTTGTGATGGTGTATGTTTCTACAAGAAGGGATTATTTTTAGGTACCCATTTTCTTTTGGGTGCCTTAAAAACTGATCTAACTTATTCATCATATTGCATAGAATTGATCATAGTTCCTTTAGGAACCCAAATTAGTTTGTTTGGACTAATTTTCTTGAATGGACATTTATAAGTTTTATGTTTATATTTGTAACAAAAGTTGTAATTGCTTTGGTGCCGAACATGTAAGATAGGGTCTTTAATGAAGGTGGTTGGATTTTGGTGAGGACTTCTCACAAATCCGATTCCACTTCTTTTAGGAACGTGACCCTTATTTGTAAGGATCATGTTCAAAGACTTACTACCAACCTCGAATTTCTTCAAGGTGTCCTTAAGTAGCATGTTCTCCTTTTGGAGAGTTTCTAGATCATGGCATTTTATACATGGAGCTAAACTATCATGATATTCAATCTTTAATTTATCGAAATTACAAGTGAGACTATCATGCTCCTTTTTTAGCAATTTGTATTTTCTACTAATTGTCTTACATTTATCAAATAACTCATGGAAGGCATTTAATAATTCATGATATGGTAAATTTGCATCAATTAAATTCGTTACCTCTTCTCCGATGGCCATTAGGGTGTAATGAGCAACTTACTCGGTGTTGAACTCCTCTTCTTCGGACGCGCTTGAATCATCCCACGTTGCCTTGAGCGCCTTCTTCTTTGATGTTCTCTTTTTGGCTTGGGGACAATCATTCTTGTAGTGTCCCGATTTTTTGCACTCATAGCAAATAACTTGGTCCTTCTTGTGTTCAAATTTATTTTTTGTATTATTTTTAAATTTATTCTTTCTTAAAAATTTTTTAAATTTTTGAGTCAAAAGTGCAATGTTATTGTCATTATCCTCATCAATTGATGTTCCTTTCAAGTGATCTTCTTGTGATGTGAGTGCCATATCCTTCCTGTTCTTTGGAAGGGGGTTCTCGAGCTCGTCATGAGCTTGACGTGTCATTTCGTAGGTCATTAGAGACCCAATAAGTTCTTCAAGAGGAAATGTTTTAAGGTTTTTGGCCTTTTGAATGGCCATAACTTTTGGATCCCAACTTTTAGGGAGGGATCTTAAGATTTTAGTTACTAGTTCAAAGTTAGTAAAATCTTTACCAAGAGCTTTGAGTCCATTGATGACATCCGTGAAACGGGTGTACATATCTCCGATGGACTCACTTGGTTTCATTCGGAAAAGTTCATAAGAGTGCACAATGATGTTGATTTTGGACTCTTTCACTCGGCTAGTGCCTTCATGAGTGACCTCAAGAGTTCTCCAAATATCAAAAGCCGAATCACAAATTGAAACACGATTAAATTCATTTTTGTCTAGTGCATAAAACAAGGCATTCATAGCCTTTGCGTTTAAAGCAAAAACCTTCTTCTCCGATTCATTCCATTCGCTCATCGGAAGAGAAGATTTTTGAAATTTGTTTTCGATAATAGTCCAAAGCTCGAAATCCATGGAAATGAGGAAGATCTTCATACGAGTCTTCCAATAAGTATAATCCGACCAATTAAACATGGGTGGACGTGTGATAGAATGACCCTCATGTATGCCGGAGTAAGCCATCTCTCTTGGGTATCAAACCAAATATGAGAGTGAGCCTCGCTCTGATACCAATTGTTAGGATCAGAGCGGCACTAAGAGGGGGGGGGGGGTGAATTAGTGCAGCGGATTAAAACATTGGTTTCGACAAATATTTCATACAATAAAAATCAAACTTGAAAAGCTTAACTTGAACGCATGTTCGTAAAGGTGTGCAGCAAAGGTAATGAGGAAGTAAAGCACGTAAGAAGGTTTGCAGTAATGTAAATAGCAATAAGAAAATGCAAACCAGAGATCACGCCGATTTTAAAGTGGTTCGGTCAAATGACCTACATCCACTTGCGAGGCCCTCTTTGATGAGGCTCCCACCTTCCACTAGCAAATCTCTTGAAGGGGAAGGACAAATACCCCTCTTACAACCTTTTGCAAGAAAGAAGGAGGTGAACACTCTAGCAAATTGAAAACAATACTTGCTAAGACTTTTCTAAGACCTTTTTCTCAATCTATTGCTTCTCAAAAAGTTGTGATCTCGGCTGAGAATTGAGGGGTATTTATAGGCCTCAAGAGGATTCAAATTTGGGCTCCAAAATTTGAATTCTCTTTGGTTCCCGATGCTGGCGGTGCCACCGCCTGTCAGTGTCTGACACTGACAATGTACTGGCGGTGCCACCGCCCAGCCAAGTGGTGCCACCGCCTAGCTCTCGGGTGTTGGGCGATGCCACCGCCAAACCCTTCGGTTCACTGGTTGGGCTTTAAGTTCAGCCTAAACCAAGTCTAATTTTGGGCCCAATTGGCCCCTAACCAGGATATAGGATTATCTTTTAATCCTAATCCTAATTACATATGAACTACGTAACGAAAAACATCTCAAGCAAGTTTTCAACCGCGAACGTCGAGTCTTATTCTGGCGAGCTTTCCGACGAACTTCTGACGGACTTCCGATATGCCCTCGGATTTCTTCCCACGGACTCCCAACAGGCTCCCGATATTGTGACGACTTCAACGAGTAGCCAAGCCTTCTCGGTGATCTCCGCGAACCTCCGACGATCTCTTCGGCAAACTTCCGAAAATTCCGACAAGTTCCTGATTTCTTCTCGGTTGGTTCCGGCAGCATCTCCGACGATTCTTCGGACTCTTAAACGTCCATCGAACTTGACTCCAGTATTCTTACTTTATGTTTTCTGGTTATCGTAGATAATCCTGCACACTTAACTCAATAATATGGATTAGATCAATTAACCCATCAATTGATTTTATCATCAAAATCTGAGATTCAACAGTTATCCTATGGGACCATTCCTAGACCTGTGAGTATCTCTATCCACTCAATCGTCTTTAGGACATGGTTTTGAACTGGTGTCCCCTTAGTCATCCTAGTGCAGAAGAGGCTCTAGGATATCTCATATCACTGAGTCCTTCCCTATTCCTTAAACAATTTACGGACATGTAGGAGAATGGATCTGGCATCCATTGTTTCATGTTATCTCTATAACTCAAGAGTCATAGAGCCCAACATATAGTACTGAGTAAGAGTGGAGTCATCAATGTACTTCACGTAGCAAGCGATCTCATCCTCGCTTGCCCCTTCTTCGGGCGTTGGCATCACTATATCAAGGACGTACACGATTTTCTCTGCCGTGAGAACAATTCTCAAGTTACAGAGCCAATCCGTATAATTTGGACCAGTGAGGCAATTGACATCAAGTATGCCACGTAAGGGATTTAAAAGCGACATTTTCTAAAAATAAAGATGCAGCAGAAATGAATAACATGTAGATTTTGCAAGAAATAAACTATCAAGATATGGACTTCTATCTTAATATGCTCCCACTATTTTACTAACTAGTCATACAACACCCTCAGCATGTGAAACAGAAGTCTCCGGCAGACTTCTTGTGGGGATCAAGATCCAATCAGCGTCTTAGTGTAACCTCGAGGGACTCGACCAATCACACTAAGCCTAAAAGGTAGGCAACTCTTACCGATCACAACTCCTTATGATTCCCGTCCTGTTCGGTCTCCGAATCACCATGGCCTCGAGGAACTCGACCAACCATGATGCTCGATTAAGTCAACACCTTCGTTACAAGATGAGTCTGATTTGATGATATACACTCGAGGGACTCGACCAAGCATACCATGTCCTTAAGTCACCGGTGACATCTCTATGTCGTAAGCAAGATAGCGAATCGCGATATAAGTGAGTCTCGAGAGACTCGACCAACTCAACCTACACCGGGAATCAGTTCCGCCAAAAAATCATATCAGGAAGGATGAGATCATGTGAATACCAAAAGACATGATTCATTTTGACAAATCTCCTCTTAAATATTCAAAGAGAAGTCTTAGGAGATCAAATAATAAAAGATATTCAAATAAAATTTGAAGTCATGAATTTCGAAAAAGATATTCAAATGAAATTTTATGTCATGAATTTTGAAAAAGATATTCAAATGAAATTTTAAGTCATGAATTTTGAAAAAGATATTTTCTTTAGTAAATCGCAAAAGGAAACATAAGAGAAAAATATTTCAATTCATGCAAAAGAAATCTTATGATTCACATAGAAAAATCTCCTCTTTAGTAAAATACCAATAAAAATCGTAGGAGTACAAAGAAGAGATCTTGATTTAAAAAAATATCTCAAGTAATTCCAATAAACCAAGATCATGATTTTGATAGAACTTATTCAAATTTAGATCATCAAAATCTCAACATTTCTTTTGAGAGATTCAAAATGGCATAAATAATTTTATTGATCTCTTAGTGAAAATTCGATAAGATAGAGAAAAAGAAAATTTTCAAAAAATGCTTTCCTCCTTTTGTTTCAACTTATTGATTGATTTCATACATGCATTTTCTTTTCTTTCAAATCTATGCACCATTCATTAACACCAAAGAAGAACTTTCAAAAGATTGCAAAAATTATCATGCATAAGTTCGAAATATAAACTCGTTAAGCATGCTTTCAAGTCACCATTATATTTTCATTAAGATATATTTTCCTTTTTATGTGTTTTATTTTAAGTGATTGATTTCATATAAGCATGATCAAGTTTTTTTTTTTTCGTATGAAAACATACATCATAGTTTAAAATTGAAAAGGCCATGTTCATTATTGTAAAAATCGATAATCCATAAATTTTAAGAATCATCATGCATAAATTCGAAATATAAACTTATTAAGCATAATATTAAATCATTACTTCAAATCAAACATGATTTCATTAATCATAGAGCATCTTAAATCAAAATCGAGAAATAATATGATTCATCTTGTTAGGTGTACAAGCATTAGATTTATATCTAACATTCCATTGCATTATTAAAAAAGCATGATTTCATAAAGCATTTTTAATCAAAATCATTTTGTTTGTTTATCATAAAATATGTAATTTTCATGATTACTTTTAAAATCACTAGAAAGGTAAGCATGATCCAATTTTATTTTTGTATTTTCATTAAACATGCAATTCAAAAAAAATATAATTTTTCTAAACTAATTTAAGAACAACTCATGAAAAGTATTATGTAATTTCGAAATAAATTAAAGGAGTTTCGTTTGAGTTGTTTACCTCATTATCGAATGTCGTTAAGGCATAGTTTGCCACCTTGCCTTTGTTGATTTTCTTCTTGTCTTCGGATGAGCTCAATTCGTCCAAAGTCACCTTCTTCTTCTTTTTAAGTTTATTTTTTATTTTCAATTCTCATTTTAAAAATTTCATAAGGAGTTCAAGTTCACCATCACTTGAGCTTATGCTCGAGTGGTCTTTAATTATTCTAAGTTTGAAATCCTTCCTATTCTTTGGAAGGTGGTTCTCAAGTTCTTTACATGCATTGCACATTATTTCATAGGGCATCAAAGACCCTATAAGTTCTTTGATTCTTGTATTGTCGTTATTTTCGAATCCCAATTTTTAGAAAGTAATCATAAAATCTTGTTAACGAGTTCAAAATCTGAAAAACTTCTACCAAGTGCTTTTAAACCATTGACGACATCCGTAAAATGGGTATACATGTCTCCAATGGTTTCACTTTGTTTCATATGAAATAGTTCAAAATCATGCATTAAAAGATTAACTTTAGAATCTTTTACTCTACTTGTGCCTTTGTGTGTGATTTTGAGAGTGTGTCATATTTCGAAAGTCATTTCGCAAGTAGAAACCCGATTAAACTCAGTTTTATCCAAAGCGTAAAATAGAGCATTCATAGCTCTAGCATTTAAGGAAAAAGTTTCTTCTCCAAATCATTCCAATAGTTTATTGGAAGAGAAGACCTTCGAAAATCACTTTCGATAATATTCCATAAATTCAAATCCAACAAAAGTAAGAAAACTCTCATTCGAGTTTTCCAATATGTGTAGTCCGTCCTATTGAACAAGGGAGGACGAATGAGAGAGTGACCCTCTTAAAAGTCGAAAAGAGTCATTTCTCTTGGGTGTTAAACCAAATGAGAAATACGAGGCTCTAATACCAATTGTTAGGAAAAGAGTCATCACTAAGGGGGGGGGTGAATTAATGAAGCGGTAAAAATTACGTCGGTTTAAAACTTCGTTGCGATTAAATCTGTTTCCGACGAAAAACAGTTTCGTAAATGTATTAACTTTGAAAGCGTACGAAAGAGCATAGTGGATGTAAAGCAAGTAAAGTGGTTTGCATTAAAGTAAATTACATAAGAGATACTCAAACCAGATTTTTAGTGGTTCGGTCGACGTGACCTGCATCCACTTCGCCAATTCCTCTTCTGTCGAGGCCACCGACATCCATTATCGGTCTTCTTTCAATAGGTGAAGACCAACTACCCTTTTACACCCCTCTTCTCCTTTTCACAGGTTTAGGAGATAATCTTTTCCAACCCTCTTTTACAAGGTATCCCTCTCACACCTCCCTTAGAACTCTCTCTAAGCTTTGGGAGGAGAGAACTCAACTTTCTAAGGTTTACAACTTTAGAATCATAGAGTTTTACTCAATATTTCTTACTTATTATTGGGAAAATCCTATTAAAGCAAAATAATTCTTTTCCCTCTTTGTGTATGAAAATGGGTTCCTCATCAAAATACCAACTTGATATCAAAATGCAAATATCAACCAGCACAGCATAAACAATAGAGTAATAAATTAATCACATAGTGAGACCAAATCTTTTAACGTGGAAAACTAATATGGGAAAAACCACGGGACCATAGTCCACCTCAAACTTTCACTATAAATACTAATGATAACAGGTTTATAGTAAATCTTCTCTAGAATAACCAGAGGATCACAATAACGTCAAGAACATAGATCTTGGCTTAAGAATAGCATATCATTATTACATAGGATGGATATAGAATTCTAGGTCTCATAAAGTGGGTATAGTAGGAAAATACCTTAGAGAGGGTAAACTACAAATTAACACCATTAGGATTGTAGAGCTTATTGCAAGGATTCTCTGTATAAAATTTAGGCTAAAACTTACAACGTTTGGCCACTGATCATCAAGTAGAAAACTCAATATCCTAATTTTTCTCTCTCCTTTTTCTCTCGCTTGTCTCTCTCTCTCTCTGTCTCTCTCTCTCTCTGAGCATCGTCGTTGCTCGCTGTGCGCTCTCCTTGCACTCTTTCGTTTGCTACCCTATTTCACCTTTTAATTTCCTTTTGTTTAATGATTTGGGCTCAATAGGCACAATTGTCCAAGCCCACATATGGGCTAGACCCAACAATTCTCCCCCTCCAACATATATGGTGGGCTGTACTAAGCTCGCTCTTTGCCTATATACTTCAAGCTTCTCCTTAGGAAAAGAATTTGTTAACATATCTGAACCATTCTCATTGGTATGCACTTTTTTCAACTGTAATTCTTTCATCTCGAGTGTATCATGAATCTAGTGATATCTCACATCAATATGCTTGGATCTAGAATGGTATGTTGAATTCTTGGAGAGATGAATAGCGCTCTGGATATCATAGTAAACAATATATCCTTTCTGTTTCAAGCCCAATTCCTATAAAAACTTTTTCATCCATAAAGCTTCCTTGTAGGCTTCAGTAATTGCTATGTATACTGCTTCTGTGGTTGATAGAGCAACACAATTCTATACCTTTGATTGCCAAGAGATTGCTCCTCCTGCAAATGTCATCAAAAACCCCGAAGTGGACTTCCTAGAATCAGTATCACCTGCCATATCTGCATTTGTGTAGCCTTCTAACACAGGTTCATCATTGCCAAAACATAAACATAACCTGGAAGTACCTCTTAGATATCTTAATATCCATTTCACTACTGCCAAATATTCCTTTCCAGGATTAGAGAGAAATCAACTGGCAACTCCAACTACATGAGCTATATCTGCCCTAGTACAAACCATAGCATACATCAAACTACCTACTGCAGATAAGTAAGGCACTCTGGACATTTCTTCTTTTTCTTTCTCGCTTGTAGGACATTATTTCGAACTAAGCTTGAAATGACCTACAAGTGGAGAACAAACTGCTTTGGCTTTACTCGTGTTGAATCTTTCAAGAACCTTTTTAATGTAAGTCTCCTAAGATAGCCAAATCTTTCTTTTCTTTCTATCACGAAGAATCTTCATGCCAAGTATTTGTTTCACTAATCCCAAGCCTTTCATGGCAAAAGACTTACTTAGCTCTCTTTTAAGATTTTTAATTTTACCAGCATCATGGCCAATAATCAGTATATCATCAACATATAGCAGGAGAATAATGAAATCATCATCTGAAAATTTCTTCATAAATACACAATGATCAAATGTGGTTCTATCATACCCTTGGCTCATCATAAAGGAATCAAACTTCTTGTACTACTATCTAGGTGCCTGTTTGAGTCCATATAAGTTTTTCCTAAGCTTACACATCATATTTTCTTTTCCTTTGACTTTGAAACCTTCTAGCTGCTCCATGTAAATTTCTTCTTCTAAGTCACCATGAAAAAATGTTGTTTTCACATCAAGTTGCTCAACTTCTAAATTCAAGCGAGCAACCAAACCAAGAACAACTCGGATAGAGGACATTTTCATCACAGGAGAAAATATTTCTTCAAAGTCAATACATTTCTTCTGATTGAATCCCTTCACAACTCGTTGTGCCTTATATCTTTGTTGTTAGCTATTATTTTCAGACTTTAACTTGTAAACCCACTTATTTTTTAGAGCTTTCTTCTCTTTAGGCAACTTTACCAAGTCATAGGTGTGGTTCTCAAGCAAGGATCTCATCTCTTTTTGCATGGCTTTAACCTACTCATTCTAATGCTCATGTAGAATAGCTTCTTGGTAAGTTTCTGGCTCTCCCCCATCAGTAAGCATAACATACTCATATAGAGGATATCTAGTAGATGGTTGTCTCTCTCTAGTGGATCTTCTCAATGGAATCTCAACTAGTGGTGGAGGTGCTTGTTCAGTTGGTTCAGCATCATTAACTATAGGAGTATCATCACTTACATTCTCACCATGATCTTCTTTTTTATCTCCCCCATGATCATCATAAATTTCTGGACCCAAACTCTAAGGAATATAAACAGAGGTTTCTGGCTTCTCAACATTATCACCATCATCAAACAATTGGTCTTCCAAAAATACAATATCTCTGCTTCTAATAATCTTCTTGTTTACTAGATCCTATAATTTGTACCCAAACTCTTCATGACCATATCCCAAGAAGATATATGCTTTTGCCTTACTATCAAGCTTAGACCTTTCATCTTTGGGAATATGAACAAATACTTTACACCCAAAGACTCTCAAATGATTATAAGATATATCTTTTCTTTTTCATATTCTCTCTGGAACATCACATTTCACAGGAACTGATGGAGAAAGATTTATTAGGTCAACTGTAGTTCTCAAAGCCTCCCCCAAAATGACTTAGGTAACTTGGCATCGGAAAGCATATACGTAATCCTTTCTTCAATGGTTCTATTCATCTTTTCTGTTATACTGTTCTGCTAAGGAGTTTTAGGAACTGTTTTCTCAAGCCGGATACCATGAAACCTGCAATAATTCTCAAAAGGACCCCTATACTCGCCACCATTATCTGATCGAATATACTTTAGCTTTCTACTAGTTTCTCTTTCAACACTGACATGGAACTCTTTGAAAACATCGAGTACTTTGTCTTTAGATTTCAAAACAAAAGCCCACACTTTTCTAGAATGGCCGTCAATAAAAGTAACAAAATAAAGAGCACCTCAAAGAGTTCTAGTTTGCATAGTATAAATATCAGTATGAATTAAATCAATAACATCTGATCTTCTAGATGATGAATATGTATAAAATGCAACTCTGTGTTTTTTCAACTAAGCAATGATCACAAGATTTAAGAGATGTATCTGATAGAACCCTTGCAGATTCTAAACTTGGGGTTGATCTCTTTAGGGGATCGGCCTCCTTGGAACTCTATAGGGGTTCCTCCCTCCAAGTTGCTGCTCAAAGGCTGCAGAAAAGATTCATCTATTCCTTAAGAAAAGAGGAGGAATACATGGCTATTTATAGGGCTTCTAAACCCTAACTCCTAATAGGACTCCTACTTAAGACTCTTACTTCTAACCAACTCCTAATAGGACTCCTACTCAAGACTCCTATTCCCTTACAACTCCTAATTCTTCTCTAAGAAAAAACCTCCTACATGAATGTCCCTCTCAATTAGGACTCTCCTAGCTAAAGTCCTAACAGTTTTACATGAATGTCCCTCTCAATTAGGACTCTCCTAGCTAGAGTCCTAACAAACCCGCCCTCTTCAAATCAGCCTTGTCCTCGAGGCTGACGATTCATGAATTTTGGGAATTTGATCTTCAAGTCATCATAGTTCTCCAAAGTGGCATCTTCTGTTAGTAGGTTTGCCTACTGTATTAGCAATTCAGTAGTGGATCGTCGTCGTCGAGTCATAATCCGTCGATCAATAATGGCACTTGGCTGAGTCTGAAGTCCTCCTTGGGTAGTCATATTTGGTGGGTGGCTTTGGGCTATCTCCAAGCACCTATTTACAACTTCTGTTTGGCCGTCGGTTTGTGAGTGATATGCCATACTCCTTTTCAATTTAGTACTCTTATAGTGTAATTCTTTTGAGTCCCAATTGTAATGAGCTACGGAGCTTGGTGCTTCCTTCAATTTTTTTATAATCTTACTAGTCTCTGAATCTTCCTGCCATTCCATCTTAATATCCTTAAGAAAGTCGCTGGTCGAAAGTGAAACGGCCGAAACTTCAACTTGCTCGGGTAGCTACGAAAGCGCATCTACAAGAACATTCTCTTTCCCCTTTTTGCAAGTTATTTCATAATCAAATCTGAGAAGTTTTATTACCCTTTTTTGCTGCTCAGGGGATGATATTTTTCACTCCAAAAAGTACTTGAGGCTTTTATGGTCGGTTTTAATTTAAAATCGTCGGCCAATCAAGTAGGGTCTCCACCTCGTTGCTGCGCGCACAATGGCAAGCATCTCCTTATCATATGTTGACTTATTTTGATGGGAGGGAGATAATGCCTTGCTAGTGTATATGAGTGGTCGACCATCTTGCATGAGAATGGCTCCAATTCCGACTCCAGATGCGTCGGCCTCAATAATGAAGGGTCGATTGAAATCTGGTAGTGTTAGCACCGGCATCGTCATCATGGCTGCCTTAAGTTTGTCGAAGGCAGCGGAGGCTCTGTCCGACCATTGGAAGACATCTTTTTTCAGTAAGGAAGTAAGTGGTGCACTGATCTCTCCATAGTTTTTCACGAACTTGCAGTAGTAGCCTGTTAAACCCAGAAAGCCATGTAGCAATTTTATGTTCCTCGGGGTCAGCTAGTTTTGCATTGCTCCAATTTTGAAGGGGTCTACTGCCACACCTTCCTCTGATATGATATGCCCAAGATATTCTACCTTCTTTTAAAGAAAGCAATAATTCATAGTGGTTATTGTGTGTTCAAAAGGTGGTTTTTGGTATGTCTTCTTCGCATACTCGTATTTGATGATACCCGGATCGAAGGTCCAGCTTTGTGAAGATTTGTGCTCCCTTTCATCTTGCAACTCATCTACTACTAGAATAGGGTATTTATCCTTGATGGTTATGCCATTGAGAGTTCGGTAATCAACACATAATCGCCATGTTCCGTCCTTCTTGCGTACAAGTAGCACCGGTGAAGAGTAGATGTTGCAACTTGGCCGAATAACTCCTGTTTCAAGCATCTCTTTTACAATCCTTTCTATTTCATCCTTCTAGAGATGTGGATACTGATATGGCTGAGTATTTGCTGGAGATTTGACTGGAAAAATCATTATACAATGATCATGCCGACGAGTAAGAGGTAGATTGTGCGGCTCGTCAAATATATCTAAAAATTCAGCAAGCAAAGGAAATAGGTTTGGATCTTCAAATTCTATTGGCTCTCCTTTAATTTACTACTCAAGTTGTACCAAAAAGCCCCTGCATGCTTTATGCAAAACCTTCTCCATTTGTTGTGTGCAATTCATCGTTACGTCGCCCTCACGTTTCCTGTGCAGTATCACCTGTTTCTCCTTACTATAAAATTTTATAATTAGTTGCATAAAATTCCAAGAAATGTCACCTAATGTCATCAACCATTTAATTCTGAGTATGGCCTCATGATCATCAAGAGGGAGAAGGAAGAAATCTGCAATTATCTCTTGGTCCTGCAGCAATAGTTTCACCTGCGGGCACCTATGATCACACTTCAAAATCCGTCCGTTGACGACCTTAGCGACAAACCTGCTGCAATTCTCAATAGGTAAGTTCATATGGACAGCAACCTTACTGTTTAGGAAGTTATTAGTGCTGCCCGTGTCGATGAGAACAGTGATCGGTTGTTGTTTGAGAAGGCCTCCAACTTTCATCGTTTGCGGGTTTGAGTAGCCAGCTAGTGTATGTACCGTAACTTCGATCGGTTGTGGCTCTTCTTCTACATCTTCTTCTTCATGTTCAAGGCTCTCTTCTGGATGTTCAATGACTTCTTCTTCTACCGGTTCAATCATAAGAAGTCCCCCTTTACTACAGCGATGCTCACGGCTCCATGGCTCATCACAATGCCAACATAACCCCTTTGCATATCGCTCCCGAAACTCTTCTCTTGTTAACCTCTTTGGTGTAGGGACTTGGTCGACAGTAGGGGGGGCTGAGGGCTTCAATATTACTGGTTGAGGAGCGACCCTAGTCCTCCGAGCTTCATGGTTCAATTGCTCCTCTTGATGTCGTGCGAAAGAGGTGGCTGCCATAAGCGTATACGGTTGTCGCGCTTTAACTTCTCCTCGGATCTCCGGCTTCAAGCCCTCAATGAAGGTCCTCAATAGCTATTTTTGAGACTAATCACAAGTTTGATTAGATAACCTTTCAAACCTGGTTTGGTACTCCTGAATGGTGGAGGTTTGTCGGATCTTTGCTAGTTGTTCGTCAATATTCTCGTAATCGGTTGGTCTGAAGCGAATCAGCAGTCCTTCTTTGAATTGTCGCCATGAAAGGACTCCATAAGTATGTTCAAACCAATCAAACCACTGTATAGCATCCCCTTCAAGATGTATAGCTGCAATTTTCACCATAGATGCATCCGCGGTTTTATGGTACCGAAAATATCGCTCCGCGCGCGAGATCCAACCAATCGGGTCTCCTTCTTCCCATCTAGGGAAATCCACTCTCATGCATGGATAGTTGGGGTTGGTCATAGAGCTTCCCCTCTCTTAGAAGTCATATATTTGGGCTTGGTGTGATTGGGCAAAGCTCTCTCCTTGATATGATTTCTTTGGGCTTAGTGGTCGGCCCAATCTGAGTTCAGTAAAGAGCATCCGAATCTTATCCTTCATTCGTGCCTCCAAGGCTTCGAATTTAGCATTGATTGCCTCCTTAGATACTATAGTATATGTATTCAAATCTGTGATGTTAAGCTCCCTCTTTCGTTGTTGGGTTAAAGGCATGTATAGGTTGAGAGAAGTGATGGATGAAAGGGTTGGTGGATTGGTGGATTGGTGGATGTAGGCTGTGGTTTAAGCTTGTTTTGTTACTATTTTGGGTGCAGTTTGAGGGTGTGGTTTGGTGGGGTTTTAGGGCTGTGGATAAAGTTTTGGGTCTGTGGTAGATGGCAGCAAAGGTTTGATAGAAATCAATGGAAGTTGCAACAAGTATGTGCTGTCTTGTAAGAGCAGAATTGTTGTCGAAGAAACAGCGGTTTCTCAACAAAATTTCCACCAAAAACTTAAGAGAATTGAGGAGGGAATTGACAGCAAAATCACAGTTTATATGACAGCATGGATGTCTAATTTAATCAAGAAAATTTCAGAAGTATAACAGCAAGCAAATTGGTGCAAGCTGCGAAAGCAGAATTCTTGTCGAAAAATTTCAGCAGTTTACAATGAAAATTTGCAGCAACACAAAATCGTTTTTAGAGACAAATTCCTCAATAGATCAATCTTAGATGGAAGCCAAGATGATTTATGAAGTGTATAAGAAATTTCATTCAAAAAAGATTGCAAATAGATGGGTTAAGGGAACAATATACTGCTAAAATTTTTTGCAGTACAGATTTTTAAGTATAGCAGATTGGACGTAAAAGATCAGTGGTTTATATTGAGAATTTTTTTATGAAACCAAAGGGAATTCTTCTGTTAGGAAGTTTCAAAGCTATCAAAATAATTTCGTAGAGATTTGGATAGAAACAACGTAGTATCAAGATCAAACAAACAATACTATGTGGCTGAAATTTTACAGTGCAGATTTTCAAGTATAGTAGATTAGACGTAAAATATCAATGGTTTATATTGAGAAGTTTTTGACAAAACCAAAGAAAATCTGCTATTAGGAAATGTCAAAGATGTCATAAAAATTTCGTAGAGATTTGGATAGAAAAAACACAGTAGCAAGATCAAACAGACGGTGCTATACAATTGGAATTCTGCAATGTATCTTTCGTCGTAGAGATGAAAACTTTATGACAAAAAGTTTATGCAGCAATATAGGAATAATTTTTTTAGGCTTTTCAAATAAGGATAACTAAATTGCAGCAGCAGTAAGGTAGAAAACCAGAACCTGTTGCAATTCACGGGGAGATCAAAGGATGATCCGTGGTGGTGGAGATGACGGCGGAATTTGGCAACGATCTCTTAAGAAATTGTGGGAATTGCTTTGGGCGGTTGTGGAGGGATGATGGATGGCTGTGGAAGGGCAGCGAGACGCCAAGAATGCTGCTCTGATACCAGGTGTTAGAACCCTTGCAGATTCTAAACTTGGGGTTGATCTCTTTAGGGGATCGGCCTCCTTGGAACTCTATAGGGGTTCCTCCCTCCAAGTTGCTGCTCAAAGGCTGCAGAAAAGATTCATCTATTCCTTAAGAAAAGAGGAGGAATACATGGCTATTTATAGGGCTTCTAAACCCTAACTCCTAATAGGACTCCTACTTAAGACTCTTACTTCTAACCAACTCCTAATAGGACTCCTACTCAAGACTCCTATTCCCTTACAACTCCTAATTCTTCTCTAAGAAAAAACCTCCTACATGAATGTCCCTCTCAATTAGGACTCTCCTAGCTAAAGTCCTAACAGTTTTACATGAATGTCCCTCTCAATTAGAACTCTCCTAGCTAGAGTCCTAACAGTATCTTGCAACTCTGGTAAGAACTGCTTTCTAGCAAGAGTTTGAAGTCTCTTCTCGTTGATATGACTAAGCCTCTTGTGCCAAGGATCTATACTTTCACCCTTTTGAATTGCATTAATCTCTTCTTTATGTAGCTTAGCTTCCATGATATAAAAAGAGTTAAGCTTCTTTCCTCTTGCCATAATTAGAGAACCTTTAGTGAGTTTCCATTTGCTTTCACCAAAATAATGTGAAAAGCCCTCATCATCAAATTTGTCTATAGATATCAAGTTAAGATGAATATCTGGAATATGTCTTACATCTTTAAGTATCAATTTGCTCCCAATACTGGTCTCTAAGCAAATATCTCTAATACCCACAATCTTAGATGTACCATTGTTTCCCATTCTGACATTACTAAAATCACCAGCAGTCTAAGATCTAAAGAAATCACTATGAGAAGTAACATGAAATGAAGCACCAGAGTCAATTACCCAGTTACTATCCTGAGCTGCAAGACTAACACAACCGTCATCACAAACAATAGTGATATTACCTTCAATAGCAACTGTATTGGTCTCTTTCTCATTTTTCTTCATTTCATTCTGTTCTTACTTCCAAAACCTACACTCTTTCTTCATGTGACCTGGTCTGTTATAATGAAAACATTTGATATCTCTTCTAGACTTGGATCTTCCTCTATAACCATGTGGATTTCTGCTATGACTTCTTCCACATCTTTCTTATTTTTCAGTAACAAATGCACCAGAAGAAGATTCACCCTGTTTTTTCCTTCTGGCATCTTCATTTAGCAAACTGTCTTTAACCATATCTATTATTAGAGTCCTCTCTAGCGTAGAGTTACAAATTGTCACCACATACGTTTTCCAACTTTCTGGTAAAGAGCTGAGAAGTAGTAATCCTTGCATCTCATCATCTATATTTATTTTCATAGCAACAAGCTTATTTGTAAGACTCTGAAATATGCTTATATACTCAATAATATTACCACCATCTTTATACTTCAAATTTACAAGTCTTCTGAGGAGAGAAATTCTATTTCCCACTGTCCTTTTCACAAAGAGATTTTCTAACCTTTGCCAAACAACATCAGCTCTGGTTTCATCTAAAATATGCTCATGCAAGTTTATATTCATCCATCTTCTAATATAGGCAATAGCTTTTCTATGTTCAACTTCTCATTCTTCATCATCCATAGTAGAAGGTTTATTTTTAACCTTGATGGGCTTATATAAATCTTTGCAATAAAGCAGATCTTCCATCATACGCTTCCAAGTGGAATAATTTGATGAGTTCAATTTAATCATACCATCTGACTGCTCCATTTTAACCATTTCAATCACACAAGAAAAAACTAGCACAAAAAAACCTGTTGCTCTAATACCACTTGTTGGAAAAAACCTGTTAAAGCGAAATAATTCTTTTCCCTCTTTGTGTATCAAAATGGGTTCCTCATCAAAATACCAACTTGATATCAAAATGTAAATATCAACTAGCACAGTATAAACAATAGAGCAATAAATCAATCACACAATGAGACCAAATCTTTTAACGTGGAAAACCCAATGTGAGAAAAACCATAGGACCGCAGTCCACCTCAAACTTTCACTATCTATAATAATGATAATAGGTTTATAATAAATCTTCTCTAGAATAGCCAGAGGATCACAATAATGTCAAGAACATAGATCTTGGCTCAAGAATAGCATATCATCATCACATAGGATGGATCTAAAATTCTAGTTCTCACAAAGTGGGTATAGCAGGAAAATACTTTGGAGATGGTAAACTGCAGATCAACACATTAGGATTGTAGAGCTTGCTGCAAAGATTCTCTGCATAAAATTTGGGCCAAAATTGATAACTTTTGGCCATTGATCGTCAAGTAGAAAACTCAATATCCTAATATTTCTCTCTCCTTTTTCTCTCTCTTTCCTCTCTCTCTCTAAGCGCCCTCGTTGTGCACTCTCCTTGCACACTTTCATTTGCTACCCTATTTTACCTTTTAAATGATTTGAGCTTCAAAAGCCCAATTGTCCAAAGCCCACATATGGGTTGGACCCAACACTTATCCATACAGAAATAACTCGGATATTTATAGGCCCCAAATGGATTCAAATTTGGAGCCCAAAATTCAAACCCCCAAAATTCTAAGGTACGGGCGGTACCACCGCCTGCACTGGGTGGTACCACCGCCTGCAGCCTAACACTGGATAGCACCACCACCTAGAATGGCGATACCACCGCCTGACATAGTCTCAGAGATTGTGTCATGACGGTTTCACCTGTTTGGTCACTATTTGGCCTTTCTCTTGACCCAACACAGCCTAAACTTGGCCTAAATATCCCCTAATTAGGTTGGCCCAATTCTAATCCCTATTATGTGCTAACTACGAATTTTAAGACATTTACTAAGCTAAACAAAGTCTATAAGTCTAGGTTTCTTCCGAAGAGCTTCCGACGATCTTCCGACAAACTTCCGACGATCTCTCGGCAATATTCTGTGGACTCCCGGTAAGCTCCTGGACTTCATGATGATCTTCTTAGTGAGTTTTGATAAGCTTCTTTGGCAATCTCTGTGACTTCTCGATCAATTCCGACAGAACTTTCGACAAACTCTCAAACTCCCAATGAAATCACATTCTTAACTCCGGGACTTCATTTTGCTTTATGCCTTGCTATCGTAGTTAATCTTGTACATATAAAAATATACTTCGATCTAGACAATTATTACTAAGCATGAATCATGTTGTCCAGTATTTCATTGGTCCATCGACACTTTATATGATTCTTCGATGCATCATCCTTTCTTGCGGCCTATTGCCCAATCGGCTAGTTGACCTCTGCAACTCTGATATCCTTGACGTAATTTTCACTCTTCTTAGCCCGATGCCCAAATCCATGGCCCAAAGCATTCTGTCAATATGTTAACCGATCATCTGGCTAGACGTCTAATCTTTTGACATGTTCCACCAGCCCAACATGATTCTTCCTACTTTAATTGTCTCATCCTGATCAAAGCATCCTATGTCACTCAAAATGTATATCAATTCATAAATACTTATCAATTGGTTTCATCATCAAAATCTGAGATTCAACAAAGAAGATCGGAGTAGATAAAAAGGTAGAGACCTATAAAGTAAGTCTAGTGGTTAAAGGGTATAATCAAAAGCAATGTATTGACTATGATGAAACATTCTCACCCATAGTCATGCTAAAATCCATCTGAATTCTCTTGGCTATTGCAGCACACAATGATTATGAGATCTAATAGATGGATGTGAAAATGGTGTTACTCAATGGCAACCTCGAGGATGAGGTATATATGATACAACTTGAGGGATTCGTGTCCAAGGACTGTCCAGATAAGGTATATAGATTATTTAGGTCCATTTATGAATTGAAGCAAGCTTCCCTAAGTTAGAACATAAGATAAGATGGGGCAATCAGATCTTATGACTTCGTTAAGAATGAAGATAAGCCTTGTATATATAGGAAGGTAAGTGGGAGCGTTATCATCTTCTTGGTGTTATATGTGAATGACATCCTGATCAATGGGAATGATATAGGAATGCTATCCACAGTAAAGACTTGGTTACCTAGACACTTCTTCATGAAAGACTTAGGGGAAGCATCCTATATCTTGGGGATTTAGATATATAGAAATAGATCTATATAGCTTGTCCTAGTCCAGGTACATAGACACTATTATCAAAAGGTTTGGAATGAAAAATTCCAAGAGCGATCTCATACCGATGAGATATGGGATATCGCTTTCTAAGAGTATATCCCCAAAGACTCCTGAAGAAAGGGCGAACATGGATAGGATACCCTATGCCTCAGCGATAGGGTCTATCATGTATGTCATGCTATATACCAAACGTGATATAGTGCATGCTCTAAGTGTCACGAGCAGGTATCAGGCATATCTAAGCTTGGAGCACTGGAAAGTAGTAAAGTGTACCCTTAAGTACTTATAAAGAACTAAGAATCTTTTACTAGTATATGAAAGTAGTAGCCTCAGGGTTGAAAGCTACATGGACTCAATTTTTTAGTCTGATGTCAATGATATCAATTCAAATTCGGGGTATATGTACACCCTGAATGGAGGAGAAGTATGCTAGAAGAGTTTCAAGTAAGATACTACTGTTGACTCGACCACAGAGGCGAAGTACATTGCTATAGTAGAGGCAACAAAGGAGGGAGTTTGGATGAAGAAGTTCATCACAGATCTAGAAGTTGTGCTGAGTGGGCAACAAGCAACTGATTCTCTTATAAGATAGAGAGCAGAATGTAAATGCAAACCGAGATTTAGAGTGGTTCGGTCAAACTTGACCTACATCCACTTTTGGCTTTCTCCTCCGATGAGATCACCGACATCCACTAGAGGCCTTCCTTCAATAGGCGAAGGCCAACCACCCTTTTATAGCTTTACTCCTTTTAATGGGCTTAGGAGATAACCCTTACAGATTTTCACTCCTCTCTTGAATGATTAAAACTTAGAAGGAAAGAGGGAGAAGGACTTTTAGCCTTTTACAACACTTTTGAGTTCTCAAATTCTCAGAATAAGATCAAGATTTCGGTGCCATTTTATGTAGGAAAGGGTGGGGTTTATATAGGCCCCAATTGGTTCGAACTTGGAGCTCAAAAATATCATCTCTCAGATTTCTAGGGTCCTAGCTGTACTACCACCATAACTGGGCAGTACTTCGCCTGGCATTGCTCAGAGACCGAGCTCAGGCAGTACCACCGCTTAACAGGGGTGGTACCACCACTCAGCTTCGCTCGAAGACCAAGCTCAAGTGGTACCACCGCCAAACAGGGGCGATACTACCGCTTGGCATTCTTGGGAGACTAAGCTCCTAGGCGGTGCCATCGTCGGCCAAGAATTCTGGGTCTGAATGGGCTGATTCATTCGGCCTAATTTGGGTCTGTCAAGGGCCTAATTGCCTCCAGATTAAGTTAATGGGATCACCTCCCATTCCTAACTTAATCTACATGCTAACTACGATATTTAAGATATTAATACTGCAACTTGCTCCGGTATGTCGATCGCTTCTTCCGGCGAACATTCGACGAACCCTCGACGATGCTCCGGCGGACTTCCGACAAACTCCTGGACTTACGACAATCTACTTGACGAGTTCCGACGAGCTTCTTTGGCAAGCTCCTGGACTTCTCGGATTTGTTCCCGTAGAACCTCTGACGACCGTCCGGACTTCCATCGAACTCTCGAACCCCCAACGTGATCATGGGCTTGACTCTAGCACAACTCCTGCTGCATGTCTTACTGTCATCGCAGTTAATCTTGCACATGTAAAACAAACTTCGATCTAGATAATTAATACTAGCATTAATCAAGTTGTCCGGCATGTCATTGGTCTCTCGACGCTTCGTCCGATTCTTCGGCGCATCATCCTCTCTTGCGGCCTATTGCCCAATCGGCTAGTTGACTCTGCAACTCCAATATCCTTAGCGCAATATCTGCTCTTCTTGGTTCGATGCCCGAATCCACGGTCCGAAGCCTTCTGTCGATATGTCGACCGATCCACCGGCCCGACGTCCAATCTTCTGACATATTCTCCTCGAGCACAACTTAATTTTTTCTGCTTTAATTGTCTTATCCTGATCGAAGTATCCTGCATCACTCAAAACATAGATTAAAATATTAATATAATTATTAATTAATACGAGATTCAACACATAACTCATCCTTTTGTACTTATTTATATCTTTATGAAAGAGTTGAAGTTATCATATTTCCCGTAGTCTATAGCCAAAACACCCTTGACCACTTTTCTCGACTATTGAATCAATATATAAACAATTCAAGCTCTCATGTTAAGGAAAATAAGTATATAATTAAGAATCATTGTAGAGACTAATGACCTTCTTGACTCAGCTTTTGTCATCTCAAGAAGAATGATCGATCCAAGTGGGGGACAATGTAGTGTATGCTTGGGACAAGACACATGTCCCATTTTGTTGGGTCCAGCCCATATGTGGGCTTGGACAATTGGGTCTATTGAGCCCAAATCATTAATTAAGAGAGAAAGGGCAAAATTGGGCAGTGTGCAGGGTGTGTGTGTGGGCGCACAGTGAGATTGCAGCGTGCAGCCTGCGGCGTGCAGAGAAAAGAGGAGAGAGAAATAGAGAGAGAAAGTAAGATTTCTGAGTTTTTCTGCTTGACGATCGGTGGCCAAACGTTATCAGTTTCGGCCCAAATTTTATGTGGAGAATCCTTGCAGCAAACTCTACAATCCTAACGGTGTTGATCTGCAGTTTACCCTCTCTAAGGTACTTTCCTGCGATATCCACTCTGTGAGACCCAGAAATCTCTTTTGAGGAGATCCATCCTACGTGATGAAGATATGTCCTTGAGCCAAGATCTATGTTCTTGATGTTATTCTGATCCTCTAGTTATTCTAGAGAAGACCTACTGTAAACCTGTTATCATTATTATTGATAGTGGAAGTTTGAGGTAGACTACGGTCCCGTGGTTTTTCCCACATTGGGTTTTCTACGTTAAAAAGATTTGGTCTCACTGTGTGATTGATTTATTGCTCTATTGTTTATGCTGTGCTAATTGATTTAGCATTTTGATATCAAGTTGATATTTTGATGAGGAACCTATTTTGATACACAAAGAGGGAAAAGAATTATTCCGCATTAACAGGTTTCTTCTCAACAAGTGGTATCAGAGCATCAGGTTGTTTGGTGCTAGTTTTCTTGTGTGATTGAAATGGAGTAGTCAGATGGTATGATTAAATTGAACTCATCAAATTATTCCACTTGGAGGCGTTTGATGGAAGATTTGCTTTATTGCAAAGATTTGTATAAGCCTATCAAGGTTAAAGATAAACCTTCTATTATAGACGATGAAGAATGGGAAGTTTAACATAGAAAAGCTATTGCCTATATTAGAAGATGGATGGATATAAACTTGCATGAGCATATTTCAGATGAAATCAGAGCTGATGTTGTTTGGCAAAGGTTAGAAAATCTCTTTGCGAAAAAGACAGTGGGAAATAGAATTTCTCTCCTCAGAAGGCTTGTAAATTTGAAGTATAAAGATGGTGGTAACATTGTTGAGCACATAAGCCTATTTCAGAGTCTTGCAAACAAGTTGGTTGCTATGAAAATGAATATAGATGATGAGATGCAGGGATTATTACTTCTCAGCTCTTTACTAGAAAGTTGGGAAACGTATGTGGTGACTATTTGTAACTCCACGCCAGAGGAGACTCTAACCATAGATATGGTTAAAGACAGTTTGCTAAATGAAGATGCAAGAAGGAAAGAACAGGGTGAATCTTCTTCTGGTGCATTTGTTACTGAAAAACAAGAAAGACGTGGAAGAAGTCATAGCAGAAATCCATATGGTTATAGAGGAAGATCCAAGTCTAGAAGAGATATCAAATGTTTTCACTGTAATAGGCCAGGTCACATGAAGAAAGAGTGTAGGTTTTGGAAGCGAGAACAGAATGAAATGAAGAAAAATGAGAAAGAGATCAATGCAGTTGCTGCTGAAGGTAATATCACTATTGTTTGTGATGAAGGTTGTGTTAGCCTTGTAGCTCAGGATAGTAATTGGGTAATTGACTCTGGTGCTTCATTTCATGTCACTTCTCATGGTGATTTCTTTAGATCTTACACTGCCGGTGATTTTGGTAATGTCAGAATGGGAAACAATGGTACATCTAAGATTATGGGTATTGGAGATATTTGCTTGGAGACTAGTATTGGGAGCAAATTAATACTCAAAGATGTAAGGCATGTTCCAGATATTCGTCTTAACTTGATATCTACAGGTAGACTTGATGATAAGGGCTTTGCACATTATTTTGGTGAAAGTAAATGGAAACTCACTAAAGGTTCTCTAATTGTGGCAAAAGGAAAGAAAATTAACTCTTTTTATGTCATGGAAGCTAAGCTACACAAAGGAGAGATTAATACAATTCGAAAAGGTGAAAGTATAGATCTTTGGCATAAGAGGCTTGGACATATCAGCGAGAAGGGACTTCAAACTCTTGCTAGAAAGCAGTTCTTACCAGAGTTGCAAGGTACATCTCTTAAATCTTGTGATCATTGCTTAGTTGGAAAAACACATAGAGTTGCATTTCAGACATATCCATCATCTAGAAGATCTGATGTTATTGATTTAGTTCATACTGATATTTGTACTATGCAAACTAGAACTCTTGGAGGTGCTCTTTATTTTGTTACTTTTATTGATGACCATTCTAGAAAAGTTTGGGCTTTTGCTTTGAAATATAAAGACCAGGTACTCGATGCTTTCAAGGAGTTTCATGTCAATGTTGAAAGAGAAACTGACAGAAAGCTAAAGTGTGTTCGATCAGATAATGGTGGCGAGTACAGGGGTCCTTTTGAGAATTATTGCAGGTTCCATGGTATCAGGCTTGAGAAAACAGTTCCTAAAACTCCTCAGTAGAACGGTGTGGCAGAAAGGATGAACAGAACCATTGAAGAAAGGATTAGGTGTATGCTTTCCCACGCCAAGTTACCAAAGTCATTTTGGGGGGAGGCTATGAGAACTACAGTTGACCTGATAAATCTTTCTCCATCAGTTCCTCTACAAGGTGATGTTCCAGAGAGAGTATGGAGAGGAAAAGATATATCTTATAATCATTTGAGAGTCTTTGGGTGTAAAGCATTTGTTCATATTCCCAAAGATGAGAGGTCCAAGCTTGATAATAAGGCAAAAGCATGTATCTTCTTGGGATATGGTCATGAAGAGTTTGGGTACAGATTATGGGATCCAGTGAACAAGAAGATTATTAGAAGCAGAGATGTTGTGTTTCTTGAAGACCAATTGTTTGATGATGGTGATAATGTTGAGAAGCCAGAAACCTCTGTTTATATTCCTTGGAGTTTGGGTCCAGTTCCTTCACCTGTAGTTCATGATAATCATGGGGGAGATGAACAAGAAGATTGTGGTGAGAATACTAGTGATGATACACCTACAGTTGATGATGCTGAACCAACTGAACAGGCACCTCCACCACCGGTTGAGATTCCATTGAGAAGATCCACTAGAGAGCGACAACCCTCTACCAGATATCCTCCACATGAGTATGTTATGCTTACTGACGGGGGAGAGCCAGAAACTTACCAAGAAGCTATTCTACATGAGAATAAGAGTGAGTGGGTTAAAGCCATGCAAGAAGAGATGAGATCCTTGCTTGAGAACCACACCTATGACTTGGTAAAGCTGCCGAAAGAGAAGAAAGCTCTCAAGAATAAGTGGGTTTATAAATTGAAGACCGAAAATAATAGCTCACAACAAAGATACAAGGCACGACTAGTTGTGAAAGGATTCAGTCAGAAGAAAGGTATTGACTTTGAAGAAATATTTTCTCCGGTTGTGAAAATGTCCTCTATCCGAGTTGTTCTTGGTTTGGCTGCCCGCTTGAATTTAGAAGTTGAGCAATTGATGTAAAAACAGCATTTCTTCATGGTGACTTAGAAGAAGAAATTTACATGGAGCAACCAGAAGGTTTCAAAGTCAAGGGAAAAGAAAATCTGGTATGTAAGCTTAGGAAAAGCTTATATGGACTCAAATAGGCACCTAGACAGTGGTACAAGAAGTTTGATTCCTTTATGATGAGCCAAGGGTATGATAGAACCACATTTGATCATTATGTGTTTATGAAGAAATTTCCAGATGATGATTTTATTATTTTACTACTATATGTTGATGATATGTTGATTGTTGGCCATGATGTTGGAAAAATTGAAAAGCTTAAAAGAGAGCTAAGTAAGTCTTTTGCCATGAAAGACTTAGGATCGGTGAGACAAATACTTGGCATGAAGATTCTTCGTGATAGGAAGAAAAGGAAGATTTGGCTATCTCAGGAGACTTACATTGAAAAGGTTCTTGAAAGATTCAACATGAGTAAAGCCAAAGCAGTTTGTTCTCCACTTGCAGGTCATTTCAAGCTGTGTTCAAAACAATGTCCTACAAGTGAGAAAAAAAAAGAAGAAATATCCAGAGTGCCTTACTCATCTGCAGTAGGCAGTTTGATGTATGCTATGGTTTGTACTAGGCCAGATATAGCTCATGCAGTTGGAGTTGTTAGCCGATTTCTCTCAAATCCTGGAAAGGAACATTGGGCAGCAGTGAAATGGATATTAAGATATCTAAGAGGTACTTCCAGGTTGTGTTTATGTTTTGGTGATGATGAACCTGTGTTAGAAGGGTACACAGATGCAGACATGGCAGGTGATACTGATTCCAGGAAGTCCACTTCGGGATTCTTGATGACATTTGCAGGAGGAGCAGTCTCTTGGCAGTCTAAGTTACAGAAGTGTGTTGCTCTATCAACCATAGAAGCAGAATACATAGCAGTTACTAAAGCCTGCAAGGAAGCTTTATGGATGAAAAAGTTTCTACAGGAATTGGGCTTGAAACAGGAAGGATATACTGTTTACTGTGACAGTCAGAGCGCTATTCACCTCTCTAAGAATTCAACATACCATTCTAGATCCAAGCATATTGATGTGAGATATCACTGGATTCGTGATGTGCTTGAGATGAAAGAATTACAGTTGGAAAAGGTACATACCAATGAGAATGGTTCAGATATGTTGACAAAGTCTTTGCCTAAGGAGAAGCTTGAAGCATGTAGGCGAAGAGCGGGCTTGGTGCAGCCCACCATGTGAGCTGGAGGGGGAGAATTGTTGGGTCCAGCCCATATGTGGGCTTGGACAATTGGGCCTATTGAGCCCAAATCATTAATTAAGAGAGAAAGGGCAAAATTGGGCAGTGTGCAGGGTGTGTGTGTGGGCGCACAGTGAGATTGCAGCGTGCAGCTTGCGGCATGCAGAGAAAAGAGGAGAGAGAAAGTAATGTTTCTGAGTTTTTCTGCTTGACGATCGGTGGCCAAACGTTATCAGTTTCGGCTCAAATTTTATGTGGAGAATCCTTGCAGCAAACTCTACAATCCTAACGGTGTTGATCTGCAGTTTACCCTCTCTAAGGTACTTTCCTGCGATATCCACTCTATGAGACCCAGAAATCTCTTTTGAGGAGATCCATCCTACGTGATCCTACGTGATGAAGATATGCTATCCTTGAGCCAAGATCTATGTTCTTGATGTTATTCTGATCCTCTAGTTATTCTAGAGAAGACCTACTGTAAACCTGTTATCATTATTATTGATAGTGGAAGTTTGAGGTGGACTACGGTCCCGTGGTTTTTCCCACATTGGGTTTTCTATGTTAAAAAGATTTGGTCTCACTGTGTGATTGATTTATTGCTCTGTTGTTTATGCTGTGCTGATTGATTTAGCATTTTGATATCAAGTTGGTATTTTGATGAGGAACCTATTTTGATACACAAAGAGGGAAAAGAATTATTCCGAACAAGTTTCTTCCCAACACACTTTAACTATGGTTGTGGGATGATCCATCATATAATCGGATATGATCTAGTATAAAATACAAAGTAAACACTCACCAGAGATATGTTATCACGAATATTAATATATCCCAATGTCAAAAGATACTAATATCCTGTTCACTCGAGTTAACAATAGCTCGACCTCTTCGGATTGACCACTTCCTTAAGATGGTCGTGTCCTCAATAAGGCAACCTTAAGATGACTGTTCTCAAGTCAGTTGTACTCTCAAGATAAACACTCTCAGGTTAACCCATGATATTAAGTTGACCACAATTTGTGATATTTCCAAGATGATCACATCCTTAAATTGAGTATCAGGTTAGCTCATCATATTAAGTTAGTCACAATTTAAGATATCTTCAAGATGATCTCATCCTTAAATTGACTGTATCTTTGGGTCATTCTCAATCACTCTTGTCTTCAAGTCATCAATGCCTAATTTATTTTCAAATCACATCTTTGATTCATCCTCAAATCGATCCATACCTCAAAGTTCTTCATGATTGTAAGTAATACATTCGCCTGCCTTAGTGAGTGAGGTTAGCACTGCTTGACTTATTCAAATAAACAAGGCTCAAGCCGAGATCTAGCGATAGTCAACAGCAAAGAGAAAGTATTTTTTACCGATCAAGCCATGAGACCTCTCAATACAAAGAGCCCTCAAACACCAAGCCACTTGTGTTAACTATATTGACAACACAAGTTTAATAAGCTTAACACATGAACAAGTCAAGAGTTTTAGCAAGCAGGCCAAGTATTTCTGATCTCGACCTATCAAGGATAGGCAGCAAGAGGAGCGATAAGTGACAAAAATTTTATAACTAAAAAAAAATTAATTTTCATGAAACTGATTTGATTTTCATTCTTAAATCGAAAGATATTTCATGAGGCACATAAAACATTATAGCCAAGTTGAGAGCTTCACTTGTGAATAAAGAAGACATATATCAAAATTTTGATAGAAGGATTCTTAGTTCATTGGTGCCCGCCCAAAATAGTATTCTGAAGATGGAAAATTTAGTGAACTAATTCACTAGAGAGAGGAAGCAAATTCCCCTAATAATATATAAACGTATGCGAAGGAACCACCACCAATCATAGTTCATGTTAAAGTTTCCAGAATCGAAAGGACAGATCATGCCAAGGCCCACTACAGTAAGGTCACATTAGATTCTTGTCAATAAGACATATACTTTGGTTCTATAGTGATAGACTATTTTGTGGAACACACTTGCCTCATGTGCATGCTTTGTCTCTTGCAACTAAAGGGAAAATGCATAACTTGTAGTTACAGTCATCACAATTATAATTTCATTGGTAGGATATAAAGTGATTTGTAGATACATTATAGTTGTTCATTTTCCCAAATGCAATGCATTTTTGTTTGTGGGCATTTGCAGTTGCAGGTAATCATTCAAACAAAAAATAAAAGACACAACTGATGAAAGAAATTTGTACATCCTGAAACATTGACATTAAAGGCTAATTGAGCAACTTCCTTAACATAGCTGGGACTGGTGACAATGTGATGATTCCAGTTCAGTCAAAGCCTAGGAAATTGCTAAGGCTTTCAGTCACCTCTCCTCCTATCTACAGCTACATCAAAGGTCTTGAAACTTTTGGCAAGTCAAGTTAAATATGTAACTTTGGGAATCCTCAACCACTGGTAGTTGACATGTTCACATCACCTTTCATCCAGTCAACTCCAATAAATTCTCCATCCAATTCACAGCCGCTTTTTATTACAATGGATATTTTCTATTCTCACTCAATCGAGTCAAGGTGATGTGCCAGAAGAAATAACTCAGGAATTACATGGCATGAAGTGAAAGAAAGCATGCAATCTGTGTGGAGTTTGTTTACACAACAACAGTTTATTATTTGACTTATAATGCACTCATTATTGGTGTTTTTGGAGTTGAGAACAAGTTACTGATTTCCACATACCTTGATTCCTTTTCCTCTCTCTTCCTCTCTAATCATGAAACATGCTCATTATTCTGCCAGCCACACCTACAACATTGATATATAAGAGCCTGTAGCTTGGCACTGAATTCAAACCTCGAGTAGTGAAACTGAATCCTTTACTGCAGCGGCATTGTCTCTTGTTCTTCTTCATCCAAGATGACCGACCAGTATAGTTAAGGTTTCTACTGCAATTAGGTGGACTTTGGGCTCTCCTGCTTCATGACCTTATTAATAATACCACATACCAGCAGTAGTCCATATGAAAGCTTGACAAAGACAAGAAGCCTTTTAGGTTGCATCGTGATGCAAATCCTCTCGATATCAGAATCAAGTATGACCAATCTAATACCAACAAACTGACCCAAAAACACCCGGAATGTGTTATTGTGCCAAGAGAGTGCAACTAAACTACAAACCACAACCTAAACCACTGTAAAGGAACACTGGTAGACTAAGAAGACCGAATCTGAAATAGTTGGGACATCTTAGAATAAATGCATATATATCACATGCAACTATCAGCTCACTGATGCATGGGATAGGTGAGAGAGTTCATATGGGAGCCATTGCAGCTTTAGGTAGTGCAACAAAAGAACCAACTAAAAGACTATTTAACTTTGGAAACATCTTCCCATGCCTATCTGATTCCAGCTAGGGGACAAGGAGGAAAAATTGTTGATCCAGCAAAAAAGTGATAACATTTTTGTTTTGGGAGGCCCACTAGTCAAACTCCTAGTGAACAAGGAGCATCAACTTAAGGCATCAGGGTCCCATCTTTGTGGTGACGAGAAATTCCAATTTACCAAACACATAGACAAGGAAGAAGAAATGGTTAAATGTGCTTAAAGAGAGTCGTCATCCTACTTTGATTGTGTGTTTTCTTTTTCTTTTCTTCTTTATATGAATCCTCCACACTTTGATTTATTATAAATGCCTGTATATTTTAGCTTCAAGAAGTAACACAGGAGTTGGTAGAGGACAGTGATTCTTGACTCCCATCCACTTCTACAGATAACTCAGATGAACATTTGCTCTCACTGGAGACACTTTCTCCTTCCATCTAACTTCAGGACCACACCATCTCTCACAAAACCAATAAACTCTATAGAGGGAGAGAGAGAGAGAGAGAGAGAGAGAGAGGTATACATTTTCAAGGTATTGAATTTAACAGCCTGTTGCTGGGGCTCCAACTCCGGCAATGTAGTAAATACTCTCATCCACAGATAGGTCAGCTACCCTTCTCTCATCTCTCACATACAGCTGCAGTAGATATTCCAACATGAGCACTTGAACTCTCTCATCCACAGAGTCCACATATGGCCTTCTATAAATATGAAGCAGCTTCTGTGAACTGAACCACCTCCTTCCTCTACAGAAACACTGATACATCACATTGCAGCACAGAGTGGGGACTCTGGGAACTCTATGCTTGCTGCAATGGGTGGTCATTTGAGGGACGCCTTCCTATCTTTGTTGTTCATCTCTCTACTCCCTTTGCTTACTGCTGCAGTGGGCACCATGGCCGACCAACAAGCTCACGACCGGATCACGGCGCTCCCTGGGCAACCGCCGGTTACCTTCGCCCAGTTCTCGGGGTATGTCACAGTAAACAAGGAGCAGGGAAGAGCGCTCTTCTATTGGCTCACCGAGGCTGCCACCGACGCTGCTAAGAAGCCGCTGGTACTCTGGCTTAATGGAGGTCAGTCTCTCCTTCCTTGCTTCCTCGCTAGCTACCGTGACTGAACATTTGTGGCTGATTTCTTAGTCATTGTCGACTCTTTAGGCCGTCTACTATAATTCATCTTCAGTTCTCTACTCTAATCCAAAATCAGCTCTTTAGATCTAAAAGTGCTTCATGAAGGGAACCCTAAAATTCTTTTGGGTTTGACCATAAAGTTTGAATTTTTATCGGGGTAGAATATAAGATAAGACTCATTTGACCTTTATTTCTCTCCAAACAAATTAGGATTTTTTTTTTGCTGTTAGACTTTGTTTTTTAGATCATGAGAAGAGAGGAGAAGATCATCTCTTTGTTCTCCTAAGGATTTAAGAGATGCCATTGATTCCAGAATGATAAGGAGGCTGTTGCTGGTTTACAGTAAACTGGCCACAGTAAAACATTGGCAAACACTTCATGATCCTATCTCAAGTAACTGCCAAAGTGGCATGAGCTGGGCCTGCCAGCGCAGGATGCAGGAACCCGACAGAATGGATGCCGTCCAATCCAACCAAGAGAAAGAGCGAATGTTAGTGCGCGAACACGGGTTTCTGCGAACGTGCTCCCTGAGGGTAGGGTGGAGAATGTGAAGCAGGAATATTAGATTACAGAGTTGGATCTTCTGAGGTGGTTGTTTCTTTGCTTCTTTGGCCTGCAGCACAGTTTGTGGATCATGTGAGCAGCGATCACTGTTCCCTGGATAAGAGGGACAAAGTCCAGGTCATGATTTCCTCCTCTGTTTGGTGTCAGCTCCTCATATCGTAATCTAAAGTATTCTTTGTGTGTCTGCCTAAACTTCCTAACAAATCAGTATCTGTTACCATAAACATTTCAGATGTTCGGAATTTACAGTCTCCTTTATTCTGCAATCGTATATACTTGCATGTGAGTTGCGCTTCTTCTTCTCTTCTTCTTCCCTTCCCCAAAGTTATCTGTGAAGTCATAATCTCTGGTAGGCATGTGGCAGCAACTTGAGTGTTCATTTGTTTCTGTAAGAAGATGTGGGAAGTATGAGTTGGATGGGGGTTCGAACTGTTTCCAGTTTGGACAAAGATAATAACGGCAAAATATTTTGTTGTCTACATTATCATTTTGTTTGGCTACATGCTCTAAAAGGTGATAACAAAGATGCAAAGTGTGTTGGAAACGCAAGCAGAGATCATAAAATAGTTAGGCAGACCTTTTGGATTGAAAACAATGGAAGGATAGGCTTTTGCTTGCAGTCCATCAAACCCAGGATTTTTGCGATTTCCGTTTGCTGTTGAACTGCCCAAAAGACCCAAAGCTGCAAAATTCTCTTTGTTTCTTCCACTGTCATCATCACAGTGGGAAGAAACCAAGAGCATGAAAACAACAACTTCCACAGCTGAAGCAACTTTACCCTTCCAACTTTTGGTTCTTGAACTGAGCCAAAGTGTGAGGAGGGAGAGGAAAAGGAAGGTGTTCACTGCTCCTCCCCTTCTTTGTGCATTAATCCTTAAGCTTCCATTACTCTATGCCACGGTTTGACTTAGTCGGAGATGCGTTGGTCAGTGACAGGACAGAGGAGCCTTTAAAGCACGCGCAGTGTTCAGGGGATGCGTTGGGATGCTGCTGCTACTGTACTGCTACTGCTGCCCCCCACAACCCCCAACACCGAACACCACCCCAATCCCCCCGGCCCCCTCACCCTCCCCTCCCCCTGCGGCGGGCGACGAAGTCAATTTATTATTTGATTATCAACTTCTTGCTCCAATGTAGCTCACAGTAGATCCATAAAAGTGGGGACTCATGTCGTTTACGGTCTGAAAGAGTTACAACAGTCATCTGCCGAGTCCGATGACAGAGTATCGGGCTAGGGAAATGATGGCTCGATTGAGCACGATGCCAGGGTGCTTCGTTAGGGCGTCATCCTTAAGCCTCCGACTTGTTCCTCGAACTTGTCATGGTTCAGGACTTATGATTGTTGGGCTGACAGTCCATATTCAACCTAAGGTGGATTTTATCAGCCCATAGCTTACTCCCTCTTAATCTAATCCTAATTTATATTAGAGGAGTGTAGTGGCTATAAAAAAAGATAAAAAAAGGTAGCAAAGAAGTAGTGTTTTGGTAGCCACGGGATCATGATTGAAAACAGTGTCTCTGTGTTGTCCTTATCTTCTTCCCTTTCTTTCTCTTCCTTTTCTGTCTTGTTCTCAATTTAAATTTAGTAGTGCTTTCATCTCAGGTTAAATTAGATCTACAGTAGATTCTTATTGTGATTACTCAAGGAGAATTAAGGAGGATTTAGATATTGTGCACAGTGACATGATCCTTGTATCCCAATTATTCTCTTGTGATTGTTGCTAAGGTTTTGGCAAGACATTTAGATTTGTATATTCATTATTATATTATTATTATAGTGGATTATCTCTAGTTTATCCCGTGATTTTTACCCTTCACATTAAATGGGTTTTCTATGTATATCTTGGTATTCTATTTGATTGTGGTTCCATTTAATTCCACTATGTTATGGCCTGCTAGTATTTGTTCATATACAAGAGTTATTTCTCTTTATATCCCATCAATTGGTATATGAGTAGGGTTGTAGTGATTTAATTTTGTATTTAAACATAGAGACCAGTAATGTTTCTCGCGTGATTAGTTTAAATGGAAATAATTGGATGACATGGAAACTAAGAATGGAAGATCTCTTGTATTGCAAAGATTTGTATGGACTTTTGCAGGGGGATAGTGCAAAACTCATAACGACAAATGATTAGTGGAAGATGTTAGATTAAAAATAGTTGGGTTTATTCGATAGTAGCGTGATAATAGTGTCTTTTACCATGTTTCTACTGAAAATTCTACATATTCTCTTTAGAAAAATTATAAGGTCTTTATGAAAGAAAAATAATTGGCAATAAAGCTTTTTTTATCAGAAAACTTGTGAACCTAAAATATAGAGAGGGTGCTTCTATTGCTGAGCATTCGAATGAAATGCAGAGTGTTACTAACTAGTTATCTTTTATGAAAATGTTTCTTGATGATGAGTTGCAAGCATTGTTACTTCTCAGTTAATTACTAGAAAGTTGGGAGACACTAGTGGTTTCTCTCAGTAATTCTGCGCCAGATGGTGTTGTCACCATGAGTCAAGTAATAAGCAGTTTATTGAATGAGGAGTTGAAAAGAAAGAATTCAGCAACATCTCAGAATGATTCACAAGCACTTATCTCAGATAACAGATGAAGGTCAAAGTCTAGAAGTAGTTCACGCATTGGTAGAAGCAAGTCAAGATCAAGGAAAGATATCGTTTGCTATAACTATGGTGAGAAAGGACATTACAAGAATTAATGTAAGCAACCTAAGAAGAATAAGAAAAAGGGAAAAGAAGTGGAGTCTACAGATTCAAAAGATAATATCACAACTACAGTATAGGGTGGTGATTATTTGATTTTGTATCCTTCTAATGATATTTTTTCTTGTATATATCAGGATCTTGAGTGGGTGATTGACACAGGTGCTTCTTATCATGCTACACCACAGAGGGAGTTTTTTGCTACATATAGGTTTGAGAATTTTGGTGTTGACAAGATAGGCAACTATGGCACGACAGACATCATTGACATGGATGATATCCATTTAAAGATCAATCTTGGCTACAAGTTGAGACATATGGTTGACTTGAGATTGAATTTAATTTCAGTTGGAAGATTAGATGATGAAGATTATGATAGCAGATTTCATAGAGGGCAATGAAAGCTCAGTAAGGGTTCTCTTGTTATAGCTAATAGAAAGAAATGTCACACCTTATACAGGTCGCAGGCCAAAGCTTGTGATGAGCAGTTAAATGCTATAGAGAAAGACTTCAGCATGGAGTCGTGGCATAGACGACTGGGACACATGAGCGAGAAGAGATTGTAAGCTCTTTCCAAGATAGAGATATTGTCATACCTCAGAGGTACACAGAGTTTCATTTGCTAGTCCTGCTATGTCTAGAAAAATGCATGCCTTAGACCATATTTATACATCTATGTATGTGGTACTTTGAGGAAAAAAACTCATGGTGGATCTGTTGATGTTCTTGGTATAAGTGGTGTACTTTATTTTGTCACTTTTATAGATGATTTTTCCAGGAAAGTTTGGGCCTATGCTTTGAAGACCAAAGATCAGGTGATTAATATCTTCAAAAAATTTTATGCTAGGGTTGAAAGGAAGACAGAAAGGCAATTGAAATACATAAGATCATATAATGGTGGTGAGTATACATGATTATTTAATGATTATTGTAGGTCACATTGTATCCAACATGAGATGACAGTTCCTGGTACACCTCAGCATAATGCTATTGCAGAGAGGATGAACCACACCATCATAGAAAAGATTAGATGTATGCTTCCACAGGCCAAGCTACCCAAAAGGTTTTAGGATGAGACTTTGAGGATTGCAGTTAATGTGATCAACTTATCACCATATACAGCCCTAGATGGTGATGTTGCATAGCATGCATGGTTAGGAAAAAATGTTTCCTATAGGCATTTGAAAGTGTTTGGTTGTCGTGCATTTGCACATGTTTTAGACAATGAGAGGTCCAAGCTGAATGGTAAGACTAAAGAATATATTTTTCTTGGTTACTCACATGATCAGTTTGGTTACAGGTTTTAGTATCCAGAAAGTAGAAGGTGTTCAGAAGCAGAGATATAGTTTTCTTTGAGGATCAAACCTTTGAATATTTGAAGAAGAAGACACCGGCCAAGACTTCTGCAGAAGGATTAGCAGATTGTGACCCAATTACTCCTCCAGTATATTAGGATGATGGGGAAGATATGCAGGAGGATGCTGTAGAGCCTAATGTTGATCTACTACATGTTGAGCAAGAAGAAGTTGAAGAGCAACTTCCCACAAAATCTCAGTTGAGAAGATCTTCTAAACAACGTCAACCTTCCACTGATGCAGGTGAACTAGAATATTACTAGGAAGTAGTTGAAAGTGAGTAGAAAGAGAAGTGATTCATTGCTATGTAGGAAGAAATTGATGCTTTTCAGAAGAACCATACTTATGATTTGGTACTACTACCAAATGAAATGAAGGCCTTGAAGAACAAGTGGGTTTTAAGTTGAAGACTCAAGAATATTATTCTCAACCAAAGTACAAAGCTACATTGGTTGTGAAAGGCTTTGGTCAAAAGAAAAGTATTGACTTCGAAGAGATTTTTTCTCCTATTATTAAAATGTCTTCTATTCGTGTTGCTCTTAGTATTGCTGCTAGCCAGGACTTGGAGGTTAAGCAATTAGATGTGAAGACAGCTTTCCTTCATGGTGATTTGGAGGAGGAAATTTATATAGAGCAATCAGAAGGCTTCAAAGTCAAAGATAATGAGAACTTTGTTTGTAAGTTGAAGAAGAGCTTGTATGGGCTAAAGCAAACTCCAAAACAGTGGTACAGAAAGTTTGATTCATTTATGATAGAAAATAGATATTAAAGAATAGCTTTAGATCATTGTGTGTACATCAAATGATTTGGTGAAAAATTTATTATTCTCTTACCTTATGTTAATGACATGCTTATTCTTGGGAAAGATATGTCTACAATTGACAGGTTGAAGAAGGAACTAAGTGAGTCTTTTGCGATGAAGGACATGGGGCCAGTAAAGCAAATACTTGATATGCAGATTTCTTGTGACAAGAAAAATAAGAAGATTTGGTTGTCACAGGAGAAATACATCGAGAAGGTATTGGAAAGATTTAGTATGAGCAATGCAAAACCAGTTGGTTCTCCACTTATAGGTCACTTCAACTTGTGCTCAGAATAGAGTCCGTCAAGGAGAAGGAGAAAATGCAAAAGGTTCCTTATACTTCAGTAGTCGGAAGTTTAATATATGCAATAGTATGTACAAGGCCGGACATCACATATATAGGTGTTATTAGCAGATTTCTTACAAATCCAGGCAAAGAACATTAGACAATAGTGAAGTGGATTTTTAAATATCTCAGAGGGAGCTTTAAGATTTGTTTAAGCTTTGGAGATGGACCACTTATGTTGACAGATTACACAGATGTAGATATGGCAAGAGATATAGATACGAGGAAGTCTACATCAGGTTATATACTTACTTTTACAGGGGGAGTTGTGTCATGGCAATCCAGATTACAAAGGTGTATTGCTCTCTTCACTACAAAGGCAAAATATATTGTTGCTATAGAGGTATGCAAAGAAATATTATAGATGAAAGAATTCTTACAAGAATTGAAGCTGAAATAGAAAAATTTTATTGTGCATTGTGACAGGCAGAGTGCCATCCATTTGTGTAAGAATCCAATGTTTCATTCCAAGTCAAAGCATATAGATGTCAGATACCACTAAATTCGAAATGTATTTGAAGAGAAGTAGTTGCATCTTCAAAAAATTCACACAGATGATAATGGAGCAGACATATTAACAAAGATTTTACCAAAAGAAAGATAAGAGATATGCCGACAGCTAGTCGGCATGGCTTCACATTGAGGAGTTATGGGACAGCCTCCCTTAAGGGCTGAAGGGGGAGGTTGTTCGGCTGATAGCCCATATTCAGCCCAAGGTGGGCTTTATCACCCCCCAGCTCACCCCCTCTTAACCTAATTGTGATAACACAGAGAGACTGTTCTCAATCATCTAGCTGTGCTTTCATCTCAAGTTAGATCAGATCTCCAGTAGATTCTTGCTGTGATTATTTGGGGAGAATTAAGGAGGATTTAAATATTGTGCACAGTGACGTGATCCTTGTATTCCAGTTATTCTCTTATAATTATTGCTAGGGTTTTGGGTAAGAGATTGAGATTTGTATATTCATTATTATTACGGTGGATTATCTCTAGTTTACCCCGTGATTTTTATCCTTCATATTGAAGGGGTTTTCCACATATATCTTGGTGTTCTATTTGATTATGGTTCCATTTAATTCCGTTGTATATTATGACATGCTAGTATTTGTTCATATACAAAAGTTATTTTTCTTTATATCCCATCAGCGATGACGGATCGACCGAGGGGGCGTCGGGTAGCTCCAAAGGGAGGGAGTGTAGGTGCAGTCGGCGATGGAGCCATTAGCTACATGAGTTGCAGGATAAGCGGGGTGACTATCTGCATTATTTTCATCGAGGCTTATACCTGCTTGGCAAGACCGAGGAATGCCTTGGGCAAGACGACTAAGGATGCCGAGGTGTTTCCGGAGGGAGAATCCCATTGAACATACACCAGTAGCAATCCGACATCTATGTCAACCACGCCCCATGTCCCCATGGACAGTGAGTGGTTGCCCTCCGAGCCCATAGGCAAGGTGGGTTACTGGCGATTCTTCGACGGAGCGGGCTCCGAGTTAGTCATGGGTCGTTCCTACGATATCGACCCTCATTCTAACGTTAAAATATTAGTGAACTTCTCTAACCGCAACTGAGGTGTCAGCATGACTCGATCTGATCACTAATGCTTAGGGTCATCCTTGCGATGTGGCCCTTGTCGGGGTCAAGTTGAGCTCGGGGTTGGCTTTGCACATTATTCTTTTGTCAGCACATAGTTTGCTTCGTCATCACTAGGTTCTCGTACACAGGCCTAGGTCGAGCAGGGAGGGGTTTCTCGACCTGGCCACTCCGAAGGTTAAGTTAGCATCATCCCGATTATAGAAGTTAAGCCATTTTATGAGAAGAGGAAGTCCCCCCCTTCGATCAGGGAGGGTTGGCTTTTTATACCTGCGAAGATGAGCTAATCGTATATGGCCCATTTACTACGACAGTTCCTCGGGTGATCGGCTTAAGCTTCCATGTGAGCGTCGACCGACTCGCATGGATCGATGTCGCATAGTGCTATCCTGAGCTTTCTGAGGCAGCTGTACTGTGATGATGTCGTTTTGTATAGAAGAGTGGCGAGCGGTTTCCTATCACATGTGCACTGTGCACCATATAAGACTTGAAGCTCTATGTCCATATTATCGCGTCTGCTTATTTAGGTCTACATGGACAATACTGAAATGTGCCCTATCATCAAATATATAGAATATTACGTTATATAATATCAATTTGTTAGGGGTTGGGAATAGTTCTTTCTTAACACTAACAAACAACATCTTTTTCATACTGAATGTCTCTTTTTAACTTATTTCTTAATGATAATAACTTATAACAAGTTAATCATGATTCTGCTTTTTGTTTTTCCCTTCATCTCGTGCTGTTAATCATGAGTATTTGAATTGTTCTTTGAATAGTTGAATTGCAGACAAATAATGCTGCTTTATCTGCTGTATCTACATTAATTCTACATAAAAATCTTCATCTCAAGCTCTATAAAGCCTTGCCTGCACATAAGAAATAAAGCACTAGAAGACAAGTCAATCCAAACCTGCAACTTCTCTCTTGGCTTATGGAGCCAATATTGTCTGACTCATAGAGCATGTCGGAACTAAAATGAGAATCCATATGTAATATGTAAAATTTTGAATTGGATTCGGATCTTATTATTGGCTCCACCAACATTAAGTTCTATGAATTTGTAGGACCGCAAATAATAGAAGCATTGATGTAGTGTTAGTACTTTGTGCAGACACAATTATATGATCGCATGACATTTAGTGCGCAGGGTTTGGATTTTTCTCTGAATCTTACGCCCATCCGATTTGCTTATATTGCCTTTGGATATCCTTTTAAATGGATTTATATAAAATAGCTATCTGATATGATTTTGGATATGATAAATTCATCAGATTTTTTTTCAAGTATTCATTATCCAGTCGACTTAAATCAGATTTGGAACGGACTTGAATTAAAAAAATAATAGATACTTGAAATCATACTTAGCCACCATAACACAAGTTTAGAGATAATGATGATTTGATAGATTTAGATAAGGAAAGTGTTATATTTTTTAAAGATTTAATTCTGCATACTCTACATATCCAGGTAGAGGTATTGAATTCTGGTATATTACTATCAGATTAATATTTTTAGTATTTTTTAATGGCAATATTGACTATTAGGTTGAATGCAAAAATACCTGTTTTGACTTGCAAGACTAATGGAAGTCAAAAGATGACTTCCCCCACCAAATCCGGTCTCCTTCCCGAATTCAATTAGAGCCTTGACCAAAATGGCATTCTTGAACCAGGCCCAGGTTGCTCGTCGGTGGCTTACGGCGCCTCGGAGGAGATCGGTCCCTTCAGGATCAGCCGTACCTGTTCATCTCTCTACCTCAACCAATTCTCATGGAACCGAGGTGACCACCATCTCCATTCCCTGTTCCGATCAAGTCTCAATTCACTGTTCCACTCCATGAAACCTTCTTGATCTGAGCAGAAGCGAACCTACTGTTCTTGGAGTCGCCCGCCGGAGTCGGCTTCTCTTACACCAACACCAGCTCCGACCTCAAGACCTCCGGCGACGAGCGAACAGGTAAACGCTCGAGACGAGCAGTTCTTCCCTGCATCGAAGTGTTTGATGCTGATTTCTTCTCCATCTGCAGCTGGAGATGCTCTCATGTTCTTGATCGGGTGGATGTCGAGATTCCCGCAATACAAGGCTCGAGATTTCTACATCTCTGGAGAGAGTTATGCTGGTAGTAATCTTCTCGTGAGCGCGCAGTCACGTTGATCGCCTTCCTGGTGGCGCTTCATTTGCTTTGACTGGTTTTGTTGCAGGGCACTACGTTCCTCAACTGGCAAAAAAGGTCATCGATCACAACAAGGCGTCTTCGGAGCCTTTCATCAACCTCAAAGGAATTTTTGTGAGTGTTGGTTGAGTTCACCAGCAGGATCTTTGGATTAATTGTTGTAATGAGATGTCACGATGAGCAGGTAGGCAATGCGGTGACGGACAACTACTACGACAGTCTCGGCACCGTCGCCTACTGGTGGACTCATTCGATGGTCTCCGACGGCACCTACCGATCCATCCTCTCCTCCTGCAACTTCAGCTCGACGAAGACGTCGCGGAAGTGCGACCGCGCCATCAGCTACGCCATGAACCACGAGTTCGGCGATATCGACCAGTACAGCATCTACACCCCCTCTTGCGCCAACGCTGCAAAGCGGCGGTTGCGATTCAAGAACACCCTGCTCCGCCGCAGCTCCTACGGCTACGACCCCTGCACCGAGAACTACGCCGAGAAGTACTACAACCGGCCCGACGTGCAGAGGGCGATGCACGCCAACACCACGGGAATCCCCTACCGGTGGACTGCGTGCAGGTGCCACTTGCAACCCTGTGGAACGAACACTGTTTTCTTCGTTGCAGAATTCAGTGATGGAATCTGTATTTGGTTTTCTCCAGCGATGTGCTGATCAAGACGTGGGGCGATGCTGAGTTCTCGATGCTGCCCACTTACAAGGAGCTGATCGGAGCTGGCCTGAGGATATGGATGTTCAGGTGAAGTATGACGAGGTGCTTCTTGTTGGGTTGTGATCATGGATGTTTGATTTGTGGTGATTTCCATGGCAGTGGTGACACCGACTCCGTCGTCCCGGTGACAGCGACGAGGTTCTCCATCAGCCATCTTGGGTTAAAGATCAAGATCCCTTGGTATCCATGGTATTCAGGTCGACAGGTATGCATCTTCTTCTTCTTCTTCTTCGAGATCCCTTGATGCTTTCTGTGTGAGTGATGTTGGAATTGTGCAGGTTGCAGGGTGGACTGAGGTATATGAAGGAATGATATTTGCCTCAGTGAGGGGAGCAGGGCATGAGGTGCCACTCTTCCAACCAAGGAGAGCATTCCAACTGTTTCAGTCATTCTTAGCTGGGAAACCACTGCCCAAGACTTAAAGAGAAAGCCATCATCTCTCTCTCTCTCTCTCTCTCTCTCTCTCTCACATTCATTTCATCTAAAGCAGATGAATGGGTGGGGTTTACATGAATATAAAGGTAGAGAAATCTTTGGATTTCTTGGTAGGTGATAAGTTGGAAATCTATAAATTGAATGGTGTTACAATGTGATTATTGATTAACTGGGATCCAGAACACTCTCATTAAGGATAATGGGGTTATCAATTGAAGGAAATTATTCTCTCTCTCTCTCTCTCTCTCTCTCTCTCTCTCTCTCTATATATATATATATATATATATATATATATATATATATATATATATATATATATATATATATATATATATATATATATATATATATATATATATATCTATATCTATGTGTGCAATATGCATAAGTATAATATAGTTCCTTCTGTTGAGGAAGAAAGTTGTGCTGAAACATTCACTCAATTATTTGGACAAACTATTGTTCCATTGATATGGAATGGTTATTTCTGAGAACTATGAGGATTTGGTATTCAAGATCTGTAGTCAAACCCTGACACTTAAAAATGGTAAAGCTGGTTGTCCCCCAATTAGGCTTATGATCTGCATCATCATCATGCAACAACTTGCTATATCAAAAGATCTATTGCTGGTAAGAGACTGCAATATTAGATTTGAACTATGAGAGGGTGACCAGAAAGAATTATTCAGAGCGGAACGATAATGATCACTGATCATAATTATGATGCATATAAATCAGCTACCATCCAAATGAATTGTAGTATGTTGCAGAACAGAATAATTCTTTTCTTCTTTTTCCCAACCCAGTGACAAGGAAACTACATCAGTATGCTAGCTGCAGATCAGAACATAAACTCTACTGTGAAGAAGAAAAAATTCTCTCTCTCTCTCTACCATTGAGTCAAGGATCCACAAGTTCTGAAGGCCAATGAAAGCTGTAAACAGGGAAGCCTTGGTGGGTGCCGAAAGCCATAATAGATGGTCACAGCTCCCAGACACCCGCTAATGATACATCTGCAGCTTTCCCTTGCTCAGCAGCAGTAGCATAAGGGTATGAGCAGACAATCCTCTCTCTCTCTCTCTCTCTCTCTCTCTCTCTCTCTCTTTTTGCTTGAATCTGTGTTTAGCTTCACCATATCGGACTTGGGAACTGGAAGCATTCAGCACAGGAATGTGACGCTGATTCCTTCAAGGAAGGAGAAAACAAGAGTGCTGGTTGATTTAGACATTTATGTGTTTACCCCAGCGATGAAGAATTTCAAATTATCCCCTGGAGGTGTTTTGAAGGAAGTTTCAGGGACGGGAAGGGGGTAAGACTTTTCATCATTCCATGTCAAGAGGGAAGAAAATAAAAGTTTCAGACTGGGACAGTTTCTTTTGTGGTCACACAAGGAAAGTGATGGGGGTGCCTCGAAAGAAATAACTGAGAGAGGAGGGGGCAGTCGAGTAAACTAGGCAAACCACCAACACTATAAAAGAGTTTTGTCCCATCCACATCCATTACCATTGCCCCCCACCACCATCTGATCTGCACAAGGTACTAAGGCAACAGGTGCGGCATCAGAGCGAAGCAGCAGCCACAAGCTAGTCTCCTCTCATCCCAACCAACATCAAAGGGAGCAGAGAACAGAGATCATGCCCTCCAATCTCTCTCCATCCATCTCCTCCCAGATGGCCCAGCTTGTCATAAAATTTATACGATGAAAACAAGAAGCGGAGGTGTGGAGAGAGAGAAACAGGGAAGGATGAGGATGGAAGGAAAGAGGAAAAGAGAAAGAAAGAAGGATAGGTGCCTTCAGAGGAGGGTGTCTGCCCCCCCCCCCCCCCACCCCCCCCTCCTCCCTCTCTAGACACAGAACATGCCACAAATGCCCCTCTGCAACCCCAAAAAAAATCTCCGACTCCATCAAAGAAAAACAACTCCTGACCTCCTCTTCAGTTCTCAAAATTTCTCAAATGATTTGGGGCTCTTTGGGTTTTGTCCTGGTCAAGACACGCAAGGAGAGAGAGAGAGAGAGAGAGAGAAAGAGGAAACAAGGGGAGGAGGCTCCCGCCCCGCCCCCCCACCCCCTTCTCTCTCTCTCTCCACCAGCTTTATTTCTCCATTGCCTCCTTTCTCTCTCGGTCTGTCCATCTGTTATGTCCATGACCTCCTCTTTTTGAATATATTTGTTTCGCATCTGGGCTCTGCCTTCTCTCCCCCTTGTATTCCTCTTTTCCCTCGGAGGTGGAGATCTGGATGGCGAAGAAGGTGAGGAAGGTTCCCATGCAGCCTTCCCCATCCAATGCTTATCACCAGGTTCGGGAAGATGCCAGGGCAAGGTTGAGATATCAGTACTTGCTGCAAGATTATGATGATCTGCTGAAGGTGAGAATGTTTCTTTCATGTATTCTTTTTCTTCTTTTTTGGCTATAATTCTTGGATTTGTGGAGCAGTAGATCCGTATGTATTCTTTTTTTCTGGGGTTTACCTTGATCTTAGGATCTAAAGGATTCTTGGTGCTATTTCTGAATCTTCACTTTTCTTATTTTTCTTGGTTGTGTGGATCTCAGCTTCATATTTTCCCCATGTTGATGTTTTTTTTCCCTATTTATTTGCTTGATACTGACATCCAAGACTCCATTTTCTCAAATGGGTTCTCCAAAACTTTACAGATTCGTTTTCTAGGCAATGATCTTTCTGGTTTTTCTTGTTTTTGCCACTGTTGATCAGTTAGATTGAAAACCCACCATTTATTGTATAAATGATGACATATATATTGATATGTGAAACTAATTTAATAGTTCAATTTGCCAAAGGCTTTGCCTTATTTTTGCTGGCTTTCTGTGTGTGTCTGATCTTTCATGAGATTTTTATTTTTTTAGATTCAGGGAAATTAGTTTTGAGGAAGAAACTAAAAAAACTACAATGTTTTCTTCTGAGATAAAAGCTCTAGAGATATAAAATATTAGAATTAGGTCAAAATTTTCAATTACATATTTAAACAAAAAATTATAAAGGTTATGAACTTTACATTTTTTTTCCAGGAAACTGAAGAAAAGAAGAAGAATCTACAAAAGGCAAAACAAAAGAAGCTGAGACTCTTGGCTGAAGTCAAGTATTACTCTTTCCTGTCTTTGGCAGTCCTCTGTTCAGTTTCACAATCTCCTAAGATTACATTCAACAGATTCAATTTTCTTTTCAGATTCCTGCTAGGAAGATACCAGTCCTTGTTGGAAAATCCATCTCAGACCACCTTTCATAGACTCAAGAAGCAGCTTCATAAAACTTCATCGCCTATCGCTGGCATTGTTAAACCAGCAAGGCTGCATGTTCCAAACGAAGTTTCCTTCAAGGGGAAGAATCACAGTGCAGTCGAAGCTGCAAAACCTAGCACTTCTACAATGCTAGATCTGAATCAAATTTCTTTGCCGGTACCTTCACGATCCCATCATTCGCTGTATTCTGTGCATGAATTCGTCGGTAGCTGATTGCTAATGTTGCTCTAGTATGCTTGTAGAGTGGCGAAGATGTGGAGTTTCAGTCACATATGGAGCCCCTGAAACCTGAGATGTTGGAGAGGCACTCAATGGATGGAGGGCCAAACAATCGAAAGTTTGCAGTCTGTAGAGATGAAGGGAGCAGCTCAAACAGGGCAAGTAAAAGGAAAATAACATGGCAGGACCAAGTAGCTCTGAAGGTTTAGAATTCGACTCTTTTGTGCCAGTGGTGAGAAACAATGTTCATCCTTTTAACCTCATTAACTCACTCTTTCTTTTTTTAACTGCATTTGATCTCTACAGAAACAGTTCAAATGTTAGATGTTAAAATCCATGTTATATGTGACGCATGATGTAGTTAATGGGAGGAAGTGAAACCTTTTACTCCAGAAATATGCTGTATGATTTGATTTATTTAATGTTCATAATGGGTTTTGCCAAACTTAAGTGAACTGTGAAGCAGGAGCCTGCACTAAACTTACTCTTGCTGGATTAAATTACAGTTGGATTAAACATGGATTAGTTTCATTTGTCTGTCATTGTGTTTTTGTTGGATAAACAGTTGGATGATAAATATTGTGATTGATTTCTTTTATCTCTGCCTGCTGTTAAATACTTGACAGTCAATTATCTATCAAGAGGAGATGGTATCACTAGTTGACTGAGCAATGACCTCTCGAGGTCCCGCCTTTGAGTCTAGGATTTATAATAAATTATCAAAGCCCTTTCTAGTTAAATTAGTTAGCATTAGAAGAATCTTACTTAAAATAGTTTCATAAATCTTAGGATAATGTACCATCTCCTAAGATAGGCTATATGGCTGGAGGAAATGAGAATACAGAAGCCATGAGCATTACTTACCTTGGAAGACTTGGTATTTGGTGGCACTACCTTTCTTGATTACATAGAACAAGAGACTAGGCAAGTCTATTGTTGATCTATGAGCCAATGTTAGATGGTTGGTGACTCTTGGAAATGGCAAGATCCTTGCCAACCTTGGCTTACAAATGGCTTCTATGATCACCAAATGGTCTCCACCAGGTTGATTAGTGAAAGTCACCAATACCTCCTCCCTCTGATACCTCTCCAAATGAAGCTTTTGCAAAAGTAAAAGGTAGTATCACCTGCAAACTATGGAGAATGATAAGCCTAAGTGTTGAGCTCAAGGATTTAAATCTCGGTCCAATGTTAATTTAGGCGATCAGATCAAGTATTACCGAAAAAATATACATTGGATCAGTAAATTCGGACTGATATTTTGAAATCTTGATTGGGCTGATGACAGTGACAGTGAAGCTAATGTTGTTGAGGTTGGAATTGAGAGATGTGAAGCTAATGTTGTTGAGGTTGGAGTTGAGAGATGTGGTGGTGAATAGAGAAATTTGGGTTGTTCTTTTGCTAATGAGTCATGAAGATTTATGTTCATGCTACCATAAGATGTAGTGCAGCAAATAGGAAGAATCACCAGAGACAAATGCTGATCACTACAGAAAGCGCGAGTAATAAGCACAGAATTGGGTCTAGGTCTCCTCTCCTTTCTCTTCCTGTTGCAAATTGTAATGTTGTTTCATGCATTCTCTTTTATGTCGCACATATTGTGTCTTGCTTGATCACTTGATCCCTTGTTTTTACATAAAAAAATCAGTTGTGATCCGAATACGATTTAACTCTCAATTGATGAGTCCGTATTGGTTGGATATCCATCTCAAAATTCATACAGCCCTATAAGGTAAGGTAAGGTAACCTACCTTATCCGACCATTGACGAACGAGAAGCAGCGGATTCCTTTTGATAACAGAGGAGGAATAGAAATATAGTATTTTGATAATAAAAGAATAGAAAGATAGTAATTAAAAAATAATAGGAATTTTTTGATAATAAAAGAATAGAAAGAAAGATAGTAACTAAGAAATAATAGAAACACAAAGGATAATTCTAACTCAAGGAGGGAGAAAGAACTCAATTTCAATATTTTAGTCCCTTTTTTTTATAAGTTCAAGTAAAAAAAAAAAATTACTTCGGGAAGCATCTTGCGGATCCGAGTGGTAGGCTTTTAGGTTGCCGGCGTGAAGAACATTGTGGATTTTGAACCACACCGGCAGCTGCAACTTGTAAGAGATGTTGCCTACCCTACTAATAATTGGGAAGGGCCCTTCATACTTGCGCACCAATCCTTTGTGGACTCTGTTCCTAAAGAATTAGAGTGATACTGGTTGGAGCTTTACTAACACCAAATCGCCAACTTTGAACTCTTGCGGTCGCCTTCCCAGTCTGCCCACTTCTTCATTCTTTTTGCCGCCTTCTCCAAGTAAGCCCGCGCAATATCTGCATTTCGATGCCACTCCTTTGCGAAATGATAGGCTGATGGACTACTCCCAGTATACCCAATTGCCATGGTGTGCGGAGTCAACGGTTGTTGTCCTGTGATGATCTCGAAGGGGCTCTTGTTGGATGTAGAGCTCTGCTGCAAGTTGTAGGAGAATTGGGCAATGTCCAACAGCTTCACCCAATCTCGTTGATTGGCACTCACGTAGTGCCGGAGATATTGCTCCAAGAGCGAGTTTATCCTTTCAGTCTGGCCATCCGTCTGAGGGTGGAGGCTTGTAGAGAAGTATAACTTTGACCCCAACAATTTGAACAGCTCGGTCCAGAATCATCCCAGGAACCGAGTGTCTCGATCGCTAATGATATTGTGCGGGACTCCCCAATACTTCACTACATCCTTCATCATCAGCTTGGCCACCTCCTCTGTTGAACAGTGTAGGGGAGCAGCAATGAAAGTTGCATACTTTAAAAACCGATCGACCACCACGAGTGTCGACCCGAGTCCCCCTACAAGTGGCAAGCTTGATATGAAGTCCAAGGAAATACTCTCCCACGGCCTTTCTGGTACGGGCAACGGATCCAAAAGTCCCACCGGCTTCCGCTGCTCCACCTTGTCTTGTTGGCAAGTAAGGCATGTTCGAACATACTCCTCCACATCAATCCCCATCTTCGGCCAGTAGAAGGCCCTCTCCACGAGAGCCAACGTTCTGTGAATGCTTGGGTGTCCAGCCCAAAGGGAATCGTGACACTCTTTTAAGAGCTCACACCTTAAATTGTCTACTCGGGGAACATAAACCCTATTCCCTTTGGTGTAAACAAGTCCCTCCTGGACCCAAAATCGTCGTGCCTTGCCTTCTTTGATGAGCTGCATCAGGATAACTGCTTGGGGATCACTATACAGTCCATCCCTGATTCGGGAAAGGAAGTTAGAGTGCAACTGACTTGGTTGGCCTCTGCCCTCCAGTTATACGGCATTCACGCATTCCACTTTCTGACTCAGCGCATCAGCCACGACATTTGCCTTCCCGGGCTTGTACTCCATTGCCATATCAAATTCAGCTAGGAAGTCCTACCACCGCGCCTGCTTTGGGGAGAGCTTCTTCTGAGTTTGGAAATAGCTCAGGGCGATGTTGTCCGTCCTCAGCACAAATCGCAACCCGAGGAGGTAGTGTCGCCAAACTCGTAGACAGTGGATCACTGTTGTCATCTTCTTCTCATGCACTGGATACCGTCGCTCGGTCTCATTGAGTTTGCGGCTCTCGTAGGCCACCGGATGACCTTCCTGCATGAGTACCCCCCCAATAGCAAAGTCCGAAGCATCTGTATGGACTTCAAAGGGCTCTCCATAGTTAGGAAATTTGAGCACCGGTTCTTCTAGAACAGCAGCCTTCATATCTTGGAATGCTATCTTATATTTGTCAGACCACTTCCAAGGCTGCTCCTTCTTCAGCAACTCCATCAGTGGGGTTGCCCGCTTCGAATATCCCGCTATGAAGCGTCGATAGTAGTTGACGAAACCAAGGAAGGATCTCAACTCTAGCACCTTCTTTGGAGTTCGCCATTCCGCAACTGCTTGCACCTTCGACTTATCCATTCGGATGGAGCCATCACCGATTCGATGCCCCAAGAATAGGATCTCAATTTGAGCAAAGTAGCATTTCTCCCTTTTCACGAACAAAGTGTTCTCCCTGAGAACCTTGAAAAGCGTCCGAAGGTGCTTGATGTGCTCCTCGAGCGTTTGATTGTAGATGACGATATCGTCCAAGTAGACGACCACGAACTTATCCAAATACTCCTTAAATAGCTGGTTCATGAGAGTGCAGAATGTGGCCGGAGCATTGGTTAAGACGAAAGGCATCACCAAGAACTCAAACACTCCATACCTGGTCACACAGGTAGTCTTTGCTTCGTCGCCTTCAGCAATGCGCACCTGCCAATACCCTGACCGAAGGTCGAGTTTTGAGAAATACTTTGCTTTGCCCAATTGGTCGAACAAGTCCGCAATGAGCGGGATGGGATACTTGTTCTTCACTGTTACTTTATTGAGGGCTCGGTGTTGGGAAATCTTGGGGGCGACATCATGTGCGCAGCGGAAGAACAAAAAACAAAATCCCCGATTCTCAAAGAGATGTTCGTCGTCATACGAAGATTGGTGCGCAAAATCCACGAAACTTAAAACTACGTATAGAGTAGATTGTGTTACCTAGGGAGATCGTATATCCCTGTTTCCTTGCAGATCCTTAGGAGAGGGTGAAGGAGGTCAAGCGTCCTCCTCTCTAGCGATGATCCACATAGCAGGGTTGCGACGACGCTCCTCAAAACTCCAAGCCTGCTCTGAGGTGGAGAGGGGGAGGAGAATAGGAAATGCAAGCAAAGGCTCTAGCCTATGAGGCTCTGAATCCCTCCTATTTATAGAGGTCCCCTGTCAAACCCTAATGGGTCCTCCCGTAGTGGGTATTAGATCTGCATCCAATAAGACAAGGGCTCCGTCGGATATCTCATATCCGAACCTCTACTCATCGTAATGCCTACCATATGTGTGTGACTCTCTAAGCCCAATATCGAGCTGGCCGTGAGTCATACCTGTCAGAATTCCTTCTAACTCAGTGAATTATTATCTCTGTAATAATTCACTTGACTCATCGACTACGGACGTACTAGGCCACTACGTCGTAGTCCCCAGACGATACAGGGGAATCCAATCCATTGGATCTATCTGTCCTCAGTTACCGTGTACCTATAGTCCCTCATCCATCTAATATCCCAGAGACCATATATCGAGCATGGTGCTGTCAGACCCATACGGTTTCTACTCGAGTCTCGCTCTAATCGGATTCTCCCGGAGAACTCTTTCTCTCTCAACCCGAATGACCCTGGCCAAGGATTTGTCTGAGCAAGAACACATGGGATATTCCTCTCATGACGCCAAGAGTGGATGATCATCTATCGACACTCAATAGCCCTCGTAAGGTCGACTACCACTCCCAATGACCAACTGTACTAGATCTGGGACAGCCAAACCTATAAGTCTAGTATCAAAGAGTGGAGCACTCATACAGGACATCTTTGGTGTCTCAAGTCTAAGGACCAGATATACCACTAGGACCACGGAATCACTGTCTGACAATAAGACATCATCAACCATCCAGCATTCCGTAAGCGGATCAATTAGTGAACTCATTCTCCAATGAGCACCTGTACTATATCCCTAGTGTCCCTACACGAGCAGCTATGAGACCAGCTGCATCCATCATATGGACGGGTATACATCACACCAGTCTGTCCGGTTATCACGATGTCCCTCTCGAGTAACCTATGACCGGGATTATTTAGGATATGTGTTTAAAGGTGAATCGATCTCATTATCATGATCTCATCACGATCCGATTTCTATTGCATAAATCCAAGGACATCACAAGATATATATGCACATATGCAATAGTTATAAAGTAATATATACCAAAATATAATAAGCAAAAAGATTCTGTATCAAGTCGCACGTGCCGTCACTCACGTGATTGGCTTGCTGGGCACCTATGACTAGCAATCACCCACTTGACCTAAAGTCAATCACCTATGTGTCTGATCCCCATCAGACCCCTGTGATGCTCAAAGACAATCTGAGATAATGGCTTTATCAGTGGATCTGCAATGTTATCTTCGGATGGAACTCTTTCCATTGCTACATCTCCTCGGGTTACGATCTCTCTGATAAGCTGGAACCTCCTCAGAACACTTCTGATGAGACCCGGGTTCCCTTATTTGAGTAAACGCCCCATAGTTGTCGCAATATAAGGAAATCGGCTCCTCGCTACCCGACACGACTCCCAAATCTATGATGAACATCTTTAACCAGACTCCCTCCTTTGCTGCATCTGATGCAGCAATGTACTCCGCCTCTGTGGTCGAGTCAGCAGTAGTACCTTGGAACTCTTCCAGCACACTGCTCCTCCATTCAAGGTGTACACATACCCTGAATTCGACTTGCTATCATCGACATCAGACTGAAAACTTGAGTCAGTGTAGCCTTCAACCTTAAGGCTATTACCTCCATATTCTAGTAAAAGATCCTTAGTCCTTCTCAAGTACATAAGGATACACTTTACTGCTTTCCAGTGCTCCAAACTTGGATCCACCTGATACCTGCTCGTGACACTCAGAGCATGCGCTATATTAGGCCTAGTACATAGCATGACATACATGATAGACCCTATTGCTAAGGCATAAGGTATCATATTCATGTTCGCCCTTTCTTCTGGAGTCTTTGGGGACATACTCGTAGAAAGCGATATCCCATGTCTCATCGGTATGAGACCTCTCTTGGAATTTTTCATGCCAAACCTTTTGACAATGGTTTCTATGTACCTGGATTAGGACAAGCCAAGCATCCTCTTGGATCTATCTCTATATATTCTAATCCCCAAGATATAGGATACTTCCCCTAAGTCCTTCATGGAGAAGTGTCTAGATAACCAAGCCTTTACTGTGGATAGCATTCCTACGTCATTCCCAATGATGAGGATGTCATCCACATATAACACCAAAAAAGGTAATAGCACTCCCACTTACCTTCCTATACACACAAGGCTCATCTTCTTTCTTAACGAATTCATAAGATCTGATTGCCTCATCAAATCTTATGTTCCAACTTCGGGAAGCTTGCTTTAGTCCATAAATGGATCTAGGCAACCTACACACCTTATCTGGGCAGTTCTTGGACACGAATCCCTCAGGTTGCATCATATACACCTCCTCCTCGAGGTTCCCATTGAGGAATGCGGTTTTCACATCCATCTGCTAGATCTCATAATCATAGTGTGCTGCAATAGCCAATAGAATTCTGATGGATTTTAGCATTGCTACGGGTGAGAAGGTTTCGTCGTAGTCAACACCTTGCCTTTGACGATACCCCTTAGCCACTAGCCTTGCTTTATAGGTCTCTACCTTTCCATCTACTCCGATCTTTTTCTTAAAGATCCACTTGTAACCGATGGGTACAATACCTTCGGGCGCATCAACTAGGTTCCAAACCTTATTGGAGTACATAGAATCCATCTCAGAATTCATGGCTTCTTGCCACTTCCCGGAGTCTATACTCATAATAGCCTCCTCGTAGGTCTGAGGATCAATATCCTCAACATCCTCTCCTCTAATATGTCCCACATATCCTTCAGGAGGATGGGATACTCTATCAGACCTGCGTAAAGTTGAAACTTGTGTATTAGGTACCTGAACAGACTCGGGTTGTAGAGTGGTACTTGAGCTTGGTTCTCCAACCTCGCTCAACTCTATCATTCTCCCACTGTCTCCGCCAAGAATGTGTTCCTTCTCAAGGAACTCTACTCTCTTAGCTACAAAGACCTTTTAGTCCTCGAGATGATAGAAATAATACCCACAAGTTTCCTTGGGGTATCCCACAAATTTGTATCGCTCTGTCCTTGATTCTAACTTATCGGGGTTGTGTCTTTTAACGTGGGTAGGGCAACCCCAAATCTTAACAACCTTAAGATCAGGCTTCTTCCCTTTCCATATCTCATATGGTGTAGACACTACCGACTTAGTTGGAACTCTGTTCAGAAGGTAAGCTGCGATCTCTAGGGCATATCCCTAGAATAAGATGGGTAGGTCAATGAAACTCATCATGGACCGTACCATATCTAATAGCGTACGATTTCTCCTTTCAAAGACACCATTGAGCTGAGGTGTATAAGGAGGTGTCAATTGAGATAATATCCCATGGTCCTTGAGGAACTGAGTAAACTCTGTACTTAAGTACTCACCTCCTCGATCTGATCGAAGAGTTTTGATACTCTTTCTAGTCTGGTTCTCCACCTCATTCTTATACTCTCTTAATTTCTCAAAGGCCTCGGACTTATACTTCATTAAGTACACATATCCATATATTGAAAAATCATCAGTAAAGGTAATGAAGTAGGAGTAACCTCAGCAATAGGGTCTATCATGTAAGCCTTGCTATGTACTAGGCCTGATATAGCACATGCTCTGAGTGTCACGAGCAGGTATCAAGCGGATCCAGGCTTGGAGCACTGAAAAGCAGTAAAGTGTATCCTTAAGTACTTGAGAAGGACTAAGGATCTTTTACTAGTATATGGAGGTAATAGCCTTAAGGTTGAAGGCTACATAGACTCAAGTTTTCTGTCTGATGTCGATGATAGTAAGTCGAATTCAGGGTATGTGTACACTTTGAATGGAGGAGCAGTGTGCTGGAAGAGTTCCAAGCAAGATACCACTACTGAGTCGACCACAGAGGCAGAGTATATTGCTGCATCAGATGCAGCAAAGGAGGGAGTCTGGTTGAAGATGTTCATCACAGATTTGGGAGTCGTTCCGAATAGCAAGAAGTCAACTTCCTTATATTGCGACAACTATGGGGCGTTTACTCAAATAAGGGAACCCGGGTCTCATCAGAAGTGTTCTGAGGAGGTTCCAGCTTATCAGAGAGATCGTAACCCGAGGAGATGTAGCAATGGAAAGAGTTCCATCCGAAGATAACATTGTAGATCCACTGATAAAGCCATTATCTCAGATTGTCTTTGAGCATCACAGGGGTCTGATGGGGATCAGACACATAGGTGATTGACTTTAGGTCAAGTGGGTGATTGCTAGTCATAGGTGCCCAGCAAGCCAATCACGTGAGTGACGGCACGTGAGACTTGATACAGAATCTTTTTGCTTATTATATTTTGGTATATATTACTTTATAACTATTGCATATGTGCATATATATCTTGTGATGTCCTTGGATTTATGCAATAGAAATCGGATCGTGATGAGATCACGATAATGAGATCGATTCACCTTTAAACATATATCCTAAATAATCTCGGTCATAGGTTACTCGAGAGGGACATCGTGATAACCGGACAGACTGGTGTGATGTATACCCGTCCATATGATGGATGCAGCTGGTCTCATAGCTGCTCGTGTAGGGACACTAGGGATATAGTACAAGTGCTCATTGGAGAATGAGTTCACTAATTGATCCGCTTACGGAATGCTGGATGGTTGATGATGCCTTATTGTCAGATAGTGATTCCGTGGTCCTAGTGGTATATCTGGTCCTTAGACTTGAGACACCAAAGATGTCCTGTATGAGTGCTCCACTCTTTGATACCAGACTTATAGGTTTGGCTGTCCCAGATCTAGTACAGTTGGTCATTGGGAGTGGTAGTCGACCTTACGAGGGCTATTGAGTGTCGATAGAGGATCATCCACTCTTGGCGTCATGAGAGGAATATCCCATGTGTTCTTGCTCAGACAAATCCTTGGCCAGGGTCATTCGGGTTGAGAGAGAAAGAGTTCTCCGGGAGAATCCGATTAGAGCGAGACTCGAGTAGAAACCGTATGGGTCTGACAGCACCATGCTCGATATATGGTCTCTGGGATATTAGATGGATGAGGGACTATAGGTACACGGTAACTGAGGACAGATAGATCCAATGGATTGGATTCCCCTGTATCGTCTGGGGACTACGGCATAGTGGCCTAGTACGCCCGTAGTCGATGAGTCAAGTGAATTATTACAGAGATAATAATTCATTGAGTTAGAAGGAGTTCTGACAGGTATGACTCACGGCCAGCTCGATATTGGGCTTAGAGAGTCACACACATATGGTAGGCATTACGATGAGTAGAGGTTCGGATATGAGATATCCGACAGAGCCCTTGTCTTATTGGATGCAGATCTAATACCCACTACGGGAGGACCCATTAGGGTTTGACAGGGGACCTCTATAAATAGGAGGGATTCAGAGCCTCATAGGCTAGAGCCTTTGCTTGCATTTCCTATTCTCCTCCCCCTCTCCACCTCAGAGCAGGCTTGGAGTTTTGAGGAGCGTTGTCGCAACCCTGCTATGTGGATCATCGCTAGAGAGGAGGACGCTTGACCTCCTTCACCCTCTCCTAAGGATCTGCAAGGAAACAGGGATATACGATCTCCCTAGGTAACACAATCTACTCTATACGTAGTTTTAAGTTTCGTGGATTTTGCGCACCAATCTTCGTATGACGACGAACATCTCTTTGAGAATCGGGGATTTTGTTTTTTGTTCTTCCGCTGCGCATATGATGTCGCCCCCAAGATTTCCCAACACCGAGCCCTCAATAAAGTAACAGTGAAGAACAAGTATCCCATCCCGCTCATTGCGGACTTGTTCGACCAATTGGGCAAAGCAAAGTATTTCTCAAAACTCGACCTTCGGTCAGGGTATTGGCAGGTGCGCATTGCTGAAGGCGACGAAGCAAAGACTACCTGTGTGACCAGGTATGGAGTGTTTGAGTTCTTGGTGATGCCTTTCGTCTTAACCAATGCTCCGGCCACATTCTGCACTCTCATGAACCAGCTATTTAAGGAGTATTTGGATAAGTTCGTGGTCGTCTACTTGGACGATATCGTCATCTACAATCAAACGCTCGAGGAGCACGTCAAGCACCTTCGGACGCTTTTCAAGGTTCTCAGGGAGAACACTTTGTTCGTGAAAAGGGAGAAATGCTACTTTGCTTAAATTGAGATCCTATTCTTGGGGCATCGAATCGGTGATGGCTCCATCCGAATGGATAAGTCGAAGGTGCAAGCAGTTGCGTAATGGCGAACTCCAAAGAAGGTGCCAGAGTTGAGATCCTTCCTTGGTTTTGTCAACTACTATCGACGCTTCATAGCGGGATATTCGAAGCGGGCAACCCCACTGATGGAGTTGCTGAAGAAGGAGCAGCCTTGGAAGTGGTCTGACAAATATAAGATAGCATTCCAAGATATGAAGGCTGCTGTTCTAGAAGAACCGGTGCTCAAACTTCCTAACTATGGAGAGTCCTTTGAAGTCCATACAGATGCTTCGGACTTTGCTATTGGGGGGGTACTCATGCAGGAAGGTCATCCGGTGGCCTACGAGAGCCGCAAACTCAATGAGACCGAGCGGCGGTATCCAGTGCATGAGAAGAAGATGACAACAGTGATCCACTGTCTACGAGTTTGGCGACACTACCTCCTCGGGTTGCGATTTGTGCTGAGGACGGACAACATCGCCTTGAGCTATTTCCAAACTCAGAAGAAGCTCTCCCCAAAGCAGGCGCGGTGGTAGGACTTCCTAGCTGAATTTGATATGGCAATGGAGTACAAGCCCGGGAAGGCGAATGTCGTGGTTGATGCGTTGAGTCAGAAAGTGGAATGCGTGAATGCCGTATAACTGGAGGGCAGAGGCCAACCAAGTCAGTTGCACTCTAACTTCCTTTCCCGAATCAGGGATGGACTGTATAGTGATCCCCAAGCAGTTATCCTGATGCAGCTCATCAAAGAAGGCAAGGCACGACGATTTTGGGTCCTGGAGGGACTTGTTTACACCAAAGGGAATAGGGTTTATGTTCCCCGAGTAGACAATTTAAGGTGTGAGCTCGTAAAAGAGTGTCACGATTCCCTTTGGGCTGGACACCCAAGCATTCACAGAACGTTGGCTCTCGTGGAGAGGGCCTTCTAGTGGCCGAAGATGGGGATTGATGTGGAGGAGTATGTTCGAACATGCCTTACTTGCCAACAAGACAAGGTGGAGCAGCGGAAGCCGGTGGGACTTTTGGATCCGTTGCCCGTACCAGAAAGGCCGTGGGAGAGCATTTCCTTGGACTTCATATCAAGCTTGCCACTTGTAGGGGGACTCGGGTCGATACTCGTGGTGGTCGATCGGTTTTTAAAGTATACAACTTTCATTGCTGCTCCCCTACACTGTTCAACAGAGGAGGTGGCCAAGCTGATGATGAAGGATGTAGTGAAGTATTGGGGAGTCCCGCACAATATCATTAGCGATCGAGACACTCGGTTCCTGGGATGATTCTGGACCGAGCTGTTCAAATTGTTGGGGTCAAAGTTATACTTCTCTACAAGCCTCCACCCTCAGACGGATGGCCAGACTGAAAGGATAAACTCGCTCTTGGAGCAATATCTCCGGCACTACGTGAGTGCCAATCAACGAGATTGGGTGAAGCTGTTGGACATTGCCCAATTCTCCTACAACTTGCAGCAGAGCTCTGCATCCAACAAGAGCCCCTTCGAGATCATCACAGGACAACAACCGTTGACTCCGCACACCATGGCAATTGGGTATACTGGGAGTAGTCCATCAGCCTATCATTTCGCAAGGGAGTGGCATCGAAATGCAGATATTGCGCGGGCTTACTTGGAGAAGGCGGCAAAAAGAATGAAGAAGTGGGCAGACTGGGAAGGCGACCGCAAGAGTTCAAAGTTGGCGATTTGGTGTTGGTAAAGCTCCAACCAGCATCACTCCAATTCTTTAGGAACAGAGTCCACAAAGGATTGGTGCGCAAGTATGAAGGGCCCTTCCCAATTATTAGTAGGGTAGGCAACATCTCTTACAAGTTGTAGCTGCCGGTGTGGTTCAAAATCCACAATGTTCTTCACGCCGACAACCTAAAAGCCTACCACTCGGATCCGCAAGATGCTTCCCGAAGTGTTTTAACTCGGCTACCTCCCATCATAGCCTCCTATGAGAAGCGAGTGGAAACCATTCTGGCGGACCGCAAGATAAAGCTACCTAATGGAGCTCAACAGACAGAGTACTTGGTGAAGTGGCGAAAGCTTCCCCGAACTGAAGCCAGTTGGGAGCCTGAAGATGCCCTGCGACATGAAGAGGAAGTCATCAACAACTACCAACAAGCGTCGACGAGGGCCTCGACAGTTTAAGTGGGGGAGAATGTCACGAACGGTCGTCACGCACCCGCAACAACTCCGTTCAACGAACCGTTCGTCGCTCACACTTGCATGTACAGTTGCTTGACAGCATGTTTTCTCTTGGTTTTGGGTCATTTTGCTTGTCAAAATGTAAGTTCGAACAAACTACAGTGTTGCAAAGCGATCGCTCACCGAACCGAGCAAAACAATCCCAAAACAGCCCAAAATAGCTCTGTTTTCGCGTGCCGCAGGAGGGTAGCGGTGATCTGCCTTCGCTCACCAAAACGTCAGCCATCTCAGCCCCTTTGAACCCCCTAAGTGGCATAGGGCTGGATGGGGCTTCGGTTATATACCGGGCGTTGAACTCTCTTTCGCAAGTTCGCACGTGGCCTTTATGGGAACTTGTCTTCGCGCCTGGGACCAGGTGAGCGGCTGTTTGTGGGCTTGCAGCTGTTCGTTCATCCTTCTAAAGCCTTGTTTTCTCCCTCTCCCTCTTTTCTCTTGTGCATGCAAGGTGCTCGCTGAATTGCTTGTAAAGCTTCCCCTTTTCGCGAGACTTCGGAACTTGTCCGTTGCTCGTCCTTTCGAACTAACCAACTCTCTCTTTTACAGGTCCTTCGGGACCTGCGAGAGGTTACAAGTGGGCTGATTCTTGCGGAGCAATATTGCAAGGGCGAAGCGCGACTTAGGCAACACAAGCTAAGTTCGCGTCTTTGCCGCAAGGGTGACTCGCGACTTAGGCAACGCAAGCTAAGTTCGTGTCTTTGGCCGCAAGGGTGCCTCACGCCTTAAGCAATTCCAGCTAAGGCCGTGACAATACGGTTTCTACTCGAGTCTCGCTCTAATCGGATTCTCCCGGAGAACTCTTTCTCTCTCAACCCGAATGACCCTGGCCAGGGATTTGTCTGAGCAAGAACACATGGGATATTCCTCTCATGACGCCGAGAGTGGACGATCCTCTATCGACACTCAATAGCCCTCGTAAGGTCGACTACCACTCTCAATGACCAACTGTACTAGATCTGGGACAGCCAAACCTATAAGTCTAGTATCAAAGAGTGGAGCACTCATACTGGACATCCTTGGTCTCTCAAGTCTAAGGACCAAATACACCACTAGGACTACGGAATCGCTATATGACAATAAGGCATCATCAACCATCCAGCATTCCGTAAGCGGATCAATCAGTGAACTCATTCTCCAATGAGCACTTGTATTGTATCCCTAGTGTCCCTACACGAGCAGCTATGAGACCAACTGTATCCATCATATGGACGGGTATACAACACACTAGTCTGTCCGGTTATCACGATGTCCCTCTCGAGTAACCTGTTACCGGGATTATTTAGGATCTATATTTAAAGGTGAATCGATCTCATTGTCGTGATCTCATCACGATCCGATTCCCATTGCACAAATCCAAGGACATCACAATATATATGCATATATGCAATAGTTACAAAGTGATATATGCCAAAATATAATAAGCAAAAAAGATTATGTATCAAGTCACACGTGCCATCACTCACGTGATTGGCTTGCTGGGAACCTATGACTAGCATCACTATCATACAAATAAAGATAAGTGAGATTTGAATGAGTTAACTAGTATGTGTGTTCAGAAAGAATTCAGATTAAAGCAGGAAAGTTCATATAATGTCATGACTGCTATTCAAGGAGTTGGCAATAAGAAAAGAAAATTGAAGTATCATCTATTAAAGAAATTTGTCAGGTTTAGAAATATTAAACATACTAATGAAAAAAAAATCTTTACAGTAAATTACTTCTTTTATGGTAAGAAATGACATGTGAAGAAGGACTACATTAAATATAAGACTTGGTATGAAAAAAAAGATATTAACTCGACCTTTATATGTTTCGAATCAAACATTATAGATGGTCCTTCTAATATATGGTGGATTAATTCTGGTGCTTCAACTCATGTTACCAATAATATGTAAGGATTTCTTTCAATCCAAAAACCAAAAGAACATGAAAGATTCATCATTATGGGAAATCGTCTGAAAGCAAAAGTGATATCAGTGGGGACTTATCATCTATGCTTAGAGACAGGTTATCTGATGGATCTTGTTGACACATGTTATATTCCTACTATTTCTAGAAATTTAGTTTCTCTATCTAGAATTGATAAGTTCGGATATTGTCTTTCTTTTAGTAATGGTAAACTCAGTATATTTTATGATTCAATAAAAGTTGGTTCAAGAATTCTGAGTGATTGTTTATATAGAATTAATTTGGATCTTGAGTTTGCAAAGATATTATTGACCCTACAATCAAGTGTTGGATTGAAACGTAGTTTCAATAATGAAATATCTTCTATATTGTGGCATATACGATTGGTGCATATCTCCAAGGAAAGAATTGAAAGATTAGTGAAGGATAATATTTTGGAACATTTAACTTCACTGATTTTGATGTTTGTATAGATTGCATTAAGGAAAAACAAAATAAACATATAAAAAAATACCACAATAAGTAAAGAACTCCTTGATATTATTCATACTGATATCTACGGACCACTTCATATTCTTTGTTTTAGTGGAGAAAGGTATTTCATCACATTTATAGATGACCTGTCTAGATATGGCTATGTTTATCTAATACATAAAAAGTCTCAAGCCATTGATACTCTTGAAGTATACATAAATGAGGTCGATAGACAATTAGATAGAAAAGTTAAAATTGACAAATCTGATAGGGGTGGTGAATTTTATGGCAGATATGATGGATTTTGTTAGAACATTGGTCTTTTTGCTAGATTCTTAGAACAACGGGGTATTTGTGCTCAATATGTATTACTAGGTGTGCCATAACATAATGATATTACTGAAAGGTGAAATCATACTCTTATAGATATGGTTAGGAGCATGATGAGTTTTTCCTCTATATCTGAGTCGATATGGGGTGAAGCTCTTAGGACAGCTATGTACATCTTGCATAGAGTTACAAGTAAGTCAGTTCTATCAACTCCATTTGAGTTATGTACTGGTAGGAAGCCCAGTCTAAGACATTTATATATTTAGGGATGTCATGCAGAAATAAGAGTATTCAATCCACATAAAAAGAAATTAGATCCAAGAACTATTTCAGGATATTTTATTGGTTATTTAGAAAAATTCAAGGGATATAGATTTTATTGCCCTAATCATAGTATGAGGATAGTAGAATCTAGTGATGCAAAATTCCTAGAAAATGGTGAAATCAATGGGAGTGAAAAATCTCGAAGGATAATGTTGATATTGAGGAGATTCATGTTAATTCTCCCATATCATCTCCTATTCAATAAATTATTGTTCCTCAAATCAATGAGAGTATTGACGAGGGTGAACAACAAAATAACATTGAAAAACTCTCACATGATATTGATATAGTCGTTGTTAATCTATTGAATCTCAGATTTTGATGATGAAATCAATTGGTAAATTATTGATCTAATCCATATGTTGAGATAAGTGTTGTAGGATTAACTGCGATAGCAATGAAGGAATAAAGCATGTATTAGGCCTGAGTCAAAGATCGGACGATACGTCGAATATTCGAACGATATACCGGAAGTTTGCTGGAATCTCGCTAAGAGTTTGTCGGGAGCTCGCCATGAATTTGTAGGAAGATCACCGAGAGTTCATTGGGAGTTCACTGAGAGTTCGTCGGGCATTTGCTGGAAGTTCATCGGAAGTTTGCCGAGAAGTTCGCTAGAAGATCGCCGAAAGAACAATTGACATATCAGACAGAGATTACTTGTTTAAGTGTCTTAATTATCTTAGTTAGACCTTAAGTTGAGTTAGGAATGAGAGGTAATCCCACTAACTCAGTTAAGGGCCAATTAGGCCCTTAACAAGGTTGAACTAGGTCGGTTGAACAGCCAATTCAACACATGAAGTCAAGGCCGGTGCTGGCACCGCCAGGGCTGACGGTGGCACCACCTGGTGACTTAGTCTCCCAGGTGGTCTGGGTGGTGACACCGCCGACAGTTAATGCTGACAGACGATGGTACCGCCCTTGTCAGGCGGTGGTACTACTAGAGCTCGATCTCCGAGCTTTGTCAAGTAGTCGTACCGCCTAGATTGGGCGATGGTGCTAGCCAATGTTAGTCAGCAAGCGGTAGTACCGCCCAATAATGGTGGTGGTACTGCCAGTACCTCAAAATTCGGGGATGTGATACTTTTTGGCTCTAATTCTAAAGCCATTGGGCTCTATAAATACCCCACCATTTTCTGCATGAAAGGGAACAAAAGTGTGAACAATATCTTTAAATCTTAGAGTGTTAAACTTGTTGTAAGAGTGCAAAGAGTCCTCTTCCTCCCTTTCTAGTATTGTGATCATTAAAGAGAGGTGTGAGCCTTGTAAGGGTTATCTCCTAAACCCATGAAAAGGAGAAAGCACTATAAAGAGGTGGTTGGTCTTTGCTTATTGAAGGAAGACCATTAGTGGATGCAAATGACCTCGATGGAGAAGGAATTAGAAGTGGATATAGGTCACAATGATCGAACTACTATAAATTCTGGTTTGTATTTCTATTATTGTCATTTACTTACTTTGTAATTGCTTCACTTCCTTCTTACTTGGCTTTTACTACCCTTACGAACAAATACGTTTTCAAGTAATCTTCTAAGATCGACTTTTTAATGTATGAAGATTTTTAAACTAATGTTTTTATCCGCTGCACTAATTCACCCCCCTATCTTAGTGCCGACTCAATCCTAACAATTGTTATCAAAGCTCGATCACTCTCGATTTGGTTTAAAACCCAAGAGAGATGGCTTTCATCGGTAATCAAGAGGGTCATTCAATTACATGTCCACCCATATTCAATGGAATAGATTACACATATTAGAAGGCTAAAATGAGGATCTTTCTAATTTCAATGGATTTTGAGTTATGAAACCTTGTGGAAAATGACTTTGAAAAGTCTTCTCTTCCAATGAATGATTAGAATGAGTTGGAGAAGAAGACTTTCACTTTAAATGCCAAGGCTATGAATGCCTTGTTTTATGCTTTAGATAAAAATGATTTAAATCGAGTGTCTATTTGTGAAACGACTTTTGATATTTGGCACACACTCAAAATCACTCATGAAGGTGGTACTAGAAGAGTAAAGGAGTCGAAGATAAATCTTTTAGTTAATACTTATGAATTGTTTTAGATGAAGCCAAGCGAAACTATTGTCGACATGTACATCTGTTTTACAGATGTCGTCAATAGTTTAAAAGCTCTTGGTAAATATTTTTCAAACTTTGAACTTGTTAATAAATTATTAAGATCCCTTCTAAAGGGTTAGGATCCTAAAGTAATGATCATTCAAGAGGCTAAGGATTTAAATAACTTTCCTTTCGAAGAACTTATCGGGTCACTAATGACCTATGAGATGATTTGCAATGCTCATAAAGAGCTTGAGAACAAGCTTTCAAAGAACAGGAAGGATATGACACTAAGAACTCATGAAGACCATTTGAAAGAAAATTCAAGTGATGAGGACTATGATGATGACTTGGCACTCTTGACAAGAAAGTTCAAAAAATTCATAAAAAGGAATAAATTTAAAAATGACACTGAAAATAAAATTGAACACAAGAAAGAATAAGTTATATGCTACGAATGCAAGAAGTCGAGATATTTCAAAAGTGAATATCCCCAAGCAAAGAAACCAAAGAAGAAGAAGGCTCTTAAAGCAACTTGGGATGACTTAAGTGCATCCGAAGAAGAGGAGCCAACCAACACTGAGCAAGTTGCTCACTACACACTAATGACTATCGGAGATGAGGTAAGCAATTCATTAGATACAAATTTATCTTTTGATGAATTATTAAGTGCTTTTCATGATTTATTTGATGAATGTAAATTAGTTAGTAAAAAATATAAACTATTGAAAAAGAGCATGCTTCTCTTGTTAGTGATTTTGATAGATTAAAAATTGAGCATGATAATAGTTTAGCTCCTTGCACAAAATGTGATGAATTAGAAACGCTTAAAAAAGAGAACTTGCAACTACATGAAACCCTAAAAAAATTTGAAATAGGTAGCAAATCCTTAAACATGATTCTTGCAAGTAAGAATTATGTTCATAGAAGATATGTAATCGGCTTTGTGAGTAACACTCATAAAAATCCAACCATCTTTGTTAAAGGCCCAACTTTGCATGTTTCACCCCGAACCAAATGTAACTTTTATTATAAATTTGCACATGTTACATATCAATGTCCTTTTAAGAGATGTAGTTCATAAAAATTGATTTAGGTTTTTAAAGGAACCGTAAAGAACTCCATGCAAAATGATAAGTTAAGTCGATCAATTTTTGAGGCACCCAAAGTCAAATGGGTATTTAAAAATCACCCTTTCTTGTAGAAATGCTTACCATCACAAGCTAGGAGCAAGAGATGGTACCTTGATAGTGGATGCTCAAGGCATATGACCAGAGATCCATCTCAATTCTCTAAGCTCACTAGCATAGACGAAGGATATGCCACATTTGGAGATAACAACAAGGGTAAAATCATTGACAAAGGAACTATAGGTAACAAATCTAACTTTTTGATTGAAGATATGTTGTTGGTTAATGGCTTAAAGCATAATCTTTTGAGCATTAGTCAATTGTGTGATAAAGGATACATCATTAGATTTGAATCCAATGCTTGCATTATTGAAAAACCACACAAAAACACATATATGATTGCCCTATAACAAAATAATGTATACACTAGCGATATTGATGATCTTTGTAATGAAATATGTTTTTCAATTTTGAATGACGATGCATGGCTTTGGCATAGGAGATTAGGTCATGCTAGCATGAAACTAATCTCTCAAATATCATTTAAAGAACTTGTAAGAGGTATTCCTAACATTATGTTTGTTAAAGATAATGTGTATGATGCATGTCAACTAGGAGAACAAATAAAAGATAGTTTCAAACTAAAGAATCAAATAAGCACTTCTAGACCATTGCAATTGATCCATATGGATTTATTTGGACCAATTAATACATTAAGCCTAGGAGGTAGTAAATACACCTTTGTTATTATTGACGATTATAGTAGATACACTTGGACATACTTCTTGGCACACAAAAGTGATTGCTTTAAGTATTTTTTTAAGTTTTGTAAACTTGTTTATAATGAAGAAGGCTTTATGATTTCATCAATTCAGAGTAATCATGGTGGTGAATTTCAAAACCATAATTTTTAAAATTTTTATGAATCTAATGGATATAACCATAATTTCTCTACTCTGAGAAATCCTCAACAAAATAGAGTAGTAGAAAAAAAAATAAAAATTTATAAGAAATGGTAAGAACCATGTTGAATGAATATAGCCTACACAAATATTTTTGGGTCGAAGCCATTAATACGGCATGCTATGTTATGAATAGAGTTCTAGTAAGACCATTGTTTTACAAAACTCATGAATTTGGAATAACAAAAAACCTAACGTTTCATACTTTAAAGTTTTCGGTTGTAAATGTTTTATCTTGAATAAGAAAGATGCCTTAGGAAAGTTTGATGCAAAATCAGATGAAGAAAATTTTCTTGGCTATTCTTCTATTTCTAAAGTATTTCGTATCTTTAATAAAAGAACTTTGGTCATAGAAGAGTCTATTTATGTTATCTTTAATGAAGTTTCTAAATTTAAGAAAAATGAGTTTGACAATTATCTTAATTTTGATACTTTGAATTTAAATGAACCCTCTTCTCCAACTAGCAACTTGGATGCATCTTCTTCCAAAACATCCTTACCCATGGAATGGAAGTATGTAGATGCTCATCCTAAGGAGCTAATCATAGGAGACATATCAAAAGAGGTTCAAACTCATTCTTCTCTTAAAAATTTTTGTGCCAACACCGCTTTTCTTTCTCAAATTGAACCCAAAATTTTTGTGCCAACACCGCTTTTCTTTCTCAAATTGAACCCAAATACATTGACGAGGCCTTGAAAGATGATTCATGGGTTATCGTATTGCAAGAAAAGTTGAACTAATTTGAGAGAAACGAGGTGTGGAAGCTTGTTCCTAGGCCAAATGACCATTTAGTTATTGGTACTAAATGAGTTTTTAGAAACAAGCTGTTAGGATCAAGAGCGACACTAAGAGGGGGGTGAATTAGCGCAGCGGAAAAATTATGTCGATTCGAAAGCTTTTATATGATAAAAATCAGTTTTGACTCAAATCATTTGTTTCACTTTGAATAAGTAGAGAAGAAAAGGTTAGCAGTTTGCAATGTAGTTAAGTTGAATGCAGTAAAGAGAATTTGCAGTAAGGAAAAAATACACTGGAATTTATAGTGGTTCGGTCGTTGTGATCTACATCCACATTCGATTCCTTCTCCGTCGAGGTCACCGATGTCCACTAATGGTTCTCCTTCAATAGGTGAAGACTAATCACCTCTTTACAGTGCTTTCTCCTTTTCACGGGTTTAGGAAATAACCCTTATAAGCCTCACTCCTCTTTCTTAGATGATTACAAAGCTAAGAGAGGGAGGAGGAGGACTTTTCTCACTTTTATAACACTTCGAACACCCCAATACTTAAGATTTTTTGCACTTTTGATTACACTTTGCTATTCTTCCATGCAGAAAAGGGTTGGGTATTTATAGGCCTTAATGGCTTCAGAATTGGAGCAAAAAAGTGTCTTATCCTAGTTTTCCGCGGTACTAGCGGTGTCATCGCCATTATTGGGTGGTACCACTACTTGATAGAGCTCGGAGACCGAGCTCTGGCGGTACTACCTCCTGATAGGGGTGGTATCACTATTGGCAACATTAATTGCCAGTGGTACTACTGCCCAATCTGGGTGGTACCACTGCCCAGACCACTTGGGAGACTGGGTCTTCAAGCGGTGCCACCATCGGCCGTGACTTCAGGTGCTGAATGGGCTTTTTCAATCGGCCCAATTCAGCCTTATTAAGGGCCCAATTGACCTCTAACTGAGTTAATGGGATTACCTCTCAATACTAACTCAACTTAAGGTCTAACTATAATAATTAAGACATTTAACAAAGCATTCTTGTTCTGGTGCGTCTGTTGTTCTTCCGACGATCTTCCAGTGAACTTTCGACGATCTCTCGGTAATGTTCCGGTGGACTCCCGGCAAGCTCATAGACTTTACGACGATCTTCTTGGCGAGTTTCGACGAGCTTCTTTGGCAAACTCCTAAGCCTCTCGGTCAGTTCCGGTAGAACTTTCGATGAACGTCCGGACTTCCGACGAACTCTCAGACTCCCAACGAAGTCTCAATCTTGACTCCGGCACAACATTTGCTTTATGTTTTACCGCTATCATAGTTAATCCTATACACTTTTCTCAACATCTAGATTAGATCAAACAATTCACAATTGATTTCATCATCAAATTCCTAGATTCAATAATCTTCCCCTTTTTTATGATGACAATCAATTGATGACGAAGTTAATCTTAACTCCCCCTATCTATATGCCATACTTAAGAAAAGACATTCTTGAATTCAAGGTTTTTGAATTCAAGCATCAAATCAATAAGTTGTATCAACATGCACATCTTGATACTTATCATGATTTACCGATTTCAAAATACGATACTACGTATTTATCAATAAAAATGATGTCAAGGCTAGACATCCATTTTCAAGTTCAATATAGAAAGATAATAAACAATCATTATATTTACATATGATAGAAATTTCAAATATGAAACTTTCCAAGATTCAAATTAAAAAAAATGACGATTCATCAATCCAAGGCAAGATTCTAATACGAAATAGAGCATGGTAATTTCAATATAGACATTTATTATTTTGATATAAAATCAAGCATAATGCTAGGAATAAAACATTTATAAGGAATCATGCCACATTACTATATATTTCAAACAAACATTTGATAGTTTTCAAGTATATGTATTTGATGATACCAATCATATTTCAAGCATTCGTAAGATGATACAGTACATTTCAAGCAAACATTTGATATTTTTTTTAAGTATTTGTATTTTATGATACCAATCATATTTCAAGCATTCGCAAGGAGATACAATACATTTTAAGCAAACATTTGATATTTTTCAAGTATTTGTATTTGACGATACTAATTATATTTCAAGCATTCGTAAAATATACAAACATTTATGATAAGAAACAAGCATTTATGATAAGATATGTTGCATACATTTACAATGCTAATTTATCATCAATTTGCCATATTTTGGTATCATTTCTCCCCCTTTGTCATTAACAAAAAGGAGAACAATTCAATAATGCAAGTGTGGTAAAAATTCAAGCAAGTTTCACACTAGTTTATCAAATCGATATTGCATTATTGCATGGTTACATTCAAAAGTTCTCAACATAAAAAATTATCAACATGAAAGTGATCACAACAACATCAAAAGTTATGAACATTAAAGATATAGATTCCATCAACTTTTCCTCCTTTGTCGCCAAAACTTTGCATGAAGAAGAGGAAGGAAGGTAAGGAGGGAATCCGTTAAGAACCAAATTTGTGAAATGATTTGAATCAAAATATCTTGTGAAATCAAATCATCATTCTTGCAAGTAATCATCACACACTAAAATTAATCTTTTAAGGATTAAGATATCCATTGGAATTTATAAAATTCATTTTATAAAAAATTCATGAATAAAACTTTATAAATCAAATCCGTTTCTTATTAAAAAAAAATTCACAAGAGTGAAGTCTGTGAAAGATGCATTTATCAATGACTTCCATGAGTGAAGGGACTAAGTGTGTAAAAAAAATCATTAAGTTTGTATAAAGTAAATTTGATACCAAGTAGACTGATATTTCAGATTTCATGAAAGCCCAAAAAGAAAACGAGATAGTCCGAAAAAAATATACATCACACTCATGCATTCAGGCAATTTAACATCCCTAACTCTCTTCTAATAAAATCAAATTATTCCTCATTTAAAGGTTTTGTAAAAATATCGACTAATTGATATTTCGTATCAATAAACTCTAAAGATATATCATGATTATCAATATGATCTCTTATAAAATGATGCATAATGTCAATATGTTTAGTTCTAGAGTTTTTAATAGGATTTTTTGTTAAACATATTACACTTGTGTTATCACATTTTATGGGAATATTCTTAAGGTGAATCTTATAATCCTCTAAAGTGTTTTTTATCCACACAACTTGTGCACAACATGCACTCGCAGCTATATATTCGGCTTCGACTATAGATAGTGTAGCCCTTTCTACCACATCAGCATATGCTTAGAGTTTTAAAGCAGATATCTGACTTCTTATTGCTGGCCTTAGGCCCCTTTTAAATTTCTTTGCATTTCTATTTTCATCATTGGTTATATGAGTGGCAAATCTGGAGAGTTTAGTGAATTTAGATTCATACTTTGCTACCATCAAGTTTCCTTAGATAAGATTCAAGAACTCTAATTCTTTTTGCTCTCTAATGCAATCTGGGAAATATTTATCGTTGAACTTTTCTACGAATACGTTCAATGTGGTGGGGTATTTACAAGCCCCAATGGCTTCAAATATTGGAGCCAAAAATTCAAATCCTCGGATTTTGGGGTACTAGTGATGCCACCATCATTAATGGGTGGTACCACTGCTTGACAGAGCTCGGAGACCGAGCTTTGGCGGTACCACCGCTTTATAGGGGCGGTACCACCGCTGGCATCATTAATTGCCAACGGTACCACCGCCCAGTCTGGGTGGTACCACCGCCCAAACCACCTAGGAGACGACAGGCCCTAACGGTGCTACCGTAGGCCCTAGCGGTGCTACCGCAGGCCCTGGCGGTGCCACTGCTGGTTGGGCTTTCAGGTGCTGAATGGGCTGTTCAATCCGGCCAAATTCGGCCCTATTAAGGGTCCAGTTGGTCCTAGTTAAGTTAGTGGGATTACCTCCCAATTCTAACTCAATTTATAGACTAACTATAATAATTAAGACAATTGACAAAGCATTCTTGTTCCGGTACATCAATTGCTCTTCCAACGAGCTTCCGGCGATCTTCCGACGACTTTCTGACGAACTCCTGGCAATGTTCAGATGGACTCCCGACAAGCTCCTAGACTTTACGATGATCTCCTTGGTGAGTTCGGACGAGCTTCTTTGGCAAGCTCTTGGACCTCTTAGACCTCTTGGTTGGTTCCGGTAGAACTTTCGATAAACGTCCGGACTTCCGACAAACTCTTGAACTCCCAAGATCTCGATCTTAACTCCAGCACAACATCTGCTTTATGTCCTACTACTATCGTAGTTAATCTTGCACGCTTTTCTTAACATATAGATTAGATCAAACAATTTATAATTGATTTCATCATCAAAATCCGAGATTCAACAACATATCCATGGCGAAAGAGGACAGCTTTCAAAACAAATAAGGTACCAAATACAAGGCAGGGATACAAAAGTTCATAACAAGAGAGTAAAGACTAATTAGAATAAATCATTATCGTAAGGAGCATTTCGGGGCATATCAATGGTTATGAAATGTTTCGAAATATGTCAATGGTATATGAAACATTTCGGAGCATATCAATGACATATTAGGAACATATCAATGGCATATGAAGTATTTCGGAGTATATCAATAGCATAGGAAGTATTTTGGAGCATATCAATGGTGGATGAAACATTTCAGAACATATCCATGGTGTATGAAATACTTCAGAACATATCAATAGCATATTAAGTGTTTTGGAGCATATCGATGGCGAATGAAACATTACGGAGTATATCAATAGTGGATAAAATATTTTAGAGCATATCAATAGCAGAGATGAAACATTTCGGAGCATATTAATGGTGTATGAAATGTTTCGGAACATATTAATAGCATATGGAGCATATCAATGGTGGATGAAACATTTTGAAACATATCTATGGTGTATGAAATACTTTGGAACATATTAATGGCATATGAAGTATTTTGGAGCATATCGATGGCGAATGAAACATTACAGAGAATATCAATAGTGGATGAAATATTTCGGAGCATATCAATGGTGGATGAAATATTTCGGAGCATATCAATGGTGTATGAAATGTTTCGGAATATATCAATAGCATATGGAGCATATCAATGGTGGATGAAATATTTCGGAGTATATCAATAGTGTATGAAATGTTTCGGAATATATCAATAGCATATGGAGCATTTCGGAGCATATCAATGGTGGATGAAATATTTTGGAGCATATCAATGGTAGATACAACATTTTGGAGTATATCAATAACAAATACAAAACAAACGCTCAAACGTCGTATTTGACGTTATATTGATTTCATTCTTATCCAAAGCACACATAGAAATATATAACCAAAGCTCTATATATCATATCAAGCAAATAGAAGTTGAAGTGGGATCCCAAACATAATCTCTCATGTTTGGGAGCATCATCCTTCTATTAGGATCAAGAGCACTAAGAGGGGGGGGGGTGAATTAGTGCAGCGGAAAACTTTCAACGATTAAAAAGGTGTTCGTACGATAAAAGCGATTTCGGTAGAAAAGCCGATTCGTAAATCTCTTTAACTTGTAATCAAGCGAGATGTAGTTAAAGGAAATCTATGAAGGCAGTTTGCAGTTATGATGAAAGTTAAAATGTAAGCACAAACTGAAATATGATGTTCGTACGATAAAACTGATTTACATCTAAAGTATGGCATATAGACAGGGGGAGTTAAGATTAACTCCATTATCAATTGATTGTCATCATCAAAAAGGGGGAGATTGTTGAATCTCAGATTTTGATGATGAAGTCAATTGTCATTTGTTATCTAAACGCCAATTCGAAAAAATACTGAACTTTAAAACATGATCATAAATGTGCAGAAGGCAGTAAGCTATTGAGAAGGTTTGCAGTAAGGATAAGATGCTCAAAGTAAATGCAAACTGAGATTTAGAGTGGTTCGGTCAATCTTGACCTACATCCACTTTTGGCTTCCTCCATCGACGAGGTCACCGATATCTACTAGAGGCCTTTCTTCAATAGGCGAAGGCCAACCACCCATTTACAGTTTCACTCCTTTTGACAAGCTTAGGAGACAACCCTTACAGAATTTTCTCTCCTCTCTTTAAAGATCAGAACTTGGAAGAAAAGAGGGAGAAGAACTTTTGGCCTTTACAACAATTTTGAGCTCTAAAAATCACAGAATAAGATCAGGATTTCGGTGTGTTTTTTGGTGCTCTTTCAGTGCTGAAAGGGTGGGGTATTTATAGGCCCCAACCCAGTTTGAATTTCGAGCTCAAAACTGTCAATTCTCGGAATTCCAGGATCTGGCGGTTACACCTCCTGACTGAGGCAGTTGCACCGCCTGGTAGAGCTCGAAGACTGAGCCTCTGGGCGGTTGCACCTCCTGCCAGTGCGCGAAGACCGAGCTCAGGCGGTGCCACCGCTTGACTGAGGCGGTTGCACCTCCTGGCAGAAATCAGGGTCCGAATGGGTTGATCCATTCGGCCCAATTTGGGTTTTTCAGGGGCCCAATTGCCCCAAGATTAAGTTAATGGGATCACCTCCCATTTCCAATTTAATCATTGTGCTAACTATGATATTTCCTAAGACCTTTACTGCAACTTGCTCCGGTGCGTCAATCGCTTCTTCCAGCGAGCTTCCGGCGAACTTCCGTCGATCATCCGATGAACCCTCGGTGATGCTCCTGCAGACTTCCGGCAAACTCCTGGACTTGCGACGATCCACTTGGCGAGTTCCAATGAGCTTCTTTGGCAATCTCATGGACTTCTCGGATTTATTTCCGTAGAACCTCCGACGACTGTCCGAACTTCCGTCGAACTCTCGAACTCCCAACGTGATCATTGTCTTGATTCCGGCGCAACTCCTACTGCATATCTTACTTTCATCATAGTTAATCCTGCGCACTTATCTCAACATATAGATTAGATAACAAATGACAATTGACTTCATCATCAAAATCTGAGATTCAACAATCTCCCCCTTTTTGATGATGACAATCAATTGATAATGGAGTTAATCTTAACTCCCCCTGTCTATATGCCATACTTGAGATAAGTCATTCTTGAATTCAAAACCTTTGAATTCAAGAGACATATTGTTAAGTTAAAATCATTTAAACTTATCAATACTCCCATCATGATTCCCATCATGATGTTTCTCTCTGAAGATGATGTCAAGGCTTGACATTCATTTTCAAATTTTACATTACAAGTTTGAATGATGGTAATAGTAGCAATTCATCATTTGTAAGATATCAACATGTAAAACTGCGAAGTAAGATTTTGATATCATTACATGATGCACACATTTCAAATGTTTTAGCAATTATTGCATTTAATCACTTGGTAAGATATCAATACGTAAAATTACGATGCAAGTGTTATGTTTGATATCTTGACACGATACAAACAAGGCATAGCATAGCATTATTACTCATATATTTCTCCCCCTTTGTCATTAACAAAAAGTGTGGTAATTGTGATACCAGAAGAATAATATAAGTAAAATTTGAGCATAAGTGTGATAATTGTTCATGCCTTTACTAGGTTCATGTTATTTTTCAATAGTGAGTGATAGGAAATCAATTATACAAGCATATAAAGGAAAGCATGATATGTAGATCGCTTTGAGTACTTCTTCCTTTTTATTTGTTATAATCTTTTTGCATGAAGGAGGAAGGCTATTTGTGAGTTTACTTTGAGTGAAGTTAAAATCGATGAGAGATTAAATCATGCTTCATTTTTACAAGGATTAAGATATGTATGTGAAACAAATCTTTGCAAGTAAAAACACTATCATCCATATTTCAAGATGGAATTTATAAGCAGGAATCATTTCATCAAATCCATTTCAGAAAAATATTTTTCATATAATAAGTGTATGAGAAAATCCGATTGTTAGGATACCAATTGTTAAGCGAATCCGAAAATGAAATTAACACTTTCATACAGTCGGACAAGATTATGCTATAGATTTTCAAATACAATCATGAAGACAAAACTTGCTTATTGTTATGGAAATATTTGTATTCAACATATAATTTCCAACATGTTATTTAGGCATGTAATGGCAATCAAGTGATTTGATCATTCAATAAAGTCCGAAAAATAATTTTAACTAGTTTATGTATTTGGACACATCAACATTCATAATTCTCTTCTTATGAAATCAAATTGTTCTTCACTTAGAGGTTTTGTAAAAATATCAGTTAGTTGATGTTTAGTATTAATGAACTCTATGATTACATCATGATTAGTAACATGATCTCGTATAAAGTGATGTCTAATATCAATATGTTTTGTTCTTGAGTGTTGTATAGGATTCTTTGTTAAGCATATTGCACTTGTGTTATCACATTTAATGGGAATATTTTTAAGATGAACTTTATAATCTTCTAAGGTGTTTTTCATCCATACAACTTATGCACAGCATGCACTTGCTGCAATATATTCAGCTTCTGTTGTTGATAGTGCAATCGAGTTTTGTTTCTTAGATGACCAGGAAACAAGGGCATATCCTAAAAATTGACATGTTCCTGATGTGCTTTTTCTATCTAGTCTACACCTAGCAAAGTCCGCATCAGCATAAGCAATTAACTCAAGATTCTCTGATTTTGGGTACCATAATCCTAGATTTGTGGTACCATTAAGATATCTAAGTATTCTTTTAACTACTTTGAGATGAGATATCTTAGGGTTTGATTGAAATCTAGCACAAAGTCCTACACTAAACATGATATCTGGTCTAGTTGCAATGAGGTAAAGTAAACTTCCTATCATGCCCCTATAAGTTTTTTGATCGAAGCTTTCTCCACTTTCATCAATTTCTAACTTAGTGGAGGTGCTCATAGGAGTGTTAATAGCTTTTGAGCTATTCATATTAAACCTTTTTAGCAAATTCATAGCATATTTAGTTTGACTAATAAAGATGCCATTGCTTAGTTGTTTGATTTGTAAGCCTAAGAAGAATGTTAATTCTCCCATTAAACTTATTTCGAATTCAAGACTCATAGTTTTAGCAAAAGATTCACAAAGAGATTCATTCGTAGAACCAAAGATAATATCATCAACATAAATCTGAACAATGAGAAAATTATTTTCAAAATTCTTGATGAACAATGTAGTATCAACCTTGCCTTTTATGAAATTATTTTTAATTAGAAAAGAACTAAGTCTTTCATACCAAGCCCTCGGAGCTTGTTTTAAACCATAGAGAGCTTTAGTTAATCTAAACACATGATTAGGGAGGCTATTATTTTCAAATCCAGGAGGTTGTTCAACATAGACTTCTTCGGAAATAAAGCCATTAAGAAAAGCGCTTTTAACATCCATTTGAAACAACTTAAAATTATTACTACTAGCGTAGGCAAGGAGCATCCTTATGGCTTCTAATCGAGCCACAGGAGCGAAGGTTTCTTTGTAATCGATACCTTCTTCTTGGTTGAAACCTTTGGCCACTAATCTAGCCTTGTTTCTAACCACGATACCATATTCATCTTGCTTGTTTCTAAAAACCCATTTAGTACCAATAACTAAATGGTCAGTTGGCCTAGGAACAAGCTTCCACACCTCATTTCTCTCAAATTGATTTAATTCATCTTGCATTGCGATAATCCATGAATCATCTTTCATGGCTTCGTCAACATATTTGGGTTTAATTTGGGAGAGAAAAGCGGCATTGACACCAAAATTTTTAAGAGAAGAACGTGTTTGAACCCCCTTTGATGTGTCTCCTAAGATTAGCTCCTTAGGATGAGCATCTACATACTTCCAATCCATGGGTAAGGATGTTTCGGAAGTGGATGCATCCAAGTTGCTAGTTGGAGACGGGGTTTCATTTAAATTCAAGGAATCAAAATTAACATCATCATCAAAATCGTTTTTCGTGATTTCGGAAATCTCATTGAAAACAACATGAATGGATTCTTCAATAATTAAAGTTCTTTTATTAAAGATACGAAAAGCTTTAGAAACCGAAGAATAACCAAGAAAGATTCCTTCATCAGATTTAGCATCAAATTTTTCTAAGTTATCTTTTTCATTCGAGATAAAACACTTACACCCAAAGACTTTAAAATATGAAACATTGGGTTTTTTGTTGTTCCATAACTCATAGGGAGTTTTGGTGAGTAAGGGTCTTACTAGAACTCTATTCAAAATATAGCATGTAGTGTTTACGGATTCGGCCCAAAAATATTTAGGTAGGCTATGTTCATTCAACATGGTTCTTGCCATTTCTTATAAATTTTGATTTTTTCTTTCTACAACTCCATTTTGTTGAGGATTTCTAGGAGTAGAGAAATTATGGTTGTATCCATTGAGTTCACAAAATTCTTGAAAATCATGGTTTTGAAATTCACCACCGTGATCACTTCTTATTGACAAAATCATAGAACCATTCTCATTTTGAACAAGTTTACAAAACTTGGTAAAATATCTAAAGCATTCATTTTTCTGTTTTAAGAAGTAAGTCCATGTGTATCTGCTATAGTCATCCACAATGACGAAGGCGTATTTGCTACCTCCTAGGCTTGATGTAGAGATTGGTTCAAACAAGTCCATATGGATCAATTGTAAGGGCCTAGAGGTGCTTATTTGATTCTTAGATTTGAAACTACCCTTAATTTGTTTACCTAATTGGCAAGCATCACATACATTATCTTTGATGAACTTGATATGATGAATTCCTCTTACAAGATCTTTAGATGATATTTGAGTGATTAGTTTTATGCTAGCATGACCTAATCTTCTATGCCATAGCCAAGCATCGTCATTCAAAACCGAAAAACATATTTCATTACACAAATCATTGATGTCAATAGTGTATACGTTATTTTGTTTTAATGCAATTATAGACGTATTTTTGTATGGTTTTTCAATGATGCAAGCATTATATTCGAATATGACAATATATCCTTTATCACATAATTGACTAATACTCAAGAGGTTATGTTTTAAACCATCAACTAACAAAACATCTTCAATAAAAAAGTTGGATTTGTTACCTATGGTTCCTTTGCCAATGATTTTACCCTTATTGTTGTCTCCGAAGGTGACATAGCCTTCATCTATGCTAGTGAGCTTAGAGATTTGAGATGGATCTCCGGTCATATGCCTTGAGCATCCACTATCAAGGTACCATCTCTTGCTCCTAGCTTACGATGGTATAGGTTTCTACAAGAAAGGATGATCTTTAGGTATCCATTTGCTTTTGGGTGCCTCAAAAATAGATCTACATTGTTTATCATGTTGCATAGAATTTATCATGGTTCCTTTAGGAACCCAAATTAATTTGTTCGGATTAATTTTCTTGAATGGACAATAATGCGTTTTGTGTCCAAGTTTGCAACAAAAGTCGCATTTGCTTTGGTGTCGAACATATAAGATGAGGCCTTTTATGAAGGTGGTTGGATTTTGGTGAGGACTTCTCACAAATCCGATTCCACTTCTTTTGGGAACGTGACCCTTGTTTGCAAGGATCATATTCAAATACTTGCTACTAACCTCGAATTTCTTCAAGGTGTCTTTAAGTAGCAAATTTTCCTTTTGGAGAGTTTCTAGATCATGACATTTTATGCATGAACCTAAACTATCATGATATTCAGTTTTTAACTTATCAAAATTACAAGTAAGACTATCATGCTCCTTTTTTTAGCAATTTGTATTTTCTATTAATAATCTTGCATTCATCAAATAAGTCATGGAAGGTATTTAATAATTCGTCAAATGATAAATTTGCATCTATTAAATTTGTTATCTCCTCCCCGATGGCCATTAAGGCATAATGAGCAACTTGCTCGGTGTTGGACTCCTCTTCTTCGGACGCGCTCGAGTCATCCCACGTTGCTTTGAGCGCCTTCTTCTTTGATGTTCTGTTTTTGACTTGGGGACAATCACTCTTGTAGTGTCCTGGCTTTTTGCACTCATAGCAAATAACTTGATCCTTCTTGTGTTCAAATTTATTTTTTGTTCATTCTTAAACTTGTTTCTTTTAATAAATTTTTTAAATTTTCTTGTTAGAAGTGCCAAGTCATCATCACAGTCCTCATCACTTGAGTTTTCTCTCAAGTGGTCTTCTGAAGTTCTAAGTATCATATCCTTCCTGTTCTTTGGAAGGATGTCTTCTTGCTCTTCATGAGCTTTGCAAGAGGGAAGTTGTTTAGATCTTTCGCCTCTTGAATAGCAGTGACTTTAGGATCCCAACTCTTAGGAAGGGATCTTAGAATCTTATTTACGAGCTTAAAATTCGAAAAACTTTTTCTGAGTCCTTTTAGACCGTTGACAATATCCGTGAAACGGGTAAACATGTCGCCAATAGTCTCACTCGGTTTCATCCGAAAAAGTTCGAAAGAATGTATCGAAAGATTGATTTTTGACTCTTTCACTCTATTTGTGCCTTCGTGAGTCACTTTGAGTGTGTGCCAAATATCAAATGCGGTTTAAAGAACTCGTTTTTATCAAGCGCACAAAATAAGGCATTCATAGCCTTTGTATTAAGAGCGAAAGCCTTCTTCTCCAATTTATTCCAATCGATCATTGGAAGAGAAGACTTCGAAAATCCATTTTCGACAAGATTCCAAAGCTCAAAATCCATAGAAATAAGAAAGATCCTCATTCAGGTCTTCCAATAGGTGTAGTCCGTCCCATTGAACATGGGTGGACGTGTAATAGAATGACCCTCTTGGTTTCCGGCGTATGCCATCTCTCTTGGGTTTTAATCCGTTTGAGAGTTAACCCCGCTCTGATACCAATTGTTAGGATCAAGAGCACTAAGAGGGGGGGGGGGGGGGGGGGTGAATTAGTGCAGCAGAAAACTTTCAACGATTAAAAAGGTGTTCGTACGATAAAAGCGATTTTGGTAGAAAAGCCGATTCGTAAATCTCTTTAACTTGTAATCAAGCGAGATGTAGTTAAAGGAAATCTATGAAGGCAGTTTGCAGTTATGATAAAAGTTAAAATGTAAGCGCAAATTGAAATATGATGTTCGTACGATAAAACTGATTTACGTCTAAACGCCGATTCGAAAAATACTGAACTGTAAAACACGATCGTAAATCTGCAGAAGGCAGTAAGCTATTGAGGAGGTTTGCAGTAAGGATAAGATGCTCAAAGTAAATGCAAACCGAGATTTAGAGTGGTTCGGTCAATCTTGACCTACATCCACTTTTGGCTTCCTCCACCGACGAGGTCATCGACGTCTACTAGAGGCCTTCCTTCAATAGGCGAAGGCCAACCACGCTTTTATAGTTTCACTCCTTTTGACGGGCTTAGGAGACAACCCTTACAGAATTTTCTCTCCTCTCTTTAAAGATCAGAACTTAGAAGAAAAGAGGGAGAAGAACTTTTGGCCTTTACAATAATTTTGAGCTCTAAAAATCACAAAATAAGATCAGGATTTCGGTGTGTTTTTTGGTGCTCTTTCAGTGCTGAAAGGGTGGGGTATTTATAGGCCCCAACCCAGTTTGAATTTCGAGCTCAAAACTATAAATTCCTAGAATTCCGAGATTTGGCGGTTGCACCTCCTGACTGAGGCGGTTGCATCGCTTGGTAGAGCTCGAAGACTAAGCCTCTGGGCGGTGCCACGTCCTGTCAGGGGCGGTTGCACCTTCTGCCAGAGCTCGAAGACCGAGCTCAGGCGGTGCCACCGCCTGACTGAGGTGGTTGCACCTCCTGGCAGAAATCAGGGTCCGAATGGGTTGATCCATTCGGCCCAATTTGGGTTTTTCAAGGGCCCAATTGCCCCAAGATTAAGTTAATGGGATCACCTCCCATTTTCAACTTAATCATTGTGCTAACTACGATATTTCCTAAGTCCTTTACTGCTACTTGCTCCGGTGCGTCAATCGCTTCTTCCGGCGAGCTTCCGTCGATCATCCGATGAACCCTCGGTGATGCTCCTGCGGACTTCCGGCAAACTCCTGGACTTGCGACGATCCACTTGGCGAGTTCCGATGAGCTTCTTTGGCAAGCTCATGGACTTCTCAAATTTGTTCCCGTAGAACCTCCGACGACTGTCCGAACTTCCGTCGAACTCTCGAACTCCCAACGTGATCATTATGTTGATTCCGGCGCAACTCCTGCTGCATATCTTACTTTCATCGTAGTTAATCCTGAACACTTATCTCAACATATAGATTAGATAACAAATGACAATTGACTTCATCATCAAAATCTGAGATTCAACACCATCCACGTCTAGATGAAGCCAAACGGGGCTGGTAGAGCATCGTAGGCTCTAAGCATATACCCTTTACCATTTCTGGCAAAGGTCCAGATAATCTCTTTACTATTTTGGCAAAAGTTCATATAATCCCATTACTATTTCTAGCAAAGGTCCAAATAATCTCACAAACACCAGAGTACAAAGGAGCATTATGAACAATAAAGTTGGCACATATCGGAAACACATGCGGAACAACGGAATGCATGTGCCTATACGAAACATTGTGATGCAAATATAAAGTTTACAAAATATATTTAGGTCTGCAATTACTTATAGGACAAGAGTATATGGAAATTTGAAGCAATAATGTAAAGCTAAACTAAAATAAGGATTTTAGTTGAAATCAATTTACAAAGAGATGAAACAAGAATAGCTGAAATCGATCAAAGCTCGATTCTAACAAAATTCGAGAGGCACATTGCATGAATTATTTGGATAACCAATTGTGCTTCAATTTATATAGGATAGGTTTCATTAGAAAGATGTGTCAATATAGTTTTAGAAAATCAGGTTTTGCATGAATTGGAATTTAGAACACGAAGTTAAAAATAATTTCAAAGCGAAAGGTCTGAGAGTATCAACTCTATTTTATTGAATCCACAAGGTCAATGAGTACAGATGTTTCAGCTTACATTTGTATTCCAAAAATTTTAAATCATGTAAGTACAGAAAGAATTTTGAGTCTAGTTTCCAACAAACATACTTTACAAGAATCTGAGTTCCTTGTAGAAAGTTATAAGTAGTTTAGTAACAAAAGGTTAGAAATTACAGTCCCTATTTTGCAGAATCTATAGGGTTAATTAAAATAGAAATATGAGTAGGTATTTAAAGTCCAAATCATTCAATCTAGGTATCAAAATAAAGATATTTGAGTCTACTTTGAAATAAATTAGGCTTTGCCTAAATCAATGTTTGATAATAAAAGTTAGGTCTGAAATAATGAATAGAGGTCAGATTACCAAAAAATTATAGATTCATGGCTTTGTATCAAAATTAAAGAAATGTCTATTGCTAAGCTGAAATCTTTCGAGTTATGTAGAATTAAAATGAAAATAGAGATTATAATTTCTATGGGATGGGGTTAGAACAATTGTCTTAGAAAAGTTTGATTCCTAAATGTGGGGAAATTGATGCAAAAACCTCAAGCAAAACAAAGCATCTTCTTCTTCTTCTTCCCTTCTCTTCTCAAACTCACGTTGGTTGTAGCAAGTATCCCTCCTTATGTTTTCCTTTAATCTTTCACCTAATTAATTGGGTTTGACTAACACAAGGGTTGCATGATTGCAAACATGCATGAAAAGGGCTATGTGTCATCCATAGAATAAACATAGATGACACCATACTTAGGTTAGCTAGTGACATGTCCTCCATTTTTTTTTTTAAACTTAATGTGAATCTTTGACAAATCATATCAATTTTCTAAGATTCACATTTAGGTCCCTAGCAATAAACTTCTAATATAAAATTATTTAATATAAAATAATTATTAGCTAATCTGCATATTTACAAACAAGCATCTATAAAATTTTCAAAAATGGGGGATGATACACTATCCCCTCCTTAAAAGAAAACATTTAGTCCTCTAAATTTATCATACCTCCTTCGACGAAAAGATAAAATCAGGATTGCACCTGGATTGAGGCCATCTATATCATTTTGTCTTGCCCTATCCTCATATCATTCAAATCCAAATTTTCTTTTAATAACTTCTATTATTTCCCAACCAGTATAGCCAAAAAACTTGTAGATTTTCTGCTAACTATAGCAATGACAACATTGGCTTTCCCCGGGTGATAACAAATAATACAATTATAATCCTCTAGAAGTTCTATCTATCTCTGTTGCCTCATTTTTAACTCTTTCTGAGTAAAAATATACTTGAAACTCTTGTGATTAGTAAAGACTTTAAATGTCCGCCCATACAAGTGATGCCTCCAAATCTTTAGAATAAAAATAATTACTGTCAATTCCAAATCATGAGTTAGATAATTCAGTTCATAACTTTTTAGTTGGCTAGAAGTATAAGCAATCACTTTCCATTCTTACATCAAAATACATCTAAGGCTCTTTCTTGAGGCATTTAGTATAAACTACAAATCCCTCGTAACCACTTTTAATAGTGATAATAGGGGTATTAGTCAATCTTTATTATTATTATTTTTTTATCGCCTGATTCAATTGTTTGTAATCAATACTAGCATAATAGGAAGATAGCCAATCCATGTCAAGTATAATATCACAACCCTAAATATCTAGGAAAAACAAGTCAGTAAGGAGTTCGTGTTCTCCGATAGAAATCAAACAAGATAGATAAACCAACTTTGTAGTCAAAGAATCCCCAACAACAATAGTTACATATACCATCTAATCCAGTGGTCTAGGTTGAATGCTCAAGTAGCAAGCAAAATATTATGAAACAAAAGATAAATTGGAACTAGGATCAAACAAAACTTTTTTTATTTTATTAGAAACATTAATAGTACCTTTTGATCATTAGTTTAGGATGGCCTAGGAGGTAGTGGCTCTTTCTTCTTCAGAGGGCAATCTTTTATTTTATGATCCAACTTCTCATAGGCAAAACAGGCTCTAGTTACCCAAAAACATTGACTTATTTCATGATTTAACTTGTATCTTGCACATGATCAAAGTCCTCTGTGGTGACTTTTCTTTCTCAACTCTATATGCCTTTACCTTCTTGTTTGTTTTATTTCAAATTTATTCCCTCTCTTACTTTTGCTGATAAACTTGTCCTTATCTTTCTTACCCTTAATTTCCTGAATTTCCTCTAAGTCTCTTTCCATTATCAAAACCCTTTCTACCACATCAGCATATGCTTGGAGTTTTAAAGATGATATTCGACTTCTTATTATTGGCCTTAGGCCCCTTTCAATTTTTTTTGCTTTTCTAGTTTCATCATCGATTATATGAGTGGCAAATATGGAGAGTTTAGTGAATTTAGATTCATACTTTGCTACCGTCAAGTTTCGCTGGATAGGATTCAAGAACTCAAATTCTTTCTGCTCTCTAATGTAATCTGGGAAATATTTATCATTGAACTTTTCTACGAATATCTTCTATGTGACGGGCTCATGTTTGACTTCAGAAATCCTTTTAATCATTTTCCACCAATGCTTAGCCTCTCCTTCCAACATAAAGGCGGTAAGAGAAACCTTCTGATTATCAAGGTAATTTAAGATATCAAATATTTTCTCTATCTGCATCATCCATCGTTCTGCTATCATTGGGTCAGGCTCACCACTAAAACTAGGAGGACTTAGCTTCTTAAACTGTTCAATTCCCAATCCAGTCTGGTTTGATATCTCCGTTCCATCATTTCTTCCTTGTCGGACTTATTGTTGCATCACCTGTGTCATAGTCTCCAGAGTTTTCATAATCCCACCCAATTGATCAGAAGTAGATGCAATAGGAGAACCATATGACCTCGTCATCCTTGCTTCCTAAAAACAACAAAAGAGATTTTTTTTTTATCAATCTCTGAATAAAATCAATAAACCTCAAAATTTATTAAGCATCTAGCATATTAAAAATCTTAGTGATCCTTAAATCATGCTATGATACCATCTCTATTATGCCCCCTGAATTTAATTTTCATTCAGGAGGTGTGAACCTAGCTCAAAATTGATAATATTATAATTCAACAAAACAATCCAAGGTCTAAACACACATTTGAGTCCACTAAGAAAACATTCAAGTCAAAAAATCACCTCTATAAATCCATAATTCATAAAACCTGTGTAGTTTAAATTCATATATCACTTTGCTCGATGAATCATAAAATCTGAAACCAACTCGCCAAGACAATAACCACCATATAAGTCCACAAGTGTAGGATTCTACATAATCAAAAAACCAATATTTACCATATGTTCATATCATTACACAAATCAAACTTAACACTCCAAAATCCTAAACAAGAGAGGTTCTTTAAGCTCTTACAAAACTCATAAGTTCAGATTTGCCATCAAACATTCCATTAAGCATCCAATATACTTATGTTGAATCTCGGATTTTGATGATAAAGTCAATTGTAATTTGTTTGATCTAATCTATAAGTTGAGAAAAGTGTGTAGGAATAACTACGATAGCAGTAAGACATACAGCAGGTGTTGTGCCGGAGTCAAAATCGAGATCTCATTGGGAGTTTGAGAGTTCGTCAGAAGTTCGGATGTTTATCGGAAGTTCAGCCGGAACCAACCGAGAAGTCCAGGAGCTTGCCAAACAAGCTCGTCGGAACTTGCCATGAAGATCGTCATAAAGTCCAGGAGCTTGTCGGGAGTCCATCGAAACATTGCCGAGAGTTCGTAGGATGTTTGCCGGAAGTACGCCGGAAGCTCGCTGGAAGAGCAATTGACGCACCAAAAAAGGAAGTGCTATAATTATGTCTTAATTATCGTAGTTAAAGCATAAATTAAGTTAGGATTCGGAGGTAATCCCACTAACTTAATTAGGGGCCAATTGGGCGCTTAATATGGTTGAATTGGGCTGAATTGATCAGCCAATTCAGCCCTTGAAAACATAGCCGACGGAGGCACCGCTAGGGCTAGCGGTGGCACGGTGCATCTGGAAAGCAGTGCACTAGGTTTTTTGGGTAGTGGTACCACCCAGACTGGGCGGTGCTACTGCCGACAGTGAAAGCTACCAGTGGTGGTACCACTCCTGTCAAGCGGTGGTACCGCCCAATGTCAGATCAACGACGGAAGTACCGTCCAGTAACGATGGTGGTACCGCCAGTACCCGGAATCTGGGGATGTGATACTTTTTTGCTCCAATTTTGAAGTCATTGGGGTCTATAAAAATCCCACCCTTTTCTACATGAAAGGGCACGAAAGTATTGGCTTAATCTTGAATTCTTGAGTCTTAAAAGTATTGAAAAGTTAGAAAGAGTTCTCCTCCTTCATCTCTTAGCCTTGTAACCATCCAAGAAAGAGGAGTGAGATATGTAAGGGTTGTCTCCTAAACTAGGCAAAAGTAGAAAGAGGTATAAAAAGTGGATGGCCTTCGCCTATTGAAAGAAGGCCTTTAGTGGACGCCGGTGACCTCATCGGAGGAGGAATCCGAAAGTGGATGTAGGTCACATTGACTAAACCACTCTAAATTCTGGTTTGCTTTTCATTTGTGCAATTTACATTATTACAAATCTTCTTAATCTTCTCTTGCACTTTTACGAAAGCTTTCCAATTCATCTTCTCTCCGAAATGGATTGAATCGAAACTATTTTCGTTGAAATTAGTTTTAATTGAAATGAATATTTTTCTGAAATCAGGAAAGTTTTCCACTACCCTAATTCACCCCCTCTCTTAGTGCTGCTCTTGATCCTAATAGTTGGTATCGGAGTAAGGTTCACTCTCATTTGATTTTAAACCCAAGAGAGATGACATTTGTTGGCAACCTAGAGGGTCATTCAATTACATATCCACCCATGTTTAATGAGATGGATTACACATATTGGAAGACTAGAATGAGGATCTTCTTAATTTTAATAGATTTTAAATTATAAAATATTATAGAAAATGGATTTCAAAAGTCTTCTCTTCCTATGAATGATTGGAATAAATTGGAGAAGAAGACTTTCACTTTAAATACAAAGGCTATGAATGCTTTGTTTTGTGCCTTAGATAAAAACAAGTTTAATCGTGTATCCATTTGTGAAACGATATTTGATATTTGGCACATACTCGAAATGACTCATGAAAGCACTAGTAGAGTGAAGGAGTTAAAAATTAATCTTTTAGTACATACATATGAGTTGTTTCGAATGAAACCGAGTGAGACCATTGGAGACATGTACACCCGATTTATGAATGTCGTCAATGTTCTAAAAGGACTTGTTTCTTAGATTTTAATCTTGTTAATAAAATTTTAAGATCCCTTCCAAAGAGTTGGGACCCTAAAGTCACAGCCATTCAAGAGGCCAAAGATTTAAATAACTTTCCTCTTGAAGAACTAATCGGGTCACTAATGACCTATGAGATGACTTGTAATGCTCATAAAGAGCTAAAGAACAACCTTCCAAAGAATAGGAATAGGAAGGATATGATTCTAAGAACTCAAGAAGATCACTTAAAAGAAAATTCAAGTGATGAGGACTTTGATGAAGACTTGACACTATTAACAAAGAGGTTCAAAAAATTTATAAAAAGAAATAAATTTAAAAATGATACTAAAAATAAAATTGAACCTAAAAAAGAACAAGTGATATGTTATGAATGCAAGAAGCCGGGACATTACAAGAGTGAATGTCCCCAATCAAAGAAGAGAACCAAAGAAGAAGAAGACTCTTAAAGCAACATGGAACAACTCAAGTTCATCCGAAAAAGAGGGGCCAACCAACACCGAACAAGTTGCTCACTATGCATTAATGGCTATTGGAGAAGAGGTAACAAGTTCATTTGATGCAAATTTATCATTTGATGAACTTTTAAATGCTTTTCATGATTTACTTGATGAATGTAAATCAATTAGTAAAAATATAAATTGTTAAAAAAGGAACATGATTCTCTTGTTAGTGATTACAATAGATTAAAAGTTGAGCACATTGATAATTTAGCTTCATGTATGAAATGTGATGAACTAGAAATACTTCAAAAGAAAAGCTTGCTACTTAAGAAAACCTTAGAAAAGTTTGAGGTTGGTAGTAAATCCTTAAACATGATCCTTGCCAACAAAGGTCACATTCATAGAAAAAGCGGAATTGGATTTATGAGTAGCTCTCACCAAAATCCAACCACCTTTGTTAAAGGCCTTACTTTGCATGTTTCACCCTGAAAGAAATGCAACTTTTATTATAAATTTGAGCATGTAGCTTATCATTGTCCATTTAAGAAATATAATCCACACAAATTGATTTGAGTTCCTAAAAGAACCTCAAATGACTCAATGCAACATGATAAGCTATGTAGATCGATTTTTGAGGCACCCAAGGTCAAATGGGTACCTAAAAATCATCCTTTTTATAGAAACGTTTACCATCACAAGATAGGAGCAAGAGATGGTACCTTGATAGTGGATGCTCAAGGCATATGATCTGATATCCATCTCAATTCTCTAAGCTCACTAGCATAAATGAAGGATATATCACCTTTGGAGACAACAATAAGGGTAAAATCATTGGCAAAGGAACAATAGATAATAAATCCACCTTTTCTATTGAAGATGTATTATTAGTTGATGACTTAAAGCATAACCTTTTGAGCATTAGTCAATTGTATGATTAAGGATACATCATTAGATTTGAATACAATGCTTGCATTATTGAAAACCATTCAAAAACACATCTATGATTGCTCTAAAATAAAATAATATATACACTATTGACATTAATGATCTTTATAATGAAATGTGTTTTTCGGTTTTGAATGACGATGCTTGGCTTTGGCATAGGAGGTTAGGACATGCAAGCATGAAACTAATCTCTCAAATTTCATCTAAAGAACTTGTGAGAGGAATTCCTCACATTAAGTTCGTTAAAGACAATGTATGTGATGCATGTCAACTAGGAAAGCAAATAAAAATTAGTTTCAAACGAAAGAACCAAATAAGCACCTCTAGGCCATCGTAATTAATCTATATAGACTTATTCAGACCAATTGCTACATCAAGCCTACGAGGAAGCAAATACGCATTTGTCATCATTGATGATTTTAGTAGATACACATGAACTTTTTTTTTTGCACACAAAAGTGATTGCTTAGGTGTTTCTCTAAGTTTTATAAACTTGTTCAAAATGAAAATGGATTTATGATTTCATCAATTCGAAGTGATCATGGTAGTAAATTTCAAAACTATGATTTCCAAGAATTTTATGAATCTAATGGATACAACCACAACTTCTATACTCTAAGAAATCCTCAACAAAATGGAATAGTAGAAAGAAAGAATAGAAACTTACAAGAAATTGCAAGAACCATGTTAAATGATCATAGCCTACCCAAATATTTTTGGGCTGAAGCCGTAAATATGATATGCTATGTCATGAATAGAGCTCTAGTAAGACTTTTACTCGCCAAAACTACTTATGAGTTGTAGAACAACAAAAAACCAAATATTTCATATTTTAAAGTTTTTGGGTGTAAGTGTTTTATCTTGAATGAAAAAGATGCCTTAGGAAAATTTGATGCAAAATCTGATGAAGGAATTTTTTTTGGCTATTCTTCTATTTCTAAAGCATTTTGTATCTTTAACAAAAGAACTTTAATTATAGAAGAGTCTATTCATGTTGTTTTCAATGAAGTTTCCGAAGGCAAGAAAAATGATTTTGATGATGATATTAATTTTGATGCTTTGAATTTAAATGAAACCCCTTCTCCATCTAGCAACTTCGATGTATTTTCTTCCGAAACATCCTTACCCTAGGAATGAAAGTATATAGATGCTCATCCTAAGGATCTAATCATAGGAGACACATCAAAAGGGATTCAAACTCGTTCTTCTCTTAAGAGTTTTTGTACCAATGCCGCTTTTCTCTCCCAAATTGAACCAAAATACATTTACAAGGCCTTGAAAGATGATTCATGGGTTATCGCAATGTAAGAAGAGTTGAATCAATTTGAGAGAAATGAGGTGTGGAAGCTTGTTCCTAGACCAAATGACCATTTAGTTATTGGTACTAAATGGTTCTCTAGAAACAAGCAAGATGAATTTGGTATTGTGGTTCGAAACAAGGCTAAATTAGTGGCTAAGGGTTTCAACCAAGAAGAATGTATCGATTATGAAGAAATCTTCACTCCTGTAGCATGATTAGAAGCCATAAGGATGCTCCTTGCCTATGCTAGTAGTAACAATTTTAAGTTATTTTAAATGGATGTTAAAAGTGCTTTTCTTAATGGCTTTATTTCCGAAGAATTTTATGTTGAACAACCTCCTGGATTTAAGAATGATAATATCCCTGATTATGTATTTAAATTGACTAAAGCTCTCTATGGATTGAAACAAGCCCTAAGGGCTTGGTATGAGAGACTTAGCTCATTTCTTATCGAAAATAATTTCTCTAAAGGCAAGGTCAATACTACATTGTTTATCAAAAATTTTAAAAATAATTTTCTTATTGTTCAAATTTATGTCGATGATATTATTTTCAGATCCACAAATGAATCTTTATATGAGTTATTTGTCAAAAGCATGAGTCTAGAGTTTGAAATGAGCCTAATAAGGGAACTAACCTTCTTTTTAGGCTTACAAATTAAACAACTTAGCAATGATATTTTTCTTAGTCAAACAAAATATACTTTAGATTTGCTAAAAATGTTTAATATGGATAGCTCAAAGGCTATCGATACTCCTTTGAGCACCTCCACTAAGTTAGATATTGATAAAAGTGGAGAAAACTTTGATTAAAAAGCTTATAGGGGTATAATAGAAAGTTTACTATACCTCGCCACAACTAGACCAGATATCATGTTTAGTGTAGGACTATGTGCTAGGTTTCAATCGAATCCTAAGATATCTCATCTTAAAGCAGTTAAGAGAATACTTAGATCATCTTAAAGCAAAATGTTCTTAAACCATAACATTTTGCTTGCTAATGACTTGGTCAAATATTTGCATTCAAAAGCAAGAGGGACAAAAATCTGTTTTAAACCTGATTTACGGAAAGCCTTTGATTCAGTTAATAGGAAATTTATCTATAAGATGCTCCTCGATATGAACTTCCCACAGCAATGGGTTAATTGGATTCAATCTTGCCTAGAAACTCTAAAGTTTTCGATACTCTTTAATGGCTCACCTATTGGTTTTTTTGGGAGCACGAATGGCATCCGACAAGGTGATCCACTCTCTCCGTATCTCTTTACTATTGCGATGGAAGGACTTAGCTGTATGTTGGAACACGCAGTCTTAAATGGCAGCATTAAGGTACCCATTACTGGTTTTATTCATATATCACATATAAAATTTGCAGATGATTTACTTATCTTTCTCCAAAATGAACCAACTTCAGTAAAGAACCTGGCTACTATTATGAATGACTTTGGTATGGTTTCTGGACTTCAGTTAAATCATGCGAAAAGTAAAGTATATATGAGCCCTTACGTTGAGGATAAGGTCTTTATTGCACAAACTTTGGGGGTTAGTGAGGGAAGCTTGCCAGTTCCTTATTTGGGTCTCCCGCTCATATCCACAGGCATTCATAAAATCCACTGTCAGCCTATCTTGCAAAAAATAAAGAATAGAATTTCTTCTTGGAAAAATAGGTTTCTATCAAAAGCAAGACGACTCGAACTCATCCGTTCGGTATTGCACTCCTACTCTATATATTGGTGTAATGCATTTCTTCTGCCTACTGGACTTCTCCAAGATATTGAACGGTTATTAATGAACTTCTTCTAGAATGACACAAATGATAAGGCAATGCATATGATAAATTGGGATAGCATTTACAAACCGAAAGATGAAGGGGGGCTAAACTTGAGAAATACTAGAGATTGGAATCAAGCATGTCTGGTATAGCAATTGTGGGATATTTTGCAAAACAAATGTTCCTTATGGTCACATTGGGTTTCTGCTAGGTATCTTTCAAAGGAATCAATTTAGAAAATTTCAATAAGAACATACCACTCTGCAGCTTGAAAAGGAATTTTAAAGGCAAGGAATTGGCTAATCAAACACATTTCTTATGCAATCTCTTTTGGAACTAGTACTAATATGTGGTACGATCCTTGGGTGAATGGGAAGAGTATATTTCAATTATATGGCGACAGAATACGAAAAGATCTTGGGGCTCCCAAAGATTGGAAAGTTTCCAAGTTCATTGCTAACGGTACCTGGTGTCTCCCTAATCCTATTTCTCCCGAAATGTTATCACTTTGGTCGACTATTATAGCTATTCCAATCAGGAACAACTCTTCAGATATACTTATTTGGCCTCATGTCAATGACAAATTTAGTGCCACATCCGCATGGAATCAAATTAGGCAAAGAAATAACAAGTGGGTCCTAAGCAGTTGGACATGGGATCGACCGGGATCACAAAGACATTCCTTATGTACATGGCAAGCCCTTCTCAATAAACTACCTACAATAGACAATATGAAAAGAAGAGGTTTCTATCATGTTAACCGATGCTCCCTTTGTATGCAACAAGAAGAAACTGTTGACCACCTCTATTTTGCTTGTGATTATACAAAATTGATATGGAAGGAGATTCTCCAGCGATTTGAACTCAATAGACTGTCGCAACCAAACTTCCACCAAGAACTAGGCGACCTCATGCAATGTTTCTCAAGAAAAGGGCCTCTCACACAATTGGCAAAGGTTACTTTCAGATGCGCTATTTGGTGGATGTGGAAGGAGAGATGTAACAGAATCTTTGAATGTCAACACACAAACAATGCTCAGCTCTTGAAAGAGATTATTAGAGACTCAAGATCCTGTATGGAGCAAGATCTTAAAACGGAGCACTTTACCCAAAGAGAAAAAGATATTTTTATCAAATTTAATTTTGCTATTAGCTAAAGATCTTGGGAATGATGCCAAATTATGTACCCACAGGTAGTTTTGATATATCTGGATAAACATTTTCTATGTTGACTATAATTAGGAGTTATAGTCTACAGCATGTGTAGTCATAACTATCGCATTCGCACTCTATGAGTTACTTGGCTTTGTCTATGACTTGTATAGATAAAGCTATTTGTAGAAACTTTACACATAATCAATTTACTTTTACTTACAAAAAAAAAAAAAAGAGAGAATACTTAGATATCTTAAAGGAACCACAAATCTAGGATTGTGGTATCCAAAATCCAAGAACTTTGAACTAATTACTTATGCTAATGTGGATTTTGCTGGATATAGATTAGATAGAAAAAGCACATCTAGAATATGTCAATTTTTAGGACACGTATTTGTTTCTTGGTCTTCCAAGAAACAAAACTCGATTGCACTATCTACAACCAAAGCTGAGTACATTGTAGGTTGTGTGGATGAAAAACACTTTAGAGGATTATAAGATTCATCTTAAAAACATTCCCATAAAATGTGACAACATAAGTGCAATATGTTTAACAAAAAATCTCATTCAACAATAAAAAACTAAACATATTGATATTAGACATCACTTTATACGAGATCATATTAATAATCATGATATAATCTTAGAGTTTATTGATACAAAACATCAATTAGCCAATATTTTTACAAAGCCTTTAAGTGAAAAATAATTTAATTTTATTAGAAGAGAATTAGGAATGTTAATTTATCCGAATGCATGAATTTGTTAAATTTCATTTTCAGATTTTCTTGATTCTTTGTATCACTCACTTAAATCATGATCTTATAGTATGTGCAATGAGCCATATGCATTTTCCCATACGAGTTTTATATGATGTTTGAGTACAAATCTTCTCCTCTTATGATGCTAGTTTTACATGATAAGGCTATGTGCTTCACGATAATAAAATGCTTATTTAGATGTTATAACTTTTACTTTGTTGGAATTATGCGCTTTGATGCTGAAAATTGTTTACCTTGATGTTGTAAACTTAAAATGCTATTTACTTTGATGTTGAAATTCTGTGCTTTGATGTTAAAAATTTCTATGATGTTGTGATCTCTTTAAATGATAAATATGTTATCATACAATGATGCAATATTATGTTTGCTTTGATGCTGAAAATTTCTATGATGTTGTGATCTCTTTAAATGATGAGCATGTTATCATACAATGGTGCAATATCATGTTTACTTTGATGCTGAAAATTTCTATGATGATTATGATCTCTATTGAATATTGAGAAGTTTTAATCATACATGATGCAATATCGGATTCTTAACTTTTGAGTGCTACAAGCACTAATGATATTACCTCATATAAGTAGTGATGAAAAGTTACGATGAAATATTTTATAAATGCATGAAGTGTTTATACATTTAAATATCTTGATGTTTGATATATGGAAGTTATTGATAAATGCATCTCTCACGGATTTCACTGTTATGAAGTTTTAATGAGAAATGGATTTGATGTAATGCTCCTCACTATGAAGTTTTATTCATGAATTTCTCCTTCATGTGATACTCCTCTCCCATGAATTCTTCCTTATTCTTCTCATGAAAGATGAATTTTATGAATTCCAATGGATATCTTAATCCTTGAAAGATGAATTTTTGTTTGTGATAATTATTTGCAAGATTGGGGATTCGATTTCATTTGGATATCTCGATCCTTTTCATGAATCTCTTCTCTTTGTCAAAATGAAAGCATGTTTTAACGAAAATTTATTTATCATTTTTTACTTGATTCAAATCATTTCACAAATTTAGTTTTTAATGGATTCTCTCATTACCTTCTTCCTCTTCTTCATGCAAAATGTGAGGATAAAGGGGGAGAAGTTGTTGGAATCTATCGTTTTAATGTTGATAACATTTAATGATGATGAGAACTTTTGAGTGTGAAACTTGCTTGAATTTTTTTTTTACCACACTTGCATTGTTGAATTGTTCTCCTTTTTGTTCATGACAAAGGAGGAGAAATAATATCAAAATGTGATAAATTGATGACAAATGTATGCAATGTATTTCATCATATATACTTGAAATGTTTGCTTGATAAATTTCTTTCATTATGATAAGATATCTAGAGCTTAACTTGCTATTTTACAATTGATATATTGCCATAGAATGATGAATTGCTATCTTTGTCATCTTTCATATTTAAAATATCATACTTGAAAATGGATGTCATGACTTGACATCATACTTGGCATCATATTTTGAGAATGTTAGATCATGATAGGAATCATGATGTGCATGTTGATAAGTTTAATGAACTAATCTTAGTAGTTTGTTTCTTGAATTCAAAGGCCTTGAATTCAAGAATATTTTTTCTCAAGTATGACATATAGATAGGGGGAGTTAAGGTTAACTCCGTCATCAATTGATTATCATCATAAAAAAGGGGGAGATTATTGAATCTTGGATTTTGATGATGAAGTCAATTGTAATTTGTTTGATCTAATTTATATGTTGAGAAAAGTGTGCAGGATTAACTATGATAGTAGTAAGACATAAAGCAGGTGTTGTGTTGGAGTCAAGATCGAGATCTCATTGGGAGTTCGAGAGTTCGTCGGAAGTCCGGATGTTCGTCGGAAGTTCTGCCGAAACCAACCGAGAAGTCTAGGAGCTTTCCAAAGAAGCTCATCGGAACTCAACAAGAAGATCATCATAAAGTCCAGGAGCTTGCCAGTAGTCCACTGGAACATTGCCGAGAGTTCGTCGGATGTTCACCGGAAGTACGCTGGAAGCTCCATGAAAGAGCAATTGACGCACCGGAACAAGAAGTGTTGTAATTATATTTTAATTATCATAGTTAGAGCATAAATTAAGTTAGGATTGGGAGGCAATCCCACTAACTTAATTAGGGGACAACTGAGCCCTTAACAGGCCTAAATTAGGCCAAATTGATCAGCTAATTCAGCCCCTAAAAATATGGCCGGTGGTGGCACCGCTAGCATCGGCAGTGGCACCACCTGGAAAGCAGTGCACCAGGTTTTCTGGATGGTGGTACCACTGACATTGAAAGTTGCCAATGATGGTACTGCCCAGTGTCAGATCAGTGGCGGTAGTATCGCCTAGTAATGGCGGTGGTACCGTCATTACCCCAGAATCCGGGGATGTGACATTTTCTGGCTCCAATTTTGAAGCTACTGGGGTCTATAAAAACCTCACCCTTTTCTGCATGAAAGGGTATGAAAGCATTAGCTTAATCTTGAATTCTTGAGTCTTAAAAGTGTTGTAAAAGTTAGAAAGAGTTCTCCTCCTTCATCTCTTAGCCTTGTAACCATCCAAGTAAGAGGAGTGAGATTTGTAAGGGTTATCTCCTAAACCCGATAAAAGGAAAAAGAGGTGTAAAAGGTGGTTGGCCTTCGCCTATTGAAGGAAGACCTTTAGTGGATGCCGGTGACCTTGTTGGAGGAGGAATCTGAAAGTGTATGTAGGTCACATTGACTGAAGCACTCTAAATTCTGGTTTGCTTTTCATTTATGTAATTTACATTACTTCAAATCTCCTTAATCTTCTTTTACACTTTTATGAAAGCTTTCAAGTTCAACTTCTCTCCGAAATGGATTGAATCAAAACCATTTTCGTCGGAATCAGTTTTAATCAAACGAACAATTTTATGAAATCGGGAAAGTTTTCCACTGTACTAATTCACTCCCCCCTCTTAGTGCCGCTCTTGATCCTAACAACTTATACAACAAAAACATATCATCCACAAAAAGTTTGCCCAAAGTCTTCTAGCTTTCCACTACCTTAGCCCAATTTAAACATTCTAGCGAGCGACAAGTTATCCTGAAAAATTTATATAGCAACAGGGTGAGCATATAGAGATCAGCTAGTAACTAATATATCCATGACGAAAGAGGATAGTTTTCAAAATAAATAAGGTACCAAATATAAGGTAGGGATATAAAAGTTCATAGATAGCCACTCAACGAATGCAGAATTACATTATTATCTCACTTGAAGCATGTTTTGTTCGTAACAAGAGAGAGTAAAGACTAATTGGAGCAAATTATTGTCTTCAGGAGCATTTCAGAGCATATCAATGGCTTATGAAGTGTTTCGGAACATGTCAATGGTATATAAAATATTTCAGAGCATATCAATGTAATATTAGGAATATATCAATGGCATATGAAGTATTTCAAAGTATATCAATGGCATAGGAAGCATTTTAGAGCATATCAATGACAGATTAAATATTTCGGAACATATCCATGGTGTATAAAATACTTCAGAACATATCAATGGCATATGAAAATATCTGGATAAACATTTTCTATGTTGACTATAATTAGGAGTTATAGTCTACAACATATGTAGTCATAACTATCGCATTCGCACTCTATGAGTTACTTGGCTTTGTTTATCTTATATAGATAAAGCTATTTGTAGAAACTTTACACATAATCAATTTACTTTTACTTACAAAAAAAAAATCAATGGCATATGAAGCGTTTTGGAGCGTATCGATGGCGAATGAAACATTACGGAGCATATCAAAAGTGGATGAAACATTTCAGAGCATATCAATGGTGGATGAAACATTTTGGAGCATATTAATGGTGTATGAAATGTTTCGGAACATATCAATAACATATAGAGCATATCAATAGTGGATAAAATATTTCGGAACATATCCATAGTGTATAAAATACTTCAGAATATATCAATAGCATATGAAGTGTTTTGGAGCATATCGATGGCGAATGAAACATTACGAAGCATATCAATAGTGGATGAAACATTTCAGAGCATATCAATAGCGGATGAAATATTTCGGAGCATATCAATGGTGTATGAAATGTTTCAAAACATTTCAATAGCATATGGACCATATCAATGGTGGATGAAACATTTAGGAGCATATCAATGGTGTATTAAATATTTCAGAATATATTAATAGCATATGGAGCATTTCAGAGCATATCAATGGTGGATGAAACATTTCGGAGCATATCAATGATGGATAAAACATTTCGGAGCATATATTTGACATTGCATTCATTTCATTTTTATCTAAAGCACACATAGAAACATATAACCAAAGCTCTGGATATCTGATAAGACCCTAAAGTCTTATCGTAAAAGAAATGAAAGAAATGATAAGACTCTGATACCAAATGAGAAGACCCTAAAGTTTTATCATAAAAGAAATGAAAGAAATGATAAGGCTCTGATACCAAATGATAAGACTCTAAAGTCTTATCGTCGCTCTGATACCAAACGATAAGACCCTAAGGTCTTATCGTGGAAGAAAGGGGAGAAAAGGGAATGATAATGATCGCTTCGAGGGGATCGGCCTCCTTGATCGCTTTGAGGGTATTAGCCTCCTTGATCACTTCGAGGGGATCATATTAGGATTAAGAGCACACTAAGAGGTGGGCGTGAATTAGTGCAGCGGGAAAAATTACATCTTCAATAGTCTCATTGCGATAAAATCGTTTACGTTGAAAACCGATCTCAGAAATAACTTAACTTGAAAGCGTATATTAATGAATTGAAGGTAGTAAGTACTTAAAGAGATTTGCAGTAATGTATTAGCAAGAATAAAATGCAAACATGAGAACACTGTAGTTTTAGAGTGGTTCGGTCAACGTGACCTACATCCACTTTTGGCTTCCTCCTCTGACGAGGTCATCGATATCCACTAGAGGCATTCCTTCAATAGGCGAAGGCCAATCACCTTTTACACCCCTCTTCTCCTTTTACCGGGTTTAGGAGATAACCCTTACAAGCACTCACTCTCCTCTATAAATAGAATTCTAGGTTTAAGGCTAGAAGAGAGATCTCTCAAGTGATTTCTACAGCGTTTCTTTTCTTTTAGACTCTCTATGCTTGTGTGCTTTAACTAGGGATGAGAGGAGTATTTATAGGCTTCAAGTTGATTCAAACTTGGAGCCTAAAACTTTCCCATCCTGGGTTCCCTAGGCATGGGCAATACCACCGCCTACGTTGGGTGGTACCACTGCCCAATGTCAGTCTGGCTGACATTGCCCTGGGCAGTACCATCGCCCAACGATACCACCGCCTAGGGGGCAGTGCTGGGTAGTACCACTGCCCAGACTGGTAGTACCACCACCTGGCACCCTGCTAGGGGAGGTACAACTGCCTAGACTAGAGGTACCACCACCTGACATAGTCTCGAAGACTATGTCATGACTATGAGACTTCTTAGGGCACTGTTTGGGCCTCTTATTGGGCCCAACATAGTTCTTACATAGACCTAGCTGGCCCATAAATGGGTTGGCCCAAATCTAAGCCCAATTACGTGCTAACTATGAAATCCTAAGACATTTACTAAGCTAAACAAGTCCTTATGTCTATTCTTCCGGCGAGCTTCTGGTGATCTTCTGGCGAACTTCCGACGATCTCTCGACAATATTCCGGCGGACTTCCGACAAGCTCCTGGACTTCACGATGATCTTCTTGGCGAGTTCCAACGAGCTTCTCTGGCAAGCTCCGAGACTTCTTGGCTGGTTCCGCCAGAATTTTCGACGAACGTCCGGACTTCCGACGAACTCTCGAACTCCCAACGAAGTCGCGTCCTTGACTCCGGGACTTCATTTTACTTCATGCCTTGCTATCATAGTTAATCCTGAACATGTAAAACACACTTCGATCTAGACAATTAATACTAAGCATTAATCCAGTTGTCTGACATGCCATTGGTCCCTCGACGCTTCGTCTGATTATTCGGCGTATCGTCCTCTCTTGCGGCCTATTACCCAATCGGCCAATTGACTCCATAACTCCGATATCCTTGGTGCAATATCCGCTCTTCTTGGCCTGATGTCCGAATCTACGGCCTAAAGCCTTCTATCGATACGTCGATCGTTCCTCCGGCCTGACGTCTAATCTTCTGACATGTTTTCCCCCGGTACAACATGATTCTTCCTGCTTTAATTGTCTCATCCTGATTGAAGCATCCTGTGTCACTCAAAACGCATATTAAAACATAAAGTCATATCAATTGGTTTCATCATCAAAATACGAGATTCAACAATCTCCCCCTTTTTGATGATGACAACCAATTGACGACGGAGTTAACCTTAACTCCTGGAGTTTAAACAAACTCCCCCTATCAATATGTCATATTGATAGAAACTCTTGGATTCAAAAATCCAAGCAACATGTCATGATCAAATCATGACATACCAACAATATACTTCTCCCCCTTTGTCATCAACAAAATGGAGAAGTACACTTCTCATGTGTTTAGAAGTACAAGTTTAAATCATTGCATATTAAACATAATTTCCAATTTGATCATTATGCAGGCTAGCAAAAATTTTGAGATGTTCAAGAAAGCAACCCTTGCTTCTTGAAATATGTAAGTTTGTAAATTTTGCTAGGTGTGCAAGTTTAGCATGTTTTGCTTCTTGGGATTTCAAGCTAGCAACTCTTGGTGATGTTCAAGATAGCAGTTTCTTCTCTTTTAAGAAGTGCGATTTTTTCTTTCTTCTTGAATTGTGCAAGTTAGCATCTTTTATCTCCCACTTTATGATTATCAAAAAGAAGAAAAGACCCTTTATATCAATTTTCAGACTATGACAAAAATAAGTATCAATCTTATTTGTGCATCATTATATTTTCAAATTAAAACATGCATAATTTCAAAAGCTTACACTTTATTTTTCATGCATGATACCGAAAAATAAATCAATCATTATTATGATCATATCATACATGATACTAAAACATTAAAATTTTTAAGCATTTATCAACATGTTGATCATGATACCAAACATTCATTATTTAAAGCATTCATGATACACATCATATGCATCACATACATCATCATAAAAAAAAATAAGTATTGCTTGTATCATTCATCACATGGACAATATCAAGAAGAATCATAGTACAAAGAATCTTGATTCATAGAAAAATATCATGTATCGAATATCGAGAAATCAAGATGATGATTCATATAAAAAATATCTCGATTTATATTCATGAGAAAAGTCATCATTCATTTTCAACTCTTTCAATTTGTCAAATCAACATTTCTTAGATATGCATTATACCAAAACATGATTTCAAATGTTTAACATATAACATGCATAATTTCAAACCATTTTCAAGATCACCGAAGATAGGTAAATATTTGATTCTCATAAAAGATAGCTCAAGTAGAGAAATAAAAAAGAAAGTTCATGATTTGGTTGAAAAATTTTTATTCAAATCAAAATCACTTTTCGAGATATTCAAAATGACTTAAACAACTTTATCAATCTCTTAGTGAAAAATTGATAAGATAAAGAAAAATTTTTAAGGAGAAAGCTTTCCTCTTTTTAGTGTTTCAATTCATATGATTGATTTCATACATGCATGTTCTTTGTCTTTTTATGCTAAACAAAAAATGCATCATCGTTTAGGATCGAAAAATAAATTTCATCATAAAAACCATCCATCTTACTTATAATCGAAAAAGCCACTTTTATTACCGTGAAAGTTGATAATCTATAAATCTCAAGAATCATCATGCATAATTTTTAAAATCTCATGTATAGAATAAAATCATCAATCATGGTATCAAAACATCATTATGCATCATATTATCAAGCATGATTTAATATTTTCAATTAAAATCATTTTATATGTTTATCATAAAATATGTATTTTTCATGATTATTTTCAAAATTACTAGCATGATAAGCATGATTCCTATTTTTTTATTTTCATTATTAAACATGCACTTTTCAAGAAAATTAATTCTAAACTAAATTAAAAATAACTCATGAAAAATATCATGTAATTTTAAAATAGACTAAAGGCGTTTTGATTATCTCAACGTCGAAAGCCGTTAAGGCGTAATTTGCCACCTCGCCTTTGTTGATTTTTCCCTCATCTTCAGAGGAGTCCAATTCTTCCCAAAATGTATTCTTCTTCCTGCGTTTAAAGCAAGTAGTTGCATTCTTTTTGTTCTTTAATTTTTGTTTCATGAACTTTTTAAATTTTATTTGTAGTTCAAGTTCACCATCACTTGAGCTTATGCTCGAGTGGTCTTCAATTGTTCTATGTCCAAATCCTTTCTATTCTTTGGAAGGTGATTCTCAAGTTCTTTATGTATATTGCACGTCATTTCATAGGTCATTAAGGACCCAATAAATTCTTCGAGAGGGAAATGGTTCAAATCTTTTGATTCTTATAAAGTCGTTACTTTTGAATTCCAAGTTTTAAAAGTGATCTTAAGATCTTGTTAACAAGTTCAAAATTCGAAAAAGTTTTACCAAGAGCTTTTAAACCATTGATGACATTTGTAAAACAGGTGTACATGTCAACAACGGTTTTGCTTGATTTCATATGAAACAGTTCAAAATCGTGCATTAAAAGATTAATTTTAGAATCTTTAACTTTATTCGTGCTTTCATGTGTGATATTGAGAATATGTCAAATATCAAAAGTCATTTCGCACAAAGAAACCCGATTAAACTCATTTTTTTCTAAGGCGCAAAATAAGACATTCATAGACTTTGCATTTAGAGAAAAAGTCTTCTTCTTCAAATCATTCCAATCTTTCATTAGAAGAGAAGACCTTTTAAAACCAAATTCGACTATGTGCCATAAATCAAGATTAAATGAAAGCAAAAAAACTATCATTCAAGTTTTCCAATAAGTGTAGTCCGTCCCATTGAAAAATGGAGGATGAATAAGAGAGTGACCCTCTTGAAAGCCGAAAAAAGTCATTTCTCTTTGGGTGTTAAATCAAAAGAGAAAATGAGGGTCTAATACCAATTGTTAGGATCAAGAGCACACTAAGAGGGGGGGGGTGAATTAGTGCAGCAGTAAAAACTACGTCTTCAATAGTCTCGTTGAGATAAAACCATTTACGTTGAAAACCAATCTTGGAAATATCTTAACTTGAAAGTGTATGTTAATGAATTGAAGGCAGTAAGTATTTAAAGAGGTTTGCAGTAATGTAATAGCAAGAATAAAATGCAAACCAGAGAACACGACAGTTTTAGAGTGGTTCGGTCAACAATAGGCATCCACTAGAGGCCTTCCTTTAATAGGCGAAGGCCAATCACCTTTTACACCCCTCTTCTCCTTTTACCAGGTTTAGAAGATAACCCTTATAAACACTCACTCTCCTCTATAAATAGAATTCTAAGTTTAAGGCTAGAGGAGGGATCTCTCAAGTGATTTCTACAACGTTTCTTTTCTTTTAGACTCTCTATGCTTGTGTGCTTTAACTAGGGATGAGAGAGGTATTTATAGGCTTCAAGTTGATTCAAACTTGGAGCCTAAAACTTTCCCATCCCGGGTTACCCGGGCATGGGCGGTACCACCGCCCAGTGTCAGTCTAGCTGACATTGCCCTAGGCGGTACCATCGCCCAAGTTTGACAGTACTACCACTTAGGAGACAGTGCTGGGCAGTACCACCACCTGGCACCCTACCAGGGGTGGCACAACCGCCCAGACTAGTGGTACCACTGCCTGACACGGTCTTGAAAACTGTGCCACGACGGTGAGACTTCTTGGGGCACTGTTTGGGCCTCTTATTGGGCCCAACATTGTTCTTACATGGGCCTAGTTGGCCCCTAATTGGATTGGCCCAAATCCAAGCCCAATTATGTGTTAACTACGAAATCCTAAGACATTTGCTAAGCTAAACAAGTCCCTATGTTTATTCTTCCGACGAGCTTCCAGCGATCTTCCGGCGAACTTCCGACGATCTCTCGGCAATGTTCCTTGACTTCCGACGAACTCTCGAACTCCCAACGAAGTCGCATCCTTGACTCCGGGACTTCATTTTGCTTCATGCCTTGTTATCGTAGGTAATCCTGCACATGTAAAACATACTTCGATCTAGACAATTAATAATAAGCATTAATCAAGTTGTCTGGTATGTCATTGGTCCCTCGACACTTCATCCGATTCTTCGGCGCATCTTCCTCTCTTACAGCCTATTGCCTAATCGTCTAGTTGACTCCGCAACTCCAATATCCTTGGTGCAATATCCGCTCTTCTTGGCCCGATGCCCGAATCCACGGCCCGAAACTTTATGTCAATACGTCGACCGTTCCTCCGGCCCGACGTCCAATCTTCTGACATGTTTTCTCCCGGCACAACATGATTCTTCTTGCTTTAATTGTCTCATCCTGATCGAAGCATCCTGCGTCATTCAAAATGTATATTAAAACATAAAGACATATCAATTGGTTTTATCATCAAAATACGAGATTCAACAGATTGGCCTCCTAGATTTTGTCCACAAAGTGGAATAATATTTCACTGATTAACTGATTGATTGATTTAAAGAAAGTGTTCCATCACTATCTGCAACACATCACAACCCGTTGATCAAGTAAGTATGGTCTCCACTTTTTGATAGTGTAAGCAACAAGTCGGTCTTTCAGTGTAGTAATCGTTGCAAGAAACTTTTAGCCCTATATAATCAATTTTGAACCTTTGCTATCACAAGTGAAAATCTATCCATCAACGATCTTTACTTTGAATCTGTCATAGTCTTCAATATTGTGGGCCAAACGATCAATAGTCTCACTGTCCATAAAATTGTTAGTGCTACCAGTATCAATCAAAACTATAATATGTTGATGCTCCAAAGTTCCGTCAACTTCCATAGTTTGCGGTTTAGAGTAGTCGGTTAATGTATGCATTATATGTATGATAGGTTCAATATCTTTATTAGAATTTATACCTTCATGATCAGAGTCCACATTCTTAACTTTCGGCTCCTCTCCAATTGGTTCAATCATTAGAAGTTGCCCTTGTTTAGTACTCTATACTCCATTTTTCATCATAGTACAAACCCCTTGCTGATCTTTCCTTGCTAATTTTTTCTCATATAGATGTGCAAATGAGATCATAGCTATTATAGTACGGGATTGATGAGCCTTAACTTCATACCGGATCTCTAAAATAAGCCTTTCAATAAATGTATCCAGAAGTTGTCGGTCCGACCAATCTCTAGCTTGATTTGACAATCTTTCAAACCTACTATGATATTCTAACATTGTAGAAGTTTGACGAATTTTGGCGAGCTAGCAATCAACATTCTCATATTCGGATGGGCCAAAGCAAACAAGAAGCTCTCTTTGAATTGCTCCCACGAAGGAAATCCGTGAAAAGTTTCATACCAATCGTACTATTGGATTGTATCTCCATCAAGCTAGATTGAGGCCACTTCTACCTTAGATTCTTCTAGGGTTATATGAAAATGAAAAAAAAATTTTGCCTTAGAGATTCAACTAGTCGAATCTCCATCTTTCGATCTCAGAAATTTCACCTTCATGTGTGAGTAGTTTGTATCACAATCTTGGGGCCCTTTTCTTGTATTTTTAGATCTATACAATGTAGAACTTGAGCCCCTATCTTGTTAAGATTTGCTGAGGCTCTCTAGTAGGCTCTTTTTAAAATCATTAAGTGTTTCTTGTAGCTGGTTCTCAATTCTGATTTCTCATGCTTCCATTTGTGCTTTCACTGAGCTATTAGTGGCCATTGCGCAAGACTGCAAATCTGGGTTCTCAACTCCTATTTTTGAGGTCGGTCAAGGGCATCAGCATTGTCAATGCAAAGTTGCCGAGGAGGTGGACGCCGAGGGAAGTGCTGTGGTCGTTGTCTTGGAGGAAGAGTTGCTGCCTTGTTTCTGTCGTTGCGTGGGGTGAGAGCACCGCGGCTGGAAGGTGACTGCGTCAATGTGGCTGCAGCTGCTAGACCCAAGGGGCGATCACTGAGCAGTGGGGTTGAGGCTGCGGTGATGGCAACCTACGATTGGGGCAGCGTCGCCAAGGGCTCGCCGCTGCGGTGGCTGCGACGACGTGGATAAAAGGCAGCATTGCTTTGTCTCTGTCGCACTACGGAAGGAGATGCTGGTGACTTCGAGGGATCGCGTTCGGTTGAGGAAACGATAGTGGCTACAGTGGTCGTGGTTGCCTTGGTTTGATCGCCATGAGGAGTGATGGTCAAGCGACTACAGCTGCGACCCAAGGGGAGGCAACAATGGTGGCGCGGTTGGGGTAGTGTCGCCGATGGTAGAAGCGACGAAGGGGTTGGTCCACTAGTCGGGAAACAGTGGCAGCGGCCCTTCTCGCTCAAGCAGGGTGGAGCATCAAGGAGGGAAGGCTGCTGGCCAGGGAGCAGCGATGATGGTGGTCACTGGTTGGAATGTAGTGGCTGTAGTGGGGCTGGCCAAAAGCAGGGGAGGCAGGGGCCCCTTTTGACCAGATAGGCTTCAAAGGGGAGAGGATGTGCTTGTGGTGGGTACAGCGCAACGAGGAGGGGAGGTGGCTGGCTGGGGAGCAACGGCGGTGGTGGTCGAGTGGCCGAGAAGTAGCGACAATGGTGGAGAAGGAGGAGTCGATGGTGTCATGGTTGGGAACAAGGGCAACCGGTGAGTTACCTTGTTTCTATCACTACGGCTGTAGAGCAAGGGGGATCGGCGACTAGGAGGCATGTGGCGGTTGTCGCATGGTGGCTGGCAGCGGTGGTGGCTCGGCAACGAAGGAGAGGGGTGGCGTTGAAGTGGCCGAGAAGCAACGGTGACGGTAGAGGCAACCAACGCCTGTGGCAGCAGAGGGACCGGCGGCTGCTCTGTTTCTATCGCACCACAGAAACAGTGACGTCGACAGATCACGCGGCCAAAGCTGCAACCAACGGAAGGCAGCAATGGCGGTGCGGCTAGGGCAGTGTTGCCAACGGTAGAAGCGGTAATGGGTGGTCCGCTGGCTAGGAAACAATAGTCGTGGCCCTTCTCATTTGAGCGAGATGCGGGAAGCGAGGATGCGAGGTCACTGGCCAGGGGGGCAGCGGTGGCAGTGGTGGTCCATCGGCCGGGAAGCAGCAGCGGTAGGTGGGCTGGCTGGAAGCAAGGGAGGCAGGGGTGTTGGCCTTCTCTCTTCTTCTTTCTCTCTTTTACATTTTATTTTTTGGGATGACGATAGCTACTTGATGGCTGGGCAGTAGTAGTGACGGTGGAGAACAAGTTGCCCTGCAGCGGCGGTGGTGGTGGAGAAGGGAAGTAGGGGTGCGGTTGGCGGTTGCCGACCTCTTCTCTCTCTCCCTTTTTTTTTTTTTTTGAGATGATGAACTACAACGAGAACGCCAAGGATCGCTACTCTAATACCAAATAATAAGACCCAAAAGTATTACCATAAAAAAAAAAGAAAGAAATGATAAGGCTCTGATACCAAATGATAAGACCCTAAAGTCTTATTATAAAAGAAATGAAAGAAATGATAAGACTATGATACCAAATGATAAGACCCTAAATTCTTAATCATAAAAGAAATTAAAGAAATGATAAGGCTCTGATACCAAATTATAAGACTCTAAAGTCTTATCATCGCTCTGATACCAAATGATAAGACCCTAAGGTCTTATTGTGGAAGAAAAGGGAGAAAAGGGAATGATAATGACCGCTTCGAGGGGATCGGCCTCCTTGATCGCTTCGAGGGGATCAGCCTCCCTAATCACTTTGAGGGGATCGGCCTCATAGGGTTTGTCTACAGAGTGGAATAATATTTCATTGATTAACTGATTGATTGATTTAAAGAAAGGGTTACATCACTATTTATAGAGTTCCACCTAGAGTCCACTAAGACTTGGACTCTTAATAATAAATAAATATTAAATAAACCTCTATCCGACTTTAAGTGAACTAAACAGACTCAATAAACAACTAGAAATAGACTCAATAAACATTATTCAAAAGCTTAGAAAAAGGGTCCTAACAATATCATATCAAGCAAATAGAAGGTGAAGTGGGATCCCAAACATAATCTCTCACATCTGGGAGCATCATCCATTCACGTCTGGATGAAGCTAGAGGAGGCCGGCAGAGCATCGCGGGCTCTAAGCATATACCCTTTACCATTTATGGCAAAGGTCTAGATAATCTCTTTACCATTTCTAGCATGGTCCATGTAATCCCTTTACAATTTCTAGCAAATATCTAAATAATCCCATAAATACCAGAGTACAAAAGTATTGTGAACAATAAAGTTGGCATATATCGGAAACACATGTGGAACAACGGAATGCATGTGCCTATATAAAACATTGTAATATAATTATAAAGTTTATATAACATATTTAGGTCTACAATTACTTGTAGAACAAGAGTATATAGAAATTTAAAGCAATAATATAAAGCTAAACTAAAATAAGGGTTTTAGCTGAAATTAATTTACAAAAAGACGAAACAAGAATACGCGAAATCGATCAAAGCTTGATTCTAACAAAATTCGAGAGGCACATTGCATGAATTATTTGGATAACTAATTGTACTCTAATTTATATAAAACAGGTTTCATTCAAAAGGTGTGTCAATATAGTTTTAGGAAATCAAGTTTTGCATGAATTGGAATTTAGAACAGGAAGTTAAAAATAATTTCGTAGAGAAAGGTCCGAGAGCATCAGCTCTATTTTACTGAATCCATAGGGTCGATGATTATAGATGTTTCAGCTTACATTTGTATTCTAAAAATTTCAAATCATATAAGTTTAGAAAGAATTGTGAGTCTAGTTTCCAACAAACTATACTTTGTAAGAATCTGAGTTCCTAGCAGAAAGTTATAAGTAGTACCAAAAGATCAGAAATTATAATCTCTATTTTGTAGAATCTATAGGGTTAATAGAAACAAAAATATGAGCAGGCATTTAAACTCCAAATCATTCAATCTAGGTATGAAAATAAAGATATTTGAGTCTACTTTTAAATAAATTAGGTTTTGCCTAAATCAGAGTTTGATGATAAAAGTTAGGTCTGAAATAATGCGTAAAGGTCAGATTACCAAAAAATTACAGATTCATGGCTCTATATCATAATAAAAGAAATGTCTAGTGCTAAGCTGAAATCTTTTGAATTATATAGAATTAAAATGAAAACAGAGATTAGGATTTCTATGGAATGGGATTAGAACACTTGCTTTAGAAAAGTTTGATTCCCAAATATGGGGAAATTGATGCAAAAACCTCAAGCAAAACAAAGCTTATTCTTCTTCTTCTTCCCTTCTCTTCTCGAACCCATGCTAGTTGTAGCAAGTATCCCTCCTTAAGTTTTCCTTTAATCTCTTAACTAATTAATTAGGTTTGGCTAACACATGGATTGCAAGGTGACAAACATACTTGAAAAAGGCTATGTATCATCCATAGAATAAACATTGGTGACACCTTACTTAGGTTAGCTAGTGACACATGTCCTCCATTTTTTTTTTAACTTAATGTGAATCTTTGACAAATCATATAAAATTATTTAATACAAAAGAATTATTAGCTAATCCTCATATTTACAAACAAGCATCTATAAAATTTTTAAAAATGGGGGATGTTACACATTTGGCCTCGGAACAAGCTTCCACACCTCATTTCTCTCAAATTGGTTCAACTCTTTTTGCATTGCGATAACCCATGAATCATCTTTCATATCCTTGTCAATGCATTTGGTTCAATTTGAGAAGGAAAGTGGCGTTGGCACAAAATTTTTTAAGAGAAGAATGAGTTTGAACCCCTTTTAAAATATCTTCTATGATTAGCTCCTTAGGATGAGCATCTATATACTTCCATTCCTTAGGTAAGGATGTTTCGGAAGAAGATGCATCCAAGTTGCTAGTTGAAAGAGAAGGTTTATTTAAATTCAAAGCATCAAAATTAAGATCATCATCAAACTCATTTTTCTTAAATTCGAAAACTTCATTAAAGATAACATGAATAGATTCTTCTACAACCAAAGGTTTTTTGTTAAAACTACGAAAGACTTTAGAACTAGAAGAATAGCCAAGAAAATTCCCTTGATCAGATTTTGCATCAAACTTTCCTAAGGCATCTTTTTCATTCAAGATAAAACATTTACAAGTGAAAATTTAAAAATATAAAACGTTGGGTTTTTTATTGTTCCACAATTCATAAAGAGTTTTGGAAAGTAATGATCTTACTAGAACCCTATTCATGACATAGCATGCCATATTAATGGCTTCGGCCCAAAAATATTTAGGTAGGCTATGTTTGTTCAACATGGTTCTTGTCATTTCTTGTATGTTTCTATTTTTTCTTTCTACTACTTTACTTTGTTGAGGATTTCTTAGAGTAGAGAAATTATGATTGTATCTATTAGATTCACAAAAATTTTGAAAATCATGGTTTTGAAATTCACTACCATGATCACTCTGAATTGATAAAATCATAAAGTCTTTTTCATTTTGAACAATTTTATAGAATTTTGAAAAATACCTAAAGCAATAACTTTTGTGTACCAAGAAGTATGTCTAAGTGTATCTACTATAATCGTCCACAATTACAAAAGTGTATTTGTTACCTCGTAGGCTTGATGTATCAATTGGTCCAAACAAATCCATATGGATCAATTGCAATAGTCTAGAGGTGCTTATTTGATTCTTTGGTTTGAAACTACTTTTTATTTATTTTCCTAATTGACATGCATCACACACATTGTCATTAACAAACTTAATGTAAGGAATACCTCTTACAAGTTCTTTAGATGAGATTTGAGAGATTAGTTTCATGCTAGCATGACCTAATCTCCTATGCCGAAGCCAAGCATCGTCTTTCAAAACTGTAAAACACATTTCATTATAAAGATCATCATAGTGTATACATTATTTTATTTTAGGACAATCATAGATGTGTTTTTGTGTCATTTTTCAATAATGCAAGCATTTGATTCAAATCTAATGATGTATCTTTTATCACATAATTGACTAATGCTCAAAAAATTATGTTTTAAGCCATTAACCAACAATATATTTTTAATCAAAAAGTTGGGTTTGTTACCTATGGTTCCTTTGCAAAAGATTTTACCCTTGTTGTTATCTCCGAAGGTGACATACCCTTCGTCTAGGCTAGTGAGCTTAGAGAATTGAGATGGATCTCCGGTCATGTGCCTTGAGCATCCACTATTAAGGTGTCATCTCTTGCTTCTAGCTTGTGATAGTAAATATTTCTACAAAAAAGGATAATTTTTAGGTACTTATTTGACCTTGGGTGCCTCAAAAATCGGTCTACACAACTTATTATGTTGCATTGAATCATATGATATTCCTTTGGGAATCTAAATCAATTTATGTGGACTATATCTTTTAAATGGACATTTGTATGCAACATGTCGGGGTTTACAACAAAAGTTGTATTTGGTGCAGGGTGATACATGCAAGATAGGAACTTTAACAAAAGTGGTTGGATTTTGGTGAGAGCTACTCACAAATCTGATTCTGCTTCTTCTATGAACGTGAGCCTTATTGGCAAGGATCATGTTTAAAGACTTGCTATTAACCTCAAACTTTTCTAAGGTTTCTTTGAGTAGCAAGTTTTCCTTCTTAAGTGTCTCTAAGTGTTCACACTTAGTACATGGAGGTAAAGAAGGATTATCATGCTTAAGTTTTTCAAATTCAACATTTAAAATGGCATGCTCCTTTTTCAAAATGTTAATACTTTTTACTCAGTTCTACATTCATCAAACAATTCATGAAAGATACTTCAAAAGTTCATCGAAAGATAAATTTACATATAATGAATTGCTCACCTCATCTCTGAGAGCCATTAGTGTGTAGTGAGCAACTTGCTCTGTGTTGGTTGGCTCCTCTTCTTCGGATGAACTTGAGTCATCCCAAGTTGCTTTAAGAACATTCTTTTTCTTCGGTTGCTTCTTCATTGCTTAGGGCCATTCGCTTTTGAAATGTCTCGACTTCTTGCATTCGTAGCATATTACTTGTTCTTTCTTGGGTTCGATTTTATTTTTAGTGTCATTTTTAAATTTATTCTTTTTAATGAATTTTTTAAACTTTCTTATCAAAAGTGCCAAGTCATCATCAAAGTCCTCATCACTTGAATTTTCTTTCAAGTGGTCTTCATGAGTTATTAGAGCTATATCCTTCATGTTCTTTGGAAGGTTGTTCTTAAGCTCTTCATGAGCATTGCAAGTCATATTGTAGGTCATTAGTGACCCGATAATTTCTTTGAGAGAAAACTTATTTAAATCCTTAGCCTCTTAAATGGTTGTTACTTTAGGGTCTCAACTCTTTGGAAGGGATCTTAAGATTTCATTAAAAAGTTCAAAGTTCAAAAAATATTTGCCAAGAACTTTTAAACTATTAATGACATCCATAAAATGGGTGTACATGTCGACAATAGTTTCGCTTGTCTTCATCCGAAACAATTCATAAGTATAACCTTGCTCTAATATCAATTGTTAGGATTAAGAGCCACACTAAGAGGGGGGGTGAATTAGTGCAGTAGAAAAATTATGTCGATTCGAAAGCCTTCGTACGATAAAAACTGATTTCAGCTCAAATCATTTATTTTACTTTGAATAAGTAGAGAAGAAAAGGTTGGGCAGTTTGCAATGTAGTAAAGTTGAATGCAGTAAAGAGAATTTGTAGTAAGGAAAGAACACACCGGAATTTATAGTGGTTCGGTCAAAATGACCTACATCCACTTCTGATTCCTCTTCCGTCGAGGTCACCAGCAACCAATAATGGTCTTCCTTCAATAGGCGAAGACCAACCACTTCTTTATAGTGCTTTCTCCTTTTCACAGGTTTAGGAGATAACCCTTACAAGCCTCACTCATCTTTTTTGGATGATTACAAAGCTAAGAGGGGGAGGAGGAGGACTCTTCTCACTTTTATAAAACGTTTAATGCCCCAACACTTAAGATTTTTCATACTTTTGATTGCACTTTGTTACCCTTCCATACAGAAAAGGGTAGGGTATTTATAGGCCTCAATGGCTTTAGAATTAGAGCAAAAAAGTGTCTTATCCCAGTTTTTTGATGTATTGGCGATATCATCGCCATTACTGGGTGGTATACTACTTGTCACTCAAACACTAGGTAGTACCACTACCTAGTCTAGGCAGACACTACTTGACAGAGCTCGGAGACAGGGGCGGTACCATCGCCTGATAGGGGCGGTACCACTGTTGGCAGCAATAACTACCGGTAGTACCATCGCCCAGACCACTTGGGAGATTGGGTTTGCAGGCGGTGCCATCGCCGGCCGTGACTTCATATGTTGAATGAGTTTTTCAACTAGCCCAATTCAACCCTATTAAGGGCCCAATTGACCCCTAACTGAGTTAGTGGGATTAACTCCTAATCCTAACTCAACTTAAGGTCTAACTATAATAATTAAGACATTTGACAAAGCATTTTTATTCTGGTACATCAATTGTTCTTCCAGTGAGCTTCTGACAATCTTCCGACAAACTTTCGACGATCTCTCGGTAATGTTCCGGTGGACTCCCGACAAGCTCCTGACTTTATGATGATCTTCTTGGCGAGTTCCAACGAGCTTCTGTGGCAACCTCTTAGACTTCTCGATCAGTTCCGGCAGAACTTCCGATGAACGTCTAGACTTCCGACGAACTCTCAAACTCCCAACGAAGTCTCGATCTTGACTTTGACACAACATTTGTTTTATGTCTTACCGCTATTATAGTTAATCCTGTACACTTTTCTCAACATATAGATTAGATCAAACAATTCACAATTGATTTCATTATCAAAATCTGAGATTCAACATAAGCAAGATGAATTTGGTATCGTAGTTAGAAACAAAGCTAGATTAGTGGCCAAGGGTTTTAACCAAGAAGAAGGTATTGATTATGATGAAACTTTTGCTCCTGTGGCACGATTAGAAGCCATAAGGAAGCTCGTTGCCTATGCTAGTAGTAATAATTTTAAGTTATTTCAAATGGATATCAAAAGTGCTTTTCTTAATGACTTTATTTCCGAAGAAATTTTTGTTGAACAACCTCCCAGAGTTGAGAATTATAATTTTTTGAATCATGTGTTTAAATTGACTAAAGCTCTCTATGAATTAAAACAAGCCCCAAGGGCTTGGTATGAGAGACATAGCTCATTTCTTATCCAAAATAATTTCTCTAAAGGCAAGGTTGATACTATATTATTTATTAAAAAAATTAAAAATAATTTTCTTGTTGTTCAAATTTATGTTAATGATATTATTTTTGGTTCTACAAATGAATCCTTATGTGAATCTTTTGTCAAGAGTATAAGTTAATAGTTTGAAATGAGTTTAATGGGTAAACTAACTTTCTTTTTAGGCTTACAAATCAAACAACTTAGTGATGCTATTTTTCTTAGTCAAAGATATATGCACTGGACTTGCTAAAATGGTTTAATATGGATAGTTCAAAGGCTATCAATATTCTTATGAGTACCTCCACTAAGTTAAACATTGACAGAAGTGGAGAAAGCTTTGATCAAAAAGCTTATAGGGGTATGATAGGAAGTTTACTATACCTCACCGCAACTAGACGGGACATGATGTTTAGCGTAGGACTTTGTGCTAGGTTTCAATCTAATCCTAAGATATCTTATCTTAAAGCAGTTAAAAGAATTTTTAGATATATTAAAGGAACCACTAATATAGGATTATGATATTTGAAAACTTTGAACTAATTGCTTACGCTGATGCGGATTTTGTTAGATGTAGAATAGATAGAAAAAGCACATCCGGAACATGTCAATTCTTAGGTCATGTACTTGTCTCTTGGTCTTCCAAGAAACAAAACTCGGTTGCACTATCTACAACCGAAGCTGAATACATAGCGGTGAGTGCATGTTATGAACAAGTTGTATAGATAAAAAATGCATTAGAAGATTATAAGATTCACCTTAAGAATATTCCCATAAAATGTGATAACACGAGTGCAATATATTTAACAAAAAATCATATTCAACACTCTAGAACTAAACATATTGATATTAGGCATCATTTTATAAGAGATCATGTAAATAACCATGACATATCTTTAGAGTTTATTAATACAAAACATCAATTAGCCGATATCTTTATAAAACTTTTAAATGAAGAATAATTTGATTTTATTAGAAGAGAGTTAGGGATGTTAAATTGTCCAAATGCATGAGTATCTTTTCCAAACTTTCTCGATTTTTTTTAAAGGCTTTCATGAAATTATTTCATTTCATATATAAGGCTTTTATGAAATCCAGCATATCAATCAACTAGGTATTAAAATTTATTTTATACAAACTTAATGATTTTTAATACACTTAATCACTTCACTAATAGAATTCATTAATACATGCATCTCCCATGGATCTCACTCTTGTGAATTTTTAATGAGAAATGAATTTGATTTATGAAGTTTTATTTATGAATTTCTTTTTCATATGATGCTCCATTCTCATGAATTTTTTCTTACTCTTCTCATGAAAGATGAATTTTATGAATTCACATGGATATATTGATCCTTGACAGATGAATTTTAGTGTGTGATGATTACTTGCAAGAATGGTGATTTGATTTCATATGGATATCTTGATCCTTTTTATGAATCTCTTCTCTTTGTTAAAATTTAAGCATGATTTAATGAAACTCATTTATTGTTTTGAACTTGACTTGATTCAAATTATTTCATAAATTTGGTTCTTAATGGATTCCTTCCTTACCTTTCTTCCTCTTCTTCTTATTTTTATGACAAATGAAGAAAGAAACTTGCACATCTAAAGAAGAACCAAAAAGCCCTCGAGTAAAAATATTAGCTTATCCAAAAAGGTTATCATGAAATGTTTTTGCTTACCTTCTTGGATTAATTGGTATGAAACTTGCTTAATTTTGTTTACCATACATTGATTATTGAATGGTTCTCCTTTTTGTTGATGACAAAGGGGGAGAAATATGACAAGTTGATGACAAATTGAATGTTTGAGACATGTATAAAATGTATCTTGTCATAAATGCTTGAAACATATTAAAATATATTTCATATGTATTATAAATACTAGAAATGTTTCATGAATGCAAGATAAATGTCTTTCATTATGATAAGATATCATGAGCTCAACTTGCTATTTACAATTGATATCTTGCCATGGAATGATGAATTGCTATATTTGTTATCTTGCTAAATTTCATATTTGAAATTTGTATTATACTTGAAAATGATGATTGTACTAGTCATAGGTGCCTAACAAGCCAATCACGTGAGTGATGACATGTGTGACTTGACATGCAGTCGTTTTGCTTATTATATTTTGGTATTTTATCACTTTATATTGACTATTACATATATATATATATATATATATATATATATATATATATATATATTGTGATGTCATTGAATTTGTGTAATAGGAATCAGATCGTGATGAGATCATGATAATGAGACCGATTCATTTTAAACATAGATCCTAAATAATCCCGGTCATAGGTTACTCAAGTGGGACATCGAGATAACCGAACAGACTAGAGACACTAGGGATACAATACAGGTGCTCATTAGGGAATGAGTTTACTGATTGATCCGCTTACGAAATGCTGGATGGTTGATGATGCCTTATTGTCAAACACCGATTCTGTAGTCCCAATGGTGTATCTAGGCCTTAGTCCCAATGGTGTATCTAGTCCTTAGACTTGAGTGCTCCACTCTTTGATACTGGACTTATAGGTTTGGATGTCCCAGATCTAGCACAACCGGTCTTCAAGAGCGGTAGTCAATCTTACAAGGGCTATTGAGTGTCGATAGAGGATCATCCACTCTCGGTGTCATGAGAGGAATGTTCCATGTATTCTTACTTTGACAAATCCTTAGCTAGGGTCATTCAGATTGAGAGAGAAAGAGTTCTCTGGGAAAATCCGATTAGAGCAAGACTCGAGTAGAAACCGTATGGGTCTGATAGCACCATGCCCGGTATACAATCTTTGGGATATTAGATGGATAAGGGACTATAGGTACATGGTAACTGAGGACAGACAGGTCCAATGGATTGGATTCCCCTGTATCATCTAAGGACTGCAGTGTTGTAGCCTAGTATGTCCGTAGTCGATGAGTCGAGTGAATTATTATGGAGATAATAATTTGCTGAGCTAGAAGGAGTTCTGACAAGTATGACTCACGGCCAGCTCAATATTGGTCATAGAGTGTCACACACATATGGTAGGCATTGTGATGAGTAGAAGTTCGGATATAAGATATCCATCGGAGCTCTTATATTATTGAATATCCAATAAGCCCCTAAATTATTAGATCCCATAGACGAGATCCAATAAGAGCCCATGAGAGATTATTGGATAGAGATTCACTAATCTAAGAGGCTTGGAAAGTTGGATAAAGATCCAATAACCAATAGGGGAGGATCCATTAGGATTAAGTTGATAGGAAACCTCTATAAATAGGAGGGATTCAATGGTTCATGGGCTAGAGCCTTTGCTTGCCTCTCCTATTCTCCTCCCCCTCGCCACCTCAGAGTAGACCTGGAGTTTTGAGGAGCGTCATCGCAGCCCTACTGTGTGGATTGCTAGTCATAAGTGCCCAGCAAGCCAATCACGTGAGTGTTGGCACGTGTGACTTGATACAGAATCTTTTTGCTTATTATATTTTTGGCGTATATCACTTTATAACTATTGCATAAATGCATATGTATTGTGATGTCCTTGGATTTGTGCAATGGGAATCGGATCGTGATGAGATCACGATAATGAGATCGATTCACCTTTAAACACATATCCTAAATAATCCCGGTCATAGGTTACTCGAGAGGGACATCGTGATAACCGGATAGACTGGTGTGCTGTATACCCGTCCATATGATGGATGCAGCTGGTCTCATAGCTGCTCGTGTAGGGACACTAGGGATACAGTACAGGTGCTCATTGGAGAATGAGTTCACTGATTGATCCGCTTACGGAATGCTGGATGGTTGATGATGCCTTATCGTCAGACAACGATTCCGTAGTCCTAGTGGTGTATCTGGTTCTTAGACTTGAGACACCAAGGATGTCCTGTATGAGTGCTCCACTCTTTGATACCAGACTTATAGGTTTGGCTGTTCCCAGATCTAGTACAGCTGGTCATTGGGAGTGGTAGTCGACCTTACGAGGGCTATTGAGTGTCGATAGAGGATCATCCACTCTCGGTATCATGAGAGGAATATCCCATGTGTTCTTGCTCAGACAAATCCCTGGCCAGGGTCATTCGGGTTGAGAGAAAAAGAGTTCTCCGGGAGAATCCGATTAGAGCGAGACTCAAGTAGAAACCGTATGGGTCTGACAGCACCATGCTCGATATACGGTCTCTGGGATATTAGATGGATGAGGGACTATAGGTACATGGTAACTGAGGACAGACAGGTCCAATGGATTGGATTCCCCTGTATCGTCTGGGGACTACGGCGTAGTGGCCTAGTACTTCCGTAGTCGATGAGTCGAGTGAATTATTACAGAGATAATAATTCACTTAGTTAGAAGGAGTTCTGACAGGTATGACTCACGGCCAGCTCGATATTGGGCCTAGAGGGTCACACACATATGGTAGGCATTGCGATGAGTAGAGGTTCGGATATGAGATATCCGACGGAGCCCTTGTCTTATTGGATGCAGATCCAATACCCACTAGGGAAAGGACCCATTAGGGTTTTGACACGGGATCTCTATAAATAGGAGGGATTCACAGCCTCATAGGCTAGAGTCTTTGCTTGCCCTTCCTATTCTCCTCTCCCTCTCCACCTCAGAGTAGGCCTGGAGTTTTGAGGAGCGTCGTTGCAACCCTGCTGTGTGGATCACCGCTAGAGAGGAGGACGCTTGACCTCCTTCACCCTCTCCTGAGGATCTGCAAGGAAACAGGGATATACGATCTCCCTAGGTAACACAATCTCTATACGCAGTTTTGTGTTTTGCGGATTTTGCGCACCAATCTTCGCACGACGACGAACATCTTTTTGGGAATCGGGGATTTTTGTTTTCTTGTTCTTCCGCTGCGCATATGATGTCGCCCCCCATGATTTCCCAACAGTGGTATCAGAGCCAGGTTGTTCGTGCGAATGATTGGTTTTTGAAATGCGTGTGTTGTGTTTAGGAAGAATATTGACGTCAAAATCGTTGACGCAAAAGCAAGGAAGGGCAACAACAGTTGCTGCCCTCGATCTGCATGCCTGCAGCCAGCCGCAGCCGCAGCCAGGCAGCACAGCGCCGGCGCATGCGCAAGCGCTGTGCCTGCAGTAGCCGGCCGGCGATCTGCTTGCAGCAGGCTTGCGGCCGGCGGGGCTGGGAGCCCGCTCGGTAGAAGCGCCTGCGGCCACTGAGCCCGCGGGCAGAGGCGCCGCGGGGCAGCAGCGCGGGCTGAGGCACCGCAGGGCAGCGGCGCCTGTGGCCGCTGCTCCCACGGGCAAAAACCCCGCAGGGGCGGCCGCCAGCGAGACAGCACCACCTGCGGGCGCTGACTCGCGGGCAGAACCGCCCGCGAAGGCGGCAGCGCCCGCGGGGGCGCCCACCTGCAGCGGCAGCGACCCCAGCGGGCGTGCCACCTGCAGGCGAGGGCAGTGCCCTCGCCCTCGCCGCACAGGCCGCCGCCAGCAGGGTGGCGGCGGCGGCGGCGCAGCAGCGAAAAGGGGAAAGGGTATTAGGGTTTTCTGGGCAAAAGATAGTTTTACCCCTCGGAATTTGAGAAATTCCAGTTTCTGTTTTTTGTCCAAATTATGAAAATACCCTTAGGAATTGAGAAATTCCCTATATATCCCTGATTTCAGAAAATATTAATTAAAAGGTTTAGTTGATTATTATTTTTATTATCTAGTAGTCCTACATAATGACGATTATTTATACATGTGATGTATGATGAGTGGACGGATGATCATGGACCGTGTGATGTGTGTACTTGTGATTATTATTATTGAGGTCTGCGAACCTCTATTATATTTCTCGTTTATTGTCGGGCCTGCGTGCCCATGATTAAGTTGTAATCACATGAGGAGGCGCAGCGGGAGCGTGGATGCGATAGCGGGACCCACGAGACGGACGATTGTGATGCATGGAGATGCATCAAGATGTCGACGGAACCAACGAGGACGAGATGGACGATCACAAGGCATGGAGATGCACCGTTGCACACATAGATCTTGATGTGAGTGATTAGGCCTACTGGCTCGGGCCTAATCATATTAGGTTGTGGTCCATGATCATCTGGTGTGATTGCTTATACACATACTAGATATGTATATATATTTGCATGCGATGTAGATATATATTAAATATGTACATGTGTAACATGTCATATTAGGAGACCAAATCATAGAAACATCTCTCGATAATATTAAGTCGGTAAACGTAAGGCAATTAGATTGACCCACGTGGCCTTCCATCGTTATGAGTAGGAACCGAATCCCGGTGTAGGTTGAGTTGGTCGAGTCCCTCGAGACTCACCTATATCGCGATTCGCTATCTTGCTTACGACATAGAGATGTCACCGGTGACCTGAGGGCATGATATGCTTGGTCGAGTCCCTCGAGGGTATATCATCAAATCAGACTCATCTTGTAACGAAGGTGTTGACTTAACCGAGCATCATGGTTGGTCGAGTCCCTCGAGGCCATGGTGATTCGGAGACCGAACAGGACGGGAATCACAAGGAGTTGTGATCGGCAAGAGTTGTCTACCTTTTAGGCTTAGTGTGATTGGTCGAGTCCCTCGAGGTTACACTAAGACGCTGATTGGATCCTGATCCCCACTAGAAGTCTGCCGGAGACTTCCGTTTCACGTGCTGAGGGTGTCGCGTGACTCGTTAGTAAAATAGTGGGAGCATATTAAGATAGAAGTCCATATCTTGATAGTTTATTTCTTGCAAAATCTGCATGTTATTCATTTTTGCTACATCTTTATTTTCAGAAAATGTCGCTTTCAAATCCCTTACGTGGCATACTTGATGTCAACCGCCTCACTGGTCCAAATTATACGGATTGGCTCCATAACTTGAGAATTGTTCTCACAGCGGAGAAAATCGTGTACGTCCTTGATACAGTGATGCCTACGCCCGAAGAAGGGGCAAGCGAGGATGAGATCGCTCGCTACGTGAAGTACATTGATGACTCCACTCTTGCTCAGTGCTATATGTTGGGCTCTATGACTCCAGAGTTACAGAGACAACATGAAAAGATGGATGCCAGATCCATTCTCCTACATGTCCGTAAATTGTTTGAGGAACAGGGAAGGACTCAACGATATGAGATATCCAAGAGCCTTTTCCGCGCTAGGATGACTGAGGGGACACCGGTTCAGAACCATGTCCTAAAGATGATTGAGTGGATAGAGAAACTCACAGGTCTAGGAATGGTCCTAGAGGATAACTTGTGTGTGGACATTGTGCTTCAGTCCCTACCAGATTCCTTTTCACAGTTCATAATGAACTTTAATATGAACAAGCTTGAGGTGACTCTCCCAGAGCTCCTCAATATGTTGAGGGAGGCAGAGAGTACTATTAAGAAAGAGAAGCCAGTTCTCTACACTGGTGAGACCAGAAAGAAAAGGAAAGCAGAAAGGTCCCTTAAGAAGGGAAAGGGCAAGGGCAAACAAGGTAAAGCAAAGGTTGCTAAGAAAGACCCAACAAAGGACAAAGGCCAGTGCTTCCACTATGGTAAAGATGGGCACTGGAGAGAGAGCCACTGAGTTGTTGGAACTCATACATAGTGATGTATGTGGACCCATGTCAACTCATGCCATTGGAGGTTACTCCTACTTCATTACATTTACTGATGATTTCTCAAGGTATGGATATGTGTACTTAATGAAGTACAAGTCCGAGGCCTTTGAGAAATTCAGAGAGTATAAGAATGAGGTGGAAAACCAGACTGGAAAGAGTATCAAAACTCTTCGATCAGATCGAGGAGGTGAGTACTTAAGTACAGAGTTTACTCACTTCCTCAAGGACCATGGGATATTATCCCAATGGACACCTCCTTATACACCTCAGCTCAATGGTGTCTCTGAAAGGAGAAATCGTACATTATTAGATATGGTACGGTCCATGATGAGTTTCGCTGACCTACCCATCTCATTCTGGGGATATACCCTAGAAACCGCAGCTTACCTTCTGAACAGAGTTCCAACTAAGTCGGTGTTGTCTACACCATATGAGATATGGAAAGGGAAGAAGCCTGATCTTAAAATAGTTAAGATTTGGGGCTGCTCTGCCCATGTTAAAAGACACAACCCCGATAAGTTAGAATCAAGGACAGGGTGATGTAAATTTGTGGGATACCCCAAGGAAACTTGTGGGTATTACTTCTATCATCTCGAGGACCAAAAGGTCTTTGTAGCTAAGAGAGCAGTGTTCCTTGAGAAGGAACACATTCTTGACGGAGACAGTGGGAGAATGATAGAATTGAGCGAGGTTGGAGAACCAAGCTCAAGCACCACTCTACAGCCCGAGTCTGTTCAGGTATCTAATACACAAGTTTCAACTTTATGCAGGTCTGATAGAGTATCCCATCCTCCTGAGAGATATGTGGGACATATTAGAGCAGAGGATGTAGAGGATATTGATCCTCAGACCTACGAGGAGGCTATTATGAGTATAGACTCCGGGAAGTGGAAAGAAGCCATGAATTCTGAGATGGATTCTATGTACTCCAATAAGGTTTGGAACCTAGTTGATGCACCCGAAGGTATTGTACCCATCGGTTGCAAGTGGATCTTTAAGAAAAAGATCGGAGTAGATGGAAATGTAGAGACCTATAAAGCAAGGCTAGTGGCTAAGGGGTATCGTCAAAGGCAAGGTGTTGACTACGACGAAACTTTCTCACCCGTAGCAATGCTAAAATCCATCAGAATTCTATTGGCTATTGCAGCACACTATGATTATGAGATTTGGCAGATGGATGTGAAAACCGCATTCCTCAACGGGAACCTGGAGGAGGAGGTGTATATGATGCAACCTGAGGGATTCGTGTCCAAGAACTGCCCAGATAAGGTGTGTAGGTTGCTTAGATCCATTTATGGACTAAAGCAAGCTTCCCGAAGTTGGAACATAAGATTTGATGAGGCAATCAGATCTTATGACTTCGTTAAGAACGAAGATGAGCCTTGTGTATACAGAAAGGTAAGTGGGAGCGCTATTAGCTTTTTGGTGTTATATGTGGATGACATCCTCATCATTGGGAATGACATAGGAATGCTATCCACAATAAAGGCTTGGTTATCTAGACACTTCTCCATGAAGGACTTAGGAGAAGCATCTTATATCTTGGGGATTAGAATCTATAGAGATGGATCCAAAAGGATGCTTGGCTTGTCCCAGTCCAGGTACATAGAAACTATTGTCAAAAGGTTTGGCATGGAAAATTCCAAAAGAGGTCTCATACCGATGAGACATGGGATATCGCTTTCTACGAGTATGTCCCCAAAGACTCCAGAAGAAAGGGCGAACATGGATATGATACCTTATGCCTCAGCAATAGGGTCTATCATGTATGCCATGCTATGTACTAGGCCTGATATAGCGCATGCTCTGAGTGTCACGAGCAGGTATCAGGCGGATCCAGGCTTGGAGCACTGGAAAGCAGTAAAGTGTATCCTTAAGTACTTGAGAAGGACTAAGGATCTTTTACTAGTATATGGAGGTAATAGCCTTAAGGTTGAAGGCTACACTGACTCAAGTTTTCAGTCTGATGTCGATGATAGCAAGTCGAATTCAGGGTATGTGTACACCTTGAATGGAGGAGCAGTGTGCTGGAAGAGTTCCAAGCAAGATACCACTGCTGACTCGACCACAGAGGCGGAGTACATTGCTGCATCAGATGCAGCAAAGGAGGGAGTCTGGTTGAAGAAGTTCATCACAGATTTGGGAGTCGTGCCGGATAGTGAGGAGCCGATTTCCCTATATTGCGACAACAACGGGGCAATTGCTCAAGCGAAGGAACCTAGGTCTCATCAGAAATCTAAGCATGTTCTGAGGAGGTTCCACCTTATCAGAGAGATCGTGACCCGAGGAGATGTAGCAGTGGAAAGAGTTCCATCCGAAGATAACATTGCAGATCCACTAACAAAGCCATTGTCTCAGATTGTCTTTGAGCGTCACAGGGGTCTGATGGGGATCAGACACATAGGTGATTGGCTTTAGGTCAAGTGGGAGATTGCTAGTCATAAGTGCCCAGCAAGCCAATCACGTGAGTGTTGGCACGTGTGACTTGATACAGAATCTTTTTGCTTATTATATTTTTGGCGTATATCACTTTATAACTATTGTATAAATGCATATGTATTGTGATGTCCTTGGATTTGTGCAATGGGAATCGGATCGTGATGAGATCACGATAATGAGATCGATTCACCTTTAAACATATATCCTAAATAATCCCGGTCATAGGTTACTCGAGAGGGACATCGTGATAACCGGATAGACTGGTGTGCTGTATACCCGTCCATATGATGGATGCAGCTGGTCTCATAGCTGCTCGTGTAGGGACACTAGGGATACAGTACAGGTGCTCATTGGAGAATGAGTTCACTGATTGATCCGCTTACGGAATGCTGGATGGTTGATGATGCCTTATTGTCAGACAACGATTCCGTAGTCCTAGTGGTGTATCTGGTTCTTAGACTTGAGACACCAAGGATGTCCTGTATGAGTGCTCCACTCTTTGATACCAGACTTATAGGTTTGGCTGTTCCCAGATCTAGTACAGCTGGTCATTGGGAGTGGTAGTCGACCTTACGAGGGCTATTGAGTGTCGATAGAGGATCATCCACTCTCGGTATCATGAGAGGAATATCCCATGTGTTCTTGCTCAAACAAATCCCTGGCCAGGGTCATTCGGGTTGAGAGAGAAAGAGTTCTCCGGGAGAATCCGATTAGAGCGAGACTCAAGTAGAAACCGTATGGGTCTGACAGCACCATGCTCGATATACGGTCTCTGGGATATTAGATGGATGAGGGACTATAGGTACATGGTAACTGAGGACAGACAGGTCCAATGGATTGGATTCCCCTGTATCGTCTGGGGACTACGGCGTAGTGGCCTAGTACTTCCGTAGTCGATGAGTCGAGTGAATTATTACAGAGATAATAATTCACTTAGTTAGAAGGAGTTCTGACAGGTATGACTCACGGCCAGCTCGATATTGGGCCTAGAGGGTCACACACATATGGTAGGCATTGCGATGAGTAGAGGTTCGGATATGAGATATCCGACGGAGCCCTTGTCTTATTGGATGCAGATCCAATACCCACTAGGGAAAGGACCCATTAGGGTTTTGACACGGGATCTCTATAAATAGGAGGGATTCACAGCCTCATAGGCTAGAGTCTTTGCTTGCCCTTCCTATTCTCCTCTCCCTCTCCACCTCAGAGTAGGCCTGGAGTTTTGAGGAGCGTCGTCGCAACCCTGCTGTGTGGATCACCGCTAGAGAGGAGGACGCTTGACCTCCTTCACCCTCTCCTGAGGATCTGCAAGGAAACAGGGATATACGATCTCCCTAGGTAACACAATCTCTATACGCAGTTTTGTGTTTTGCGGATTTTGCGCACCAATCTTCGCACGACGACGAACATCTTTTTGGGAATCGGGGATTTTTGTTTTCTTGTTCTTCCGCTGCGCATATGATGTCGCCCCCCATGATTTCCCAACATGGATCACCACTAGAGAGGATGGCTCTTGACCTCCTTCACCCTCTCCTAGAGATCTGTAAGGATTCAGGGATATACGATCTCCTTAGGTAACATAATTTATCTTATATGCAGTTTTAAGTTTTGTGGATTTTTGCGTACCAATCTTCGCACGACGACGAACATCTCTTTGAGAATAAGGGATTTTGTTTTCCGTTCTTCTACTACGCATATGATGTCTACCCCAAGATTTCCCAATAGTGGTATTAGAGCTAGATTGTTCGTGCGATAGATTGGTTTTGAACTGCGTGTGTTGTGTTTTGGAGAATTTTTTGGCGTCAAAATTGTTGACGCAAAAGTGAGAAAGGGCAGCAACTATTGCTGCCCTTATTGCCATCGTAGATGGCAATGCTGCCATATACGTGCAGATAGTCCGCCTACAACGACAGTTACAAGACCAGCCGCGTGCAAACAGGCCCCCTACAACGGCGCCCATAGGTAGGGCCGCTAGCATGACGACCACCTGTGTGCTGGCACTGCCCCGCGCGCAAGGGCAATGCCTGTGGGTGCTGGACCTACAGGTGCAGGTGGCGCTTGCCGACGTTGGGCCCATGCGCGAGCCGCTAGCAACAACGGCAGCGAGCCCCAATGGGTGCTACGCCCGCCGGCTGAGGCGCCGCAGAGCAGCAGTGCCTGCGGGCACTGTGCCCTCATGTACAGCCACCTATGGGTGCTGCGTGGCATCCTTGCCGCCCGCAGGTAGGGCCGACGTCCTCGCTGCACTGGGCCGTCGCTGGCAGGGTGGCATCGCCCGCAGCTAGTAAGGCATGGGGAGTTTTAGGGTTTTGGGAAAAAGATAATTTTGCCCCTATGAATTTAAGAAATTTCAGTTCTGTCCCTTTATCCAAATTATGAAAATACCCCTAAGAATTCATAAAATTCCCTATGTGTCCCTGAATTTAGAAAATATTAATTAATTAAAAGGTTTAATTGATTATTATTTCTATTATTATCTAATAGTCCTAAATGATGATGATTTATATATGTGATGTATGATATGTGGACGAATGATCATGGACCGTGCGATGTGTGTACTTGTGATATTATTATTGGGGCCTGCGAGCCTCCATTTCTATTTCTCATTTATTGTCAGGCCTGTGTGCCTATGATTAAGTTGTCATCATACAAGGAGGTGCAGTGAGAGTGTGAAAGTGATAACGGGACCCACGAGACGGACGATCACGATACATGGAGATACGTCGAGATGCCAATGGAATCGATGAGGATGAGATGGACAATCATAGGGTATAGAGATGCACTGCTGCACACATAGATCTTAATGTGAGTGATTATGCCGACTAGCTCGGGCTTGATCACATTAGGCTGTGGTCCATGATCATATGGTGTGATTGCTTATGCACCTACTAGATATGTATATATTATTAGGATCAAGAGCGGCACTAAGAGGGGGGTGAATTAGTGCAGCGGAAAACTTTCCCGATTTAAAAAAAATATTTGTTTCGATTAAAACTGATTCTGACGAAAATGGTTTTGATTCAATCCGTTTTGGAGAGACAATAAACTTGAAAGCTTTTGTAAAAGTGCAAGAGAGGATTAAGGAGATTTGTAGTAATGTAAATTACACAAATGAAAAGCAAACTAGAATTTAGAGTGGTTTGGTCAATGTGACCTACATCCACTTTCGGATTCCTCCTCTTACGAGGTCTCCAACGTCCACCAAAGGCCTTCCTTCAATAGGCAAAGGCCAATCACCTTTTACAGCTCTTTCTCCTTTTGTCGGGTTTAGGAGACAACTCTTATAAGTCTCAATCCTCTTTCTTAGATGGTTACAAGGCTAAGAGATGAAGGAGGAGAACTCTTCACTTTTACAACACTTTAAAACTCAAGAACTCAAGATTATGCCAATAGCTTTCGTGCCCTTTCATGCGGAAAAGGGTGGGGTTTTTATAGACCCCAATGGCTTCAAAATTGGAGCCAAAAAGTGTCTTATCCCAGATTTTCAGGGTACTAGCGGTACCACCACCATTACTAGGCAGTACTACCGCTTGCAGTCTGACACTGGGTGGTACTAGTGTAATATCCCTCACTTTTGAAATTTATTAATAAGTATTTATTTGTAAATCGGAGGACCTATATGTAAATATAGAAATTTCAAGGACTAAACTGTTAAGTTGCAAAAAAAAAAAAAACTAAAAATTTTGGTTTTATCCCACCGCCCCCACGCTCTCTGTGGGGCATGGGGAGAAGAAAAAGAGAAGTAGAGGGAGAAGAGAAGAAAAGAAGAATAAGAAGAGAGGGAAGAGGAAGAGGAGAGAGAGGTAGCTGTAGCAGCTAGGGCTGCAGCACCTCTGTTTCCTGTAGGAGGAAACATAGGAGTGCATGAGTGGGGCGTCGGGGAGGAGAAGGGAAGAAGAGGAGAAGAAGAGAAGAAGAATAACAAGAAGAAAAGAGGAGGGTGGCTACGGCAAGGGCTGCAGAGAGGAGCTGTGGGGCATTGGGGAGGAGAAAGGAAGAAGAGGTTACTTACCAAAAAAAAAAAAAAGGAAGAAGAGGAGAAGAAGAGAAGAAGAAGAAGAGGAGAAGAAGAGAGAGGACGGTGGCTGCGGCAAGGGCTGCAGCGAGGAGGTGTGGGGCGTCAGGGAGGAGAAGGGAAGAAGAGGAGAAGAAGAGAAGGAGAAGAAGAAGAGGAAGAGAAGAAGGAGAAGCAGGAGAAGAGGTTGTGACACGTCTGTTTCCTGTAAGAGGAAATAGAGGAGAGGGTGTGTGTGGCGCTAGGGAGGAGAAGGGAAGGAGAGGAGAAGAAGATAAGAAGAAGAGCAGGGGAGGAAGAAGAGGCTACGGCTACGGCGGTGGCAACTGTAGCTGGAAGAGAAGAACGAGAAGGAAGAAGAGGAAGAGGGGAAGGTGGCTGTGGCTACAACTGCGGTAGAAGCTGTGGCGGCGGCGGTGGCTGTGGTAGCTGCGGCAACGGTGGTGGCTATAGCAGCTGCTTTTGGGAAAGAGAAAGGAAGGAAAGGGAAAAAAAAGGGGCTACGGCCATGATTGCGGCTGTGGTGGCGGCGGCTTCGTTTGCAGCAGCTGTGTCTGCGAAAGAAGAGGAGGAAGAAGGCAGTGCAGTGGAAGGGGTTGCGACTGTGGTAGAGATAGCGGCGGTGGCTGCGGCAGCTGCGTTTGGGAAAGAAAAAAAAAAGAAGGAATAAGAGTAAGGGAGAGCAGGTGAATATTCCCCTATGTTCTGCATGAGCTGCAGTTGTGGAGGAAGAAAGAAGATTGGTGCAGAAAATGAAAACAGGGAGAGGAGATAGAGAAAAATAGAAGAAGGATTTGGGCGTACACCTTCTTCGGATCTTCAGATCAAAATCTTCGAAAGGCAAGTGTCCCGATCTTTTCTCCTGCAAGTGTTCTAATCCCATCCTACAGAAATATTAGTCTCTATTCTCATATTGATTCTGAATAATCTAAAAGATTTCTGCTTAGAACCTGATCTTTCTCTTGTTAGACACAAAACTATGGATCTGAAATTTTTTGGTAAACTAACCCCTGTAGATTGTTTCAGTCATAATTTTTAGCACCAAATGTGGATTTAGGTAGGACCTTGTTTATTTGAAACTAGACTCTTATACCTTTTTTCTGACACTGATATTGAAAATTTTGGACACCGAATATTTACCGAAACTTCTGTTTCAAATGAGCCTATGGATGCTACAAAATAGGGATCGAAATTTCTGACCTTTTGATACTAAAATGCCTATAAGTCCCTGTTGAAAATTTTGATTTTTACTAAATTAATTTTATTTGAATCTAGACTTGTAGATCTTTCTTTTGACATATAGATTGAAAAATTTGGAATTCAAATGCTTATCCTGCTATCTATTGAAGTCGACCCTATGAGTTCTGCAAAATAGTGATTTTATTTTTGACCTTTGGTTATTAAATCAATGGTAACTCCTTGTTGAAACCCTTGATTTGTATGAAACTTATTTCATTAGAAACTAGATTGAAATATCTTTTCAATGATATATTTTCTAAGTAAATTGGAGCACGATTGATGGTTTAAATCATTTGTTCAATGTGCCTCTCGAATTCTGTCAGAATTCGAACTTTGGTCGATTTCGCATAATCTATTTTTATTTTTTTGGAAATGAATTTCATTCAGTTCCCTTCACTCAATTGAGGCTTATATTAATGCTTGAATTCTGGTTTGCTCTTGTCTATAAATTATTTACATTCTTGAAACGTATTGTGTAACGTTTATGTTATATCACATTGACTAATATCGACACATGTATGTCCCATTGTTCCGCATTTGCTTTCGATATGTGCCTATTCCAGTTTCATTCCTTTGGATATCAAATTCATCTAACCTTCTTATTTGAATTGAGCTGTATATGATTGCTTGGAATCCGTGTGTCCTCTTTTTTTTTGTAAGTAAAAGTAAATTGATTATGTGTAAAGTTTCTACAAATAGCTTTGTCTATACAAGTCATAGACAAAATCAGGTAACTCATTGAGTACACATGTGGTAGTTATGACTACACATACTGTAGACTTTAACTCCTAACTGTAGCAAACATGTTAAGATATGCCAAGACTACCAGTGGTTACAGCATTTAACATCATTGCCAAGATCTTTAGCTAATAGTAAAATTGAATTTGACAAAAATATCTCTTTCTCTTCGTGTAAAGTGCTCCATTTTGAGATTGTGCTCCATGCATGATCTTGAGTCTCTAATAATCTCTGTCAAGAGCTGAGCATTGTTTGTGTGTTAACACTCAAAGATTCTGCTACATCTCTCCTTCCATATCCACCAAATAGCACATCTGAAAGTAACTTTTGCCAATTGTGTAAGAGGTCCTTTTCTTGAGAAACTTTGTATGAGGTCGCCTAATTCTTGATGCAAGTTTGGTTGCGGCAGCCTATTGAGTTCAAATCAATCCGTGTGTGCTCTTGCTTTCATTTCCTTTCAAATCTGAATACAATTATGAAAGATTATTGCTTACTTCATATTAACTCGTAAAGGCACATGTATGTTTTGTTGTTCTACATGTGCTTCCGATATGTGCTATTTATTGTGAACCTTTTGTACTCTAGTGTTGCCAGAAATGGATGTACCATATGGCGAAGGGAGTTATGCATAGAGCCTGTGATGTTTTGCCGGCCCTTATGACTTCACACAGATGTGGGTGGATGGAGCTCCCAGACGTGGGAGACTTAATATGATGTACCATATTATGTTATGGTCCCACTTCACCTTTTGTATGTTTAATATGATATCTAGAGCTTTGGTTATGTGTTTCTATATATGCTTTGGATAAAAATGATATGAATACAATGTCAAATTCGACGTTTGAGCTTCTAATTCGTATTCGTTATTGATATGCTTCGAAATGGTCCATATGTTGAATCTCGTATTTTGATGATGAAACCAATTGATAATTGTGTTTATGTTTTAACATGCGTTTTGAATGACGCAGGATGCTTCGATCAGGATGAGACAATTAAAGTAGGAAAAATCATGTTGGGCCGGAGGAACATGTCAAAAGATTGGACGTTGGGCCGGTGGATCGGTCGACGTATTGATAGAAGGCTTCGGGCCGTGGACTCGGGCATCAGGCCAAGAAGAGCGGGTATTGCGCCAAGGATATCGGAGTTGCGGAGTCAACTAACCGATTAGGCAATAGGCCACAGGAGAGGATTATGCGTCGAAGAATCGGATGAAGCGTTGAGGGACCAATGACATGCCGGACAACTTGATTAATGCTTAGTATTAATTGTCTAGATCGAAGTTTATTTTACATGTACAGGATTAACTACGATGGAAGTAAGACATGCAGTAAGAGTTGCACCGGAGTCAAGACTATTGAATCTCGTATTTTGATGATGAAACCACTTGATATATGTTTATGATTTAATCTACGTTTTGAGTGACGTAGGATGCTTCAATCAGGATGAGACAATTAAAGCAGGAAAATCATGTTGTGCCGAAGGAACATGTCAGAAGATTGGACGTCGGGCCGGTGGATCGGTCGACGTATCGATAGAAGGCTTCGGGCCGTGGACTCAGGCATCGGGCCAAAAAGAGCGGGTATTATGCCAAGGATATCGGAGTTACGGAGTCAACTGGCCGATTGGGCAATAGGCTGCAGGAGAGGACGATGCGCCGAAGAATCGAACGAAGCGTCGAGGGACCAATGACATGACGGACAACTTGGTTAATTGCTTAGGATTAATTGTCTCGATCGAAGTTTTGTTTTAAGTGTGCAGGATTAACTACGATGGAAGAAAGACATGCAGCAGGAGTTGCGCCGGAGTCAAGACAATGATCACGTTGGGAGTTCGAGAGTTAGACAGAAATTCGGACAGTCGTCGGAGGTTCTACAGGAACAAATCCGAGAAGTCCATGAGCTTACCAAAGAAGCTCGTTGGAACTCGCCAAGTGGATCGTCGCAAGTCTAGGAGTTTGTCGGAAGTCCGCAGGAGCATCACCGAGGGTTCATCGGATGATCGACGAAAGTTCGCCGGAAGCTCGCCGAAAGAAGCGATTGACGCACCGGAGCAAGTTGCAGTAAATGTCTTAGGAAAAATCGTAGTTAGCACAATGATTAAGTTGGAAATGGGAGGTGATCCCATTAACTTAATCTTGGGGCAATTGGGCCCCTGAAAAACTCAAATTGGGCCGAATGGATCAACCCATTCGGACCCTGATTTCTGGCGGGAGGTGCAACCGCCCAAGCCAGGAGGTAGCACCGCCTAGGCTAAGTCTCCGAGCGAGACTAGGCATTGCAACCTCCCCTGATAGGAGGTGGCACCGCCTGAGCTCGGTCTCCGAGCACTGGCTGAGCGGTGCAACCACCTCAGTCAGGAGGTTGTACCGCCTGAGCTCGGTCTTCGAGCTCTAGCAGGAGGTGCAACCGCCCCTGACAGGAGGTGGCACCGCCTAGAGGCTCAATCTTCGAGCTCTGCCAGGCGGTGCAACCGCTCCAGTCAGGAGGCGCAACCGCCTGATCCCGGAATTCCGGGAATTGACAGTTTTGAGCTCCAAATTTGAACTGGGTTGGGGCCTATAAATATCCCACCCATTCAGCACTGAAAGAGCAAGAACTAACACCAAAATCTTGATCTTGTTCTGTGATTTTTAGAGCTCAAAATTGTTGTAAAGGCCAAAAGTTCTTCTCCCTCTTTTCTTCCAAGTTCTGAGCTGTAAAGAGAGGAGAGAAAATTCTGTAAGGGTTGTCTCCTAAGCTCGTCAAAAGGAGTGAAACTGTAAAAGGGTGGTTGGCCTTCGCCTATTGAAGGAAGGCCTCTAGTTGACGTCGGTGACCTCGTCGATGGAGGAAGCCAAAAGTAGAGTAGGTCAAGATTGACCGAACCACTCTAAATCTCGATTTGCATTTACTTTGAGCATATTATCTTTACTGCAAACCTCTTCTAAAGCTTACTGCTTTCTACGCATATACGATCGGGTTTCAAGCTTTGCACTTTCCGAATCAGCGTTTAGACATAAATCTGTTTTTTCGTACGATCATCATATTTCAGTTTGCGCTTATATTCTGGTTTTCATCATAATTGCAAACTGCCTTTATATCTTTGCTTAAACTGCATCTTGCCTAATCAAGTGATTTACGAATTAGCATTTAGACGTAAATCAGTTTCTTCGTACGAACGTCATATTTCAGTTTGCGCTTATATTCTGGTTTTCATCATAACTGCAAACTGCCTTCATAGTTTGACTTTAACGTCATCTCACTTGATCTTAAGTTAAAGTAATCTTAGAATCGGCTTTCACACCGAAATCGCTTTTATCGTACGAACGCAGTTTTAATCGCAGAAAGATTTCCGCTGCACTAATTCACCCCCCCCCCCCTCTTAGTGCTCTTGATCCTAACAATTTGTATCAGAGCCCAGTATTTCTCATTTCGGATTTACACCCGAGAGAAATGGCTCTTCATGGCTTTCAAGAAGGCTTATCGGTTGTTCGTCCACCGTTGTTTAACGGATTGGACTACACTTATTGGAAAACTCGAATGAGAGTTTTCTTGATTTCTATGAATTTGGATTTAGGGAATATCGTTGAAAACGGTTTTCAACTTCCCTCTAAACCGATGAACGAATGGTCGGATTTGGAGAAGAAGTATTTTTCTTTAAACGCAAAGGCTATGAATGCCTTATTTTACGCTTTGGACAAAAATGAGTTCAATCAGATTTCTACGTGCGAAATGACTTTTGACATTTGGCGAACACTTGAAATCACGCACAAGGAAACTAGTAGAGTCAAAGACTCGAAAGTTAACATTTTATTGTATGATTTTATGCTTTTTCGAATGCAACCAAGCGAGACTATAGGCGACATGTACACCCGTTTCACGGATGTCGTCAATAGTTTAAGAGCTCTTGGAAAATATTTTTCGGATTTTGAACTCGTAAACAAGATTTTGCGTTCTCTTTCTAAGAAGTGGGATTCAAAAGTAACTGCAATACAAGAAGCTAAAAACCTAAACAACTTACCACTTGAAGAACTAATTGGTTCCTTGATGACATATGAAATGGTGCACAATGCACATGATGAACATGATGAACAAAATCACCTTCCAAAGAACAGGAAGGATTTGGAACTCCAGACAAATGAATACCACTTGAGCGATGACTCAAGTGATGAGGACAATGATGAACTTGAACTTCGAACACTAAATCTTAATAAGTTTATTAAACAAAAATCTAAAATAGACAATAAACTTGAACGAAGGAAGAGGCCAAAGAAGAAGAACACAAAGTGGGATGAATCGAGCTCCTCCGAAGACGAGGAGAAAATCAAGAAAGGCAAGTTGGCAAACTACGCCTTAATCGCTTTCAATGATGAGGTAATCGAAATCCCCCTAATTTATTTTGAAATTACTTGATGCTTTCATGATGTATTTTCTTTTTTAGTTTAGAATTAATGTTTAAAAAAATATTATGATCATGCTAGTAATTTCGAAAATGATAATATTGCATATTTTATGATAAACAAACAAAATGATTTTGATTGAAAATATGAAATCATGGTTAAGAAGTAATAATGTGTATCATGTTGATGTCCATTGTTATTTCTCGATTTTGAGTATATTAAATCATGTTTAATTTGAAGTTATGATTAATGAGTATATATTTTTGAAATTATGTATGATGATTCTTGATAATTATGGATTATTGATTTTCATGATAATAACAGTGGCTTTAAAAATTGATGCATGTTTTGATTTGACATAAATGAAAAGGCATGCTAACATGAAATCGATCACTTAAGATGAAACACTTAAAAAAAGGGGGAAAAATATATTATCAATGAAATCATGAATCTATTTATGTTATAAATTTTGTGAGCCATAAAAATGATTTTGATGATTTAAATTTGAAATGAGTTTTATCAAAATCATGATTATGATTTGTCAAATTGAATGAATTGAAAATGAATGATGATTTTTCTCTTGAATGATTGTGACCTGTATTCCTTGTATTCATGATATGATTCTTTGTATTCATGAAAGGTTTATCTCATCACCCAATTATTTTCTTCTTGATATTCTTTATGTAATGATATGAATACATGAAATATTTATTAATTTATTTTGATGTATACAAATGAAAAGTTATGATCATGCATGGTAGGATATAATTTAACAAAATTGATACCATCATGATATGAAATATTTATGATTTGCAATGATGCACGCAATACTTGAGCTTTTTAATTATGATGTGATGTATTGCATATGATGTGAATCATGATTTAAAATGCTATGAGTTGTTGCTAAAATGAAGTATTATAAATGTTGATTTAATGTCATGAATGCTCTAAATGATGAATGTTTGGTATCATGATCAAAATGAAGTGATAAATACTTAAAAAAATATTGATTTAATGTTCGGTATCATGAACACTTTATTACCATACATGAAAATAGTGATAAATACTTTGAAAATAAATGTTTGTATCATGCTAGATGGTTTGACATATTGTGCATGATAAGCTATAAAGATGATTGAAACAATAATTGAAATAATAGGAATGATGATTTGGAATCATATACTAATGAGTTTATATGTTTTAAAAATATATATGATGATAATGATGCATGCAATGATGAAATATTCATGATAAAATAATTGTTTTGACATTCAAGACTTAAATTTTCATCAATGCTATTTACCTTTGTCATAATTTAGAAATCAACGTAAAGGGTCTTCCCTTCTTTTTGACAATGACAAAGGGGGAGCAAAACATGCTTGAAAGCTAATTTGCTAGCTCATATAATTCAAAAAAAAGGAGAAAGAAAATAATTACACTTCTCAAAAGAAAAGGAATTGCTATCTTGAACATGACCAAGAAGTGCTATCTTACAAATCTCAAGATGCACAAATGCAAACATACAAAATTTATAATTTTGCACATCATTAAAATTTATGATGCTTTGGTGATTATACATGTTCTAAAATGTTATAAGATTCACTAGTTTGCATGATGTAGAACTTGCTATATTGAACATCACCAAGGAATGATATCTTGCAGAAGCAAAAAGTTAACTTGCACATGTAGCAAAACTTATATTTCAAGAAGCAAGAGTTGCTTTCTTGAACATCTCAAAATTACTAGCTTGCGTGTCTTAAAATTGTAAACTTGCCATCGTACTACCATGATGATGAGCATGCCTTATCTTCATGATTGTATTTGAAAAACTATGGCAAAAATACGTCCTAATGATTGAACGTGTTAAAATTATTTTTTGAACTTTCTTGATTGAATGATCAAATCACTTGATTGGCATAATGATTTTACACAATTCCATGTTGGAAATTATGTGCTTGAATACAAAACTTCCATGATAACAAGCATGCTTTACCTTCATGATTGTAATTGAATATCTATAGCAAAACCTTGTCCGAATGCAAGAAAGAGTCAAATTTCATTTTCGGATTTTCTTGATCCTAACAATCAGATTTTCTCGATACATTACTCTCTTCCGAACTTAACAAGCATATGTCTTATCAAATTTAGTTCATATCATTGATTTTTGACATATGTAATCAACTAGCAAATATATCTCTCATACACATATCATGTGAAAAATATTTTTTTTGAGAAATGGATTTGATGAATAAGGATGAAAGTGTTTTTACTTGTAAGGATTTGTTTCACATACATATCTTGATCCTTGTAAAAATGAAGCATGATTTAATCTCTCATCGATTTTAACTTCATTCGAAGTAAACTCACAAATAGCATGTATCACAAATAGTCTTCCTCCTTCATGCAAAAAGATAATAACAGATAAAAAGGAAGAAGTTTTCAAAGCTATCTCCATGTCATGTTTTCTTTGAGATGTTTGTATAATTAATATCCTATCACTCACTGTTGGAAAATGATATGAACCTAGTTATGACATGAATAATTACAAGCACTTATACTTAAAATTTGCTTATATCGTTCTCCTTTTTGTTGATGACAAAGGGGGAGAAATATATGAATTAATGCTATGAACACTGATGCTATGATTATGCCATGCTTGCATCATCAAGAGATATATGAATTAATATGATTGCCATATTTGCAACGCTTGCATCATCAAGAGATATATGAATTGATGCTATGATTGCCAAATTTGCATTATGCCATGTTTGCATCATGCGTTAAGATATCAAGAACTTGTATCGTAATTTTACGCGTTGATATCTTACCATGTGATGAAATGCTACAATTGATAAACACTTGAAATGTTTGCGTTATGATATCAAAAGCTTACATCGCAATTTTACATGTTGATATTTGATAATAGCAAACTTGCATGATGATAAAACTTGATATTATGTTTTTCATACAATGAGTTGAACCAATATCACAAACACTTGATTGTGGTACTTCGCCTTTTTGTTGATGACAAAAGGGGAGAAGTATGTTGATGACATGACATGTTATGCATAAGTTTATGCATAAGTCCATGTTGACGTGTTGCAAGTATTCATGATGAATATTGCAATGACTTGAATTCAGTTTGAATTCAAGATTCTATCAATATGGCATATTGATAGGGGGAGTTTGTTTAAACTCCGGGAGTTAAGGTTAACTCCGTCATCAAATAGTAGTCATCATCAAAAAGGGGGAGATTGTTGAATCTCGTATTTTGATGATGAAACCACTTGATATATGTTTATGATTTAATCTGCGTTTTGAGTGACGTAGGATGCTTCGATCAGGATGAGACAATTAAAGCAGGAAAATCATGTTGTGCCGAAGGAACATGTCAGAAGATTGGACGTCGGGCCGGTGGATCGGTCGACGTATCGACAGAAGGCTTCGGGTCGTGGACTCGGGCATCGGGCCAAAAAGAGTGGGTATTGTGCCAAGGATATCGGAGTTGCGGAGTCAACTGGCCGATTTGGCAAAAGGCTGCAGGAGAGGACGATGCGCCGAAGAATCGGACGAAGCGTCGAGGGACCAATGACATGCCGGACAACTTGGTTAATTGCTTAGGATTAATTGTCTCGATCGAAGTTTTATTTTAAGTGTGCAGGATTAACTATGATGGAAGAAAGACATGTAGCAGGAGTTACGCCGGAGTCAAGACAATGATCACATTGGAAGTTCGAGAGCTCGACGGAAATTCGGACAATCGTCGAAGGTTCTACGGGAACAAATCCAAGAAGTCCATGAGCTTGCCAAAGAAGCTCGTCGGAACTCCCCAAGTGGATCGTCGCAAGTCCAGGAGTTTGCCGGAAGTCCGCAGGAGCATCACCGAGGGTTCATCGGATGATCGACGAAAGTTCGTCGGAAGCTCGCCGAAAGAAGCGATTGACGCACCGGAGCAAGTTGCAGTAAATGTCTTAGGAAAAATCATAGTTAGCACAATGATTAAGTTGGAAATGGGAGGTGATCCCATTAACTTAATCTTGGGGCAATTGGGCCCCTGAAAAACTCAAATTGGGCCGAATGGATCAACCCATTCGGACCCTGATTTCTGGCGGGAGGTGCAACCGCCCAAGCCAGGAGGTAGCACCGCCTGGGCTAAGTCTCCGAGTGAGACTGGGCGATGCAACCGCCCCAGCCAGGAGGTGGCACCGCCTGGGCTCAGTCTCCGAGCGAGACTAGGCGGTGCAACCTCCCTTGACAAGAGGTGACACCGCCTGGGCTCGGTCTCTGAGCACTGGCTAAGCGGTGCAACCGCCTCAGTTAGGAGGTTGCACTGCCTGAGCTCGGTCTTCGAGCTCTGGCAGGAGGTGCAACAGCCCCTGACAGGAGGTGGCACTACCCAGAGGCTCAGTCTTCGAGCTCTGCCAGGCGGTTCAATCACTCCTGTCAGGAGGTGCAACCACCTGATCCCAAAATTCCGGGAATTGACAGTTTTGAGCTCTAAATTTAAACTGGGTTGGGGCATATAAATACCCCACCCATTCAGCACTGAAAGAGCAAGAACTAACACCGAAATCTTGATCTTGTTCTGTGATTTTTAGAGCTCAAAATTGTTGTAAAGGCCAAAAGTTCTTCTCCCTCTTTTCTTCCAAGTTCTGAGCTGTAAAGAGAGGAGAGAAAATTCTGTAAGGGTTGTCTCCTAAGCCCGTCAAAAGGAGTGAAACTGTAAAAGGGTGGTTGGCCTTCGCCTATTGAAGGAAGGCCTCTAGTTGACGTCGGTGACCTCGTCGGTGGAGGAAGCCAAAAGTGGAGTAGGTCACGATTGACCGAATCACTCTAAATCTCAGTTTGCATTTACTTTAAGCATATTATCTTTACTGCAAACCTCCTCTAAAGCTTACTGCTTTCTGCGCATATACGATCAGGTTTCAAGCTTTGCACTTTCCGAATCAGCGTTTAGACGTAATTCTATTTTTTCGTACGATCATCATATTTCAGTTTGCGCTTATATTCTGGTTTTCATCATAACTGCAAACTGCCTTTATATCCTTGCTTAAACTGCATCTCGCCTAATCAAGTGATTTACGAATCAGCATTTAGACGTAAATCAGTTTCTTCGTACGAACGTCGTATTTCAGTTTGCGCTTATATTCTGGTTTTCATCATAACTGTAAGCTGCCTTCATAGATTGACTTTAACGTCATCTCGCTTGATCTTAAGTTAAAGTAATCTTAGAATCGGCTTTCACACCGAAATCTCTTTTATCATACGAACGCAGTTTTAATCGCAGAAAGATTTCCGCTGCACTAATTCACCCCCCCCTCCTCTTAGTGCTCTTGATCCTAACAAAGACCATGATCACATTGTGGGTTCGAGAGTTCGATAGAAGTCCGAACGGTCGTCGGAGGTTCTGCGAGAACAAATCCGAGAAGTCCAGGAGCTTGCCAAAGAAGCTCGTCGGAACTCGCCAAGTGGATCGTCGCAAGTCCGGAGCATCACCGAGGGTTCGTCGAATGTTCGCCGGAAGTTCGTCGGAAGCTCGTCGGAAAAAGCGATTGACGCACCGGAGCAAGTTGCAGTAAATGTCTTAAGAAATATCATAGTTAGCATGTAGATTAAGTTAGGAATGAGAGGCGATCCCATTAACTTAATCTGGGGACAATTGGGCCCTTGATAGACCCAAATTGGGCCGAATGAATCAGCCCATTCGGACCTAGATTTCCTGGTTGGCGGTGGCACCGTCTGGGTCGACGGTGGCACTACCGAGGAGCTCAAGAAAGCTGGGCGGTGCAACCGCCCAGGTCAGATGGTGGTACCGCCTGGGCTCAGTCTTCGAGCGAGACTGGGCGGTGGTACCGCCTGGGCTCAATCTCCGAGCGAGACTGGGTGGTGGTACTGCCTCGTTAGGCAGTGGTACCACCCCTGTTAGGCGGTGGTACCGCCTGAGCTCGGTCTCCGAGAGGTAGTACCGCCCAGCTATGGTGGTAGTACCACCAGGACCCCGGAAATCCGGGAGATGACACATTTGAGCTCCAAATTCAAATCAGTTGTGGCCTATATAAACCCCACCCTTTCCTGCATGAAAGGGCAACCAAAAGGCATCAAAAATCCAATCTTACTTTGTGATTTTTAGAGCTCAAAAGTGTTGAATAAGCTAAAAGTTCTCCTCGCTCTTTTCTTCCAAGTTTCGATCATTCAAGAGATGAGTGAAAATTCTGTAAGGGTTGTCTCCTAAGCTTGTCAAAAGGAGTAAAACTATAAAAGGGTGGTTGGCCTTCGTCTATTGAAGGAAGGTTTTTAGTGGACGTCGGTGACCTTGTCGGAGGAGGAAGCCAAAAGTGGATGTAGGTCAAGATTGACCGAACCACTCTAAAATTACAATGCTCTCTGGTTTGCATTTCTTCTTGCTGCTTACGTTACTGCAAACCTCCATATGTGCTTTACTTCCTTATTACTTTTGTTGCACTCCTTTGTGAACTCGCTTTCAAGTTATGTTTCCGAAAATGATTTTACGTCGGAAACGATTTCATCGTACGAACGTAGTTTTAATTGTCGAAAGTTTTTCGCTGCACTAATTCACCCCCCCTCCCCCCCTCTTAGTGCTCTTGATCCTAACAATTGGTATCAGAGTCTTGTTAGTTCTCACTTGGATTGACACCCAAGAGAAATGGCTCTTTTCGGCAACCAAGAGGGTCACTCTCTCATTCATCCTCCCTTCTTCAATGGGACGGACTACACTTATTGGAAAACTCGAATGAGAGTTTTCTTGCTTTCATTGAATCTTGATTTATGGCATATAGTCAAAATCGGATTTGAAATGTCTTCTCTTCCAATGAACCATTGGAATAATTTGAAGAAGAAGACGTTTTCTCTAAATGCAAAGGCTATGAATGCCTTGTTTTGCGCCTTAGATAAAAATAAATTCAATCAGGTTTCTTTGTGCGAAACGGCTTTTGACATATGACACACTCTTGAAATCATACACAAAGGCACTTCTAGAGTTAAAGATTCGAAAATTAACTTTTTAATGCATGATTTCGAGCTTTTTTGAATGAAGCCGAGCTAAACCATTGTTGACATGTACACCCGTTTTACGGATGTCGTCAATGGTTTAAAAGCTCTTGGCAAATGTTTCTCGAATTTTGAACTTGTTAGTACAGTTTTACGATCACTTTCTAAAGCTTGGGAATCAAAAGTAATGACAATACAAGAAGCAAAAGATTTAAATATTTTTCCACTTGAAGAACTTATCGGTTCATTGATGACATATAAAATGGTGCGCAATACACATGATGAACAAAACCACCTTCCAAAGAATAGGAAGGATTTGAGACATAGAACATTTGAAGACCACTCAAGCATAAGCTCAAGTGATGGTGAAAAAGAACTACTCACTAAGAAGTTTAAAAAATTAAAGAAACAAAAATTTAAAAACAAAAAGAACAAAACTACTTGCTTTGAACGTAAGAAGAAGAACACAAAGTGGGATGAATCAAGTAAAAACACTATCATCCATATTTCAAGATGGAGGGAAAAGAAGCGACGACACTGTAGCGGCGACCAGATCTAGGGCGACGGACTATAGCGGCGACGACACTGTAGCGACGACCAGATCTTGGGCGATGGTACAGTAGCGGCGACCAGATCTAGGGCGACGACACTTTAGCGGCGACCAGATCTCCGTAGGTACTGTAGCGGTGATCTGATTTCCTATAGCGTTGGCTGGTTCCCAAGGGTGACTATACTGTAGCGGCAATCAGATCTCCCTAGGGCGATCTGACTCCTGCAGCGTTGGCTCTCTCCCACGGGTGACAGTACTGTAGCAGCGATCTGATCTCCTACAGCGTCGGATTCTCCCCAAGGCGACGATACTGTAGCAGCAACCAGATCTCCCTAGGGCGACAGTACTATAGCGGCGATCTAATATACTACAGCGGTGGCTTTTCCCAATGGCGTCGTTTCTGTAGCGGCGATCAGAAGAGGGATCAAACATGGCAGCGACGGCCCCTAGGGCTGGCGATGGTGGAGGGAGGGTTGAAATGATGGCAAGACTCCCTACCGTTACCCCCCAAGTTGCTCCTCTACTATATCCTTTCCAGAGAGAAACTCCTTCGACGAAGCAGCATCGAAGCAGGTCGCGCTCTAGATCGCGACAGCTTGCTCTCATTTCCAGCGATCCTCGGCCTTGGACTAGCCTCTTCAAGGCTCTGGTTGGAAGTCCAGATATAAGCTTGGAATTCCTTACTCCAGAAGTTCAGGCTGATAAGAAGATTGCTATACACGAGACTGCTGATTCAGCAGAGCTTATTGAGACATGGTCTATGACGATTGTTGGCTATGTGGTAGGTCTCAAAACATCTTATTTCCCACTATCCTCATTTATCAAAACTCAATGGGGAATATCGTCATTTGATCTTCATATGCTGGAGAACGGATTCTTTGTTTGCAAGCTATACTCTGAAGAAGATTTGCAACGAATCCTCGAAGGATTCTGGACTATCCGCAGTCATCCAATGATTCTACGACGTTGGTCTCCTGATGTCCGTTTGGAGTTAGATAGCCTACAGTCTATTCCATTATGGGTATCCTTTCAAGGACTGCCTCTACATCTTTGGAGTCAACGTTTTATTGCAAAGTTATGCAGCACTCTGGGATAGCCACTCTACATCGACAAAGCAATAGCAGCTCAGACGAGATTAGCATTTGCACGAGCATGTGTGCTGGTTTCTTCCGACGAAGATCTTCCTAATGAGGTTTTCTATCATGATCTTGACGGGAACACTCGGAAGGTACATGTCTCATATTCCTGGAAGCCACAACGATGTCAATGTTGCTTATCTTTTGGTCATGCAAATGGAGCTTGTCAGCAAACCCCAAAACCAACCACAAAGGTCTATCGACCATGTCAAGCGCCTCAGCAACAAAGTGATTCTTCTCTAATGGCAGTAGCACCGATGGTGGCGAAAACTATTAAGCATTCCGACTCGCAAGGAAAGCACCGCGGACAGAAGGACAAATCCAAAACTTTATCTCTTCCTATAATGTCGGAGCCTTCCACAACAGAGGCTTCCCATGGTACTAGTGGACAGGAGAAACATAAGTTAGGAACTTCATCTCTTTCAATATCATCGGATCCGTCCACAATAGCTCAACGAACTCAGGCCCAAACAAATCTCGCCAGCAAGGATATTCTTCCTCAACAAACTCAGGCCACAACAAACATCGCCAACAAGGATATTCTGTCTCAACAAACTCATGCCTCAACAAACCTCTCTAGCCAGGCTGATCCAACAAGTACTATCTAGGATATTGTGCTGCAACAATCTTATCGTGCTTCAACAAATCCTGCCAATCAAGACCACATGATTCAAGGTACTTTAAAGTTTAAAAATCTGCAAGCTGTAGATGAAGTGGATAAATATAGGAATAAAGCCATAAAATGTAAGGATATTATGCGGGAGGAAAATACAAAACCGAAGGATAAGAAAAAGGATGGTACAGTCCATCCAAAGTCGTAGGATGAATACCTTACCACCTTTTCATTTGTTTATTACTGATGAAGATAACATGCTGGAATGTTCGCGGACTTAATAAGGCGGAGAAATGTCGGGAGCTCAACAGAATAATCAAGTCTGCCGCATGTGATATTGTTATTCTAGTGGAAACAAAAAGTAAACAATCGCGCGTTGAAGCTCAAAAGAATTTAATATGGCCGGACGCAGAACTGTTTACCAATGACTCAAATGAAACTTTTGGTAGAATATGGGTCTTATGGCATCCTAACTCTATTAATGCTTGGTTTATTTCTGCTACTGATCAATTCATAAATCTTAAGGTAGAGGACAAAAAGAATGGCTGTCAATTCAATTTCACTGGTATATATGCTTCAAACAGTATGCAAGAAAGAAATACTCTTTGGTCTGACCTGACTAATATTGTAAATGGCTGTCTCAATGTACCTTGGATTGTTCTTGGAGACTTTAATACTGTTCGGTACACAAATGCAAAAGAGGGGGGTAGACAACTTTCAGAAAGCCAGCTTCAAAGTTTTAATGATTACATTGACACTGCAGCATTGTTTGATATGAAATCTATGGGTAATTGGCTCTCCTGGAGTAATCAAGGTGCTGCTAACAGAAAAATAATGGTTCGACTTGATAGGTGTTTGATTAATCATGAATGGTTAACAGTTCACCCAGATTCACTTCTTGAGTATGGTGCTTCTTTGTTTTCTGACCATTCTTTAATGTATATACACACAGACAAAGCGACACCAAGAGGCAAGAAACCGTTTAGATTCTTTAACATATGGAGTACTCATCCTCAATTTCTTGATGTTATCAGATCTGCTTGGAATGTTAATGTGCATGGATCCCCCCCTTACATCTTATGTCAAAAGCTCAAAGCCTGTAAAGCAGCACTAAAGGAGTGGAATACAAATACCTTTGGCAATATTACCACCAGCGTTCAATTTTGCAGAAAGGAACTAATGTCATTGCAACATGAGCTGCAACTTCAGCCAAATGATGAGAATATTATCTACAAAGAGACAGAAGTCAGAAATAACTTCATGCAAGCCTTAAAACAGGAGGAAAGTTTTACAAAGCAGAAGTCTCGACAGCATTGGCTTACACTAGGGGATTCCAATACTAAATTTTTCTATGCTTCAATTGCTACTCGAAGGGCTGTTAACCGTATCAGCAAATGCAGAGACAAAGATGATAATCTTATTGAGAATTTAGATGAGGTTAAAGCACACACAGAGCAATTTTTTTATTCCTTACTCAATCAAGCTGGGAAACCTAATAACATTCATGTAGAGCCGACTAGAAAACTTGATTCGGAAGCTATTTCAATCCTCAATGCCCCAATTACAAATGACGAAATTGTATGTGTTGTCTTTAAGTCACCAAAGCACAAAAGCCCAAGTCCAGATGGATTTCCAACTGAATTTTACCAAACTGCTTGGTCTATTATTGGAAATGATGTGATCAAGGCTTGCCAACATTTTTTCTCTTCAGGTCATATTTTTAGAGAGATGAATTGCACTTTTATTTCTTTAATTCCGAAGAATGCAGGGGCTGATTCACTAGAGAACTATCGACCCATATCATTATGCAACTTTATTTACAAGATCATCTCGAAAGTATTGGCAAATAGAATGCAAAAGGTAATACACAAGATCATTAGCCCAAATCAAGCTGCTTTCATCAAAGGGAGAAGTATACATCATAACATTTTGCTTGCTAATGACTTGGTCAAAGATTTGCATTCAAAAGCAAGAGGGACAAAAATCTGTTTTAAAGCTGATTTACGGAAAGCCTTTGATTCAGTTAATAGGAAATTTATCTATAAGATGCTCCTCGATATGAACTTCCCACAGCAATGGGTTAATTGGATTCAATCTTGCCTAGAAACTCCAAAGTTTTCGATACTCTTTAATGGCTCACCTATTTGTTTTTTTGGGAGCTCGAATGGCATCCGACAAGGTGATCCACTCTACCCTTACGTTGAGGATAAGATCTTTATTGCACAAACTTTGGGGGTTAGTGAGGGAAGCTTGCCAGTTCCTTATTTGGGTCTCCCGCTCATATCCACAGGCATTCACAAAACCCACTGTCAGTCTATCTTGCTAAAAATAAAGAATAGAATTTCTTCTTTGAAAAATAGGTTTCTATCAAAAGCAGGACGACTTGAACTCATCCGTTCGGTATTGCACTCCTATTCTATATATTGGTGTAATGCATTTCTTCTGCCTGCTGGACTTCTCCAAGATATTGAACGGTTATTAATGAACTTATTCTAGAATGGCACAAATGATAAAGTAATGCATATGGTAAATTGGGATAGCATTTGCAAACCGAAAGATGAAGGGGGGCTAAACTTGAGAAATACTAGAGATTGGAATCAAGCATGTCTGGTACAGCAATTGTGGGATCTTTTGCAAAACAAATGTTCCTTATGGTCACATTAGGTTTCTGCTAGGTATCTTTCAAAGGAATCAATCTAGGAAATTTCAACAAGAACATACCACTCTACAGCTTGGAAAGGAATTTTAAAGGCAAAGAATTGGCTAATCAAACATATTTTTTATACAATCTCTTTTGGAACTAGTACTAATATGTGGTACGATCCTTGGGTAAATGGGAAGAGTATATTTCAATTATATGGCGACAGAATACGAAAAGATCTTGGGGCTCCCAAAGATTGGAAGGTTTCCGAGTTCATTGCTAACGGTACCTGGTGTCTCCCTAATCCTATTTCTCCCGAAATGTTATCACTTTGGCCGACTATTATAGCTATTCCAATCAGGAACAACTCTTCAGATATACTTATTTGGCCTCATGACAATGGCAAATTTAGTGTCACATCCGCATGGAATCAAATTAGGCAAAGAAATAACAAGTGGGTCCCAAGCAGTTGGTCATGGGATCGACCGGGATCACAAAGACATTCCTTATGTGCATGGCAGGCCCTTCTCAATAAACTATCTATAATAGACAATATGAAAAGAAGAGGTATCTATCATGTTAACCGATGCTCCCTTTGTATGCAACAAGACGAAACTGTTGACCACCTCTATTTTTCTTTTGATTATACAAAATGGATATGGAAGGAGATTCTCCAGCGATTTGAACTCAATAGACTACCGCAACCAAACTTGCACCAAGAACTAGGCGACCTCATGCAATGTTTCTCAAGAAAAGGGCCTCTTACACAACTGGCAAAGGTTACTTTCAGATGCGCTATTTGGTGGATGTGGAAGGAGAGATATAACAGAATCTTTGAATGTCAACACACAAACAATGCTCAGCTCTTGAAAGAGATTATTAGAGACTCAAGATCCTGTATGGAGCAAGATCTCAAAACGGAGCACTTTACCCAAAGAGAAAAAGATATTTTTATCAAATTTAATTTTGCTATTAGCTAAAGATCTTGGGAATGATGCCAAATTATATACCCACAGGTAGTTTTGATATATCTGGATAAACATTTTCTATGTTGACTATAATTAGAAGTTATAGTCTACAACATGTGTAGTCATAACTATCGCATTCGCACTCTATGAGTTACTTGGCTTTGTCTATGACTTATATAGATAAAGCTATTTGTAGAAACTTTACACATAATCAATTTACTTTTACTTACCAAAAAAAAAAAAAAAATTTTTTTAGAGCCAACGTTTTTACTACTGCACTAATTCACCCCCCTCTTAGTGCCGACTCGCTCCTAACAGTTGTTATTAAAGCCTCGTAATTTCTCATTTGGTTTAATACCCAAGAGAAATGACTCTTGTCGGCTTTCAAGAGGGTCACTCTCTTATTCGTCCTCCCTTGTTCAATGGAACGGACTACACATATTGAAAAACTCGAATGAGAGTTTTCTTGCTTTCTTTAGATTTAAATTTATGGAATATTATTGAAAATGATTTTTGAAGGTTTTCTACTCCAATGAAATGATTTGGAGAAGAAAACGTTTTCCTTAAATGCTAGAGCTATGAATACTCTATTTTGCGCTTTGGATAAAATTGAGTTTAATCGGGTTTCTACTTACGAAACGACTTTCAACATTTGACATATTCTTGAAACCACACACAAAGGCACTAGTAGAGTAAAAGTTTCAAAGGTTAATATTTTAGTGCATGATTTTGAATTATTTTATATGAAACCAAGCGAAACATTGGAGACATGTACACCCGTTTTATGGATGTCGTCAATAGTTTAAAAGCACTTGGTGGAAGTTTTTCGAATTTTGAATTTGTAAACAAAATTTTACATTCTCTTAATAAGTGTTGGGATCCGAAAGTAACCGCAATATAAGAGGCAAAAGATCTTAATGATTTTTCACTTGAATAATTAATTAGATATTTAATGATCTACGAAATAACCAATGTGGCACAAAACGAACTTGAGGACAACTTTCCAAAGAACAAGAAGGATTTCGGACTTAAAACAATCGAAGACTACTCAAGCATAAGCTCAAGTGATGGTGAACTTGAACTCCTCATGAAATTTTTAAAACAAGAATAAAAAATTAAAACTAAACTTAAAAAGAAGAAGAAGGCGACTTGGGACAAATCGAGTGCATCCAAAGACGAGGAGGAAACTGATGAAGAAGAAACGATGAACTTCGCTTTGGTGACTCTCGACAATGAGGTAAACAACTCAAATAAAACTCCCTTAGTTTACTTTGAAATTACTTGATGTTCTTCATGAGTTATTTTTTATTTAGTTTAAAAAATTATATAAATTTCTTTTTGAAAATTACATGTGTAATAATGTAATGAAAATGCTAAAAAATTGGGATTATGCTAGAAATTTTGAAAATGATAATGAAAATTACATGTTTTATGATAAAGAAATAAAGTGTTAGATTTAAATCTAATGATAATCCTATATATGTTTTTCAAGAAGAAATATTGTGTATCTTGATGATTTCCGATTTTGATTGAAACAATGATTGATGAATATGTTTTATGTTTAATGATTTCTATGGCTTGTATACCTTGAAATGATTGAAATATTTTACACTATTATGTTCTTACCTTATTCTTTCTTGTTTACAATGATAAAATGTGAAAAAGTTATGATCATGCATAGTAGGATGTAACTTGACAAATTGATACCATCATGATGTGAAATATTTATGACTTGGAATGATGTATGCAATACTTATGCTTTTTATTATGATGATGTATGTGATGTATTGCATATGATGTGAATCATGATTTTTTGGAATTATAATTTTTATGATTCATAATGAATTGAGAGATTTTATAAGCATGAATTGAGATCTTGTTCTCCTACAAGATTAAATGAATTTTATCTATATCATGATCTCCTAAGAATTCTTTTCGTTAATTATTTAAGAGGAGATTTGTTAAAATGAATTATGGTTTCTCTTGATTTCTCAAATTTTAGACTTGGTCTTTCATTTTTTATGATTGAAATATTGATGTAATTATGAAGGATGCTTTCATATTATGCATGTAATACTTCAACTTATGATAATGATGCATGCAATGATGAAATATTCATAATGAAAAAATGTTTTGACATTCATGACTTGATTTTTCATCTTCATAATTTATCCTTTGTCACGATTTAAAAATTATTGTAAAGGAAAAAGAATTACAACTTTGTCTTCTTCCCTTCTTCTTGATAATGACAAAGGGGGAGAAATATTGCTAGCTTGCATGATGATATATGGAGAAAGAATTGCTAGATATGTAAAATTTTGCTAGCTTTCACTTTGCAAAGGAAGCAAAAATCACACTTCTCAAAAGAAAAGAAAGAGCTTGCTATCTTGAACATCACCAAAAATTGCTAGCTTACCTATCTTAAGAAGCAAAAATACAAACTTGCAAAATTTACAATCATGCACATCTTTAAAATTAATGATGATTTAGTGATTATGCATGTTGTAAAGTGATATAAAATCTACTAGCTTGCATGTTCTAAATATGATGTAACACTTACTAAATTTTCTAGCTTACAAATTGCATGATGATATATGCAATGATTTGAACTTGTATGTCTAAACACTTGATAGTTGGACTTCTTCTTTTTGTTGATGACAAAGGGGGAGAAGTATGATGATGTTATGCATAAGTTTATGATAACATATTGTTTAGATTTTTGAATCCAAGAGTTCTATCAATACGACATATTGATAGGGGGAGTTTGTTTAAACTCTGAGATTTAAGGTTAACTCCATCATCAATAGGTTGTCATCATCAAAAAGAGGGAGATTGTTAAATCTTAAATTTTGATGATGAAATCAATTGATAGTACTTATGATTTGATCTACGTTTTGGGTGATGCATGATGCTTCGATCAAAGAGAGATAATTAAAGCAGGAAGAATCATGTGGGGCCGGAGAAAAATACATCAGAAGATTGGACGTCGCACTTAAGGATCAGTCGACATATCAACAAAAGGATTCGGGCCATGGATTAAGGCATTGGGCTAAGAAGAGCCAATATTATGCTAAGGATATTGGAGTTACGGAGGTCAACTGGCCGATTGGGCAATAGGCCGCAAGAGAAGACGATGCACCGAAGAATCGGACGAAGCGTCGATGGACCAATGACAAGCCGGACAACATGATTCATGCTTAGTAATAATTCTTTAGATCGAAGTGTGTTTTATATGTGCAAGATTAACTAGATCACAAGGCATAAAGCAAATGAAGTCCCGGAGTCGAGAACGAGATTTCGTCGGGAGTTTGAGAGTTCGTCGGAAGTCCGGACGTTCGTCGGAAGTTCTACCAGAACCAACCGAGAAGTCCAGGAGCTTGCCAAAGAAGCTCGTCGGAACTCACCAAGAAGTTCAAAAGCAAGAGGGACAAAAATCTGCTTTAAAGCTGATTTACGGAAAGCCTTTGATTCAGTTAATAGGAAATTTATCTATAATATGCTCCTCGATATGAACTTCCCACAGCAATGGGTTAATTGGATTCAATCTTGCTTGGAAACTCCAAAGTTTTCGATACTCTTTAATGGCTCACCTATTGGTTTTTTTGGGAGCACGAATGGCATCCGACAAGGTGATCCACTCTCTCCGTATCTCTTTACTATTGCGATGGAAGGACTTAGCTGTATGTTGAAACATGCAGTCTTAAATGGCAGCATTAAGGTACCCATTGCTGGTTCTATTCATATATAACATATAACATTTGCAGATGATTTACTTATCTTTATCCAAAATGAACCAACTTTAGTAAAGAACCTGGCTACTATTATGAATGACTTTGGTATGGTTTCTGGACTTCAGTTAAATCATGCGAAAAGTAAAGTATATATGAGCCCTTACGTTGAGGATAAGGTCTTTATTGCACAAACTTTGGGGGTTAGTGAGGGAAGCTTGTCAGTTCCTTATTTGGGTCTCCCGCTCATATCCACAGGCATTCACAAAACCCACTGTCAGCCTATCTTGCAAAAAATAAAGAATAGAATTTCTTCTTGGAAAAATAGGTTTCTATCAAAAGCACTCGAACTCATCCGTTCGGTATTGCACTCCTACTCTATATATTGGTGTAATGCATTTCTTCTGCCAGCTGGACTTCTCTAAGATATTGAACGGTTATTAATGAACTTCTTCTGGAATTGCACAAATGATAAGGCAATGCATATGGTAAATTGGGATAGCATTTGCAAACCGAAAGATGAAGGGGGGCTAAACTTGAGAAATACTAGAGATTGGAATCAAACATGTCTGGTATAGCAATTGTGGGATCTTTTGCAAAACAAATGTTCCTTATGGTCACATTGGGTTTCTGCTAGGTATCTTTCAAAGGAATCAATCTGGAAAATTTCAACAAGAACATACCACTCTGCAGCTTGGAAAGGAATTTTAAAAACAAGGAATTGGCTAATCAAACACATTTCTTATGCAATCTCTTCTGGAACTAGTACTAATATGTGGTACGATCCTTGGGTGAATGGGAAGAGTATATTTCAATTATATGGCGACAGAATACCAAAAGATCTTGGGGCTCCCAAAGATTGGAAGGTTTCCGAGTTCAATGCTAACGGTACCTGGTGTCTCCCTAATCCTATTTCTCCCGAAATGTTATCACTTTGGCCGACTATTATAGCTATTCCAATCAGGAACGACTCTTCAGATATACTAATTTGGCCTCATGACAATGGCAAATTTAGAGCCACATCCGCATGGAATCAAATTAGGCAAAGAAATAACAAGTGGGTCCCAAGCAGTTGGACATGGGATCGATCGGGATCACAAAGACATTCCTTATGTACATGGTAGGCCTTTCTCAATAAACTACCTACAATAGGCAATATGAAAAGAAGAGGTATCTATCATGTTAACCGATGCTCCCTTGGTATACAACAAGAAGAAACTGTTGACCACTTCTATTTTGCTTGTGATTGTACAAAATCGATATGGAAGGAGATTCTCTAGCGATTTGAACTCAATAGACTGCCGCAACCAAACTTGCACCAAGAACTAGGCGACCTCATGCAATGTTTCTCTAGAAAAGGGCCTCTCACACAACTGGCAAAGGTTACTTTCAGATGCGCTATTTGGTGGATGTGGAAGGAGAGATGTAACAGAATCTTTGAATGTCAACACACAAACAATGCTCAGCTCTTGAAAGAGATTATTAGAGACTCAAGATCCTGTATGGAGTAAGATCTCAAAACAGAGCACTTTACCCAAAGAGAAAAAGATATTTTTATCAAATTTAATTTTGCTATTAGCTAAAGATCTTGGGAATGATACCAAATTATGTACCCATAGGTAGTTTTGATATATCTGGATAAACATTTTCTATGTTGACTATAATTGGGAGTTATAGTCTACAGCATGTGTAGTCATAACTATCGCATTCGCACTCTATGAGTTACTTGGCTTTGTCTATGACTTGTATAGATAAAGCTATTTGTAGAAACTTTACACATAATCAATTTACTTTTACTTACCAAAAAAAAAAAAAAAGATCATCTTGAAGTCTAGGAGGTTACCAAGAGTCCACCAGAACATTGTCGAGATATCGTCGAAAGTTCGTCGGAAGTCACTGGAAGAAACCGGACTTATTTAGCTTATTATATACCAATTTCGTAGTTAGCATATAATTAGAGTTGGGATTGGGAGGTAATCCCATCAACTCTGTTAGGGGCCAATTGGGCCCGAAGTTAGTCTAGTTTGGACTAGATTCAAGGCCCAACCGGGATGCTGAAAGCCCAACCGACGGTGGCACCGCCTAGGAGACAACATCCCAGGATTTCTGGGTGGTGGTACCACCAGCAATGAATTTTGCCAACGGTGGTACTACCCCTGTCAGGCGGTGGTACCACCTAGTGATAGACCAATGGTGGTAGTACCACCCTATCAACCTCCTTCTTACACCTCTCTTCTCTGTTTATCAGGTTTAGGAGACAACCCTTACACGCACTCACTCCTCTCTCAAACTATTCTTACACTTAGACTAGAAGAGGAGGATTCTTAAAAGAGATTACAATAGCATTTTTCCCTTTTTAAATTCTTTGTGCTTGTGTTTGTTAACCAGGGATGAGAGGAATATTTATAGTCTTCAAGTTAATTTAAAATTGGAGCCTAAAAACATCTCATCCCAGGGTTCCTGGGTCCGGGCAGTACCACCGCCTGTGTTGGGCGGTACCATCGCAAATGTCAGTCTGACACTAACACTATCTTGGGTGGTACCACTGCTTAGTCTGGCGGTGCCACCGCCTGGGAAGCTGTTCTAGGTGGTACCACTGCCCAGACTTGCGATACCACCGCATGCAGCCTCTTGGAGGCTTTGTTTGGGTGGTACCACCGCCTGACATAGTTTCGGAGACTGTGCCACGATGGTACCACCTCTTGGGTCACTGTTTGGGCCTCTCATTGGGCCCAACACAGTCCTTATATGGGCCTAACTAGCCCATAATTGGGTTGGCCCAATTCCATATCCAATTACATGCTAACTACGAAATCTAAGACATACTTAAGCTAAACAAGTCTGTAAGTCTTGGTTTCTTCTAACGAGCTTCCAGCGATCTTCCGACAAACTTCCGACGATCTCTCGGCAATATTCCAGCAGACTACCGATAAGCTCCTAGACTTCACAACAATCTTCTTGGGGAGTTCCAATGAGTTTCTCTGGTAAGCTCCGATACTTCTTGGCTGGTTCCGATAGAACTTCCGACGAACGTCCGGACTTCTGATGAACTCTCGTACTCCTAACGAAATCACATCCTTAACTCTGGGACTTCATTTTGCTTTATGCCTTGCTATTGTAGTTAATCCTGCACATGTAAAAACATATTTTGATCTAGACAATTAATACTAAGCATGAATCATGTTGTCCGGCATGTCATTGGTCCCTCGACGCTTCGTCCGATTCTTTGGCGCATTGTCCTCTCTAGCAGCCTATTGCCCAATTGGCTAGTTGACTCCATAACTCTGATATCCTTGGCACAATATCTACTCTTCTTGGCCCAATGCCCGAATCCATGGCCCGCAGCCTTCTGTCAATAGGTCGACTGATCCTCCGGCTCGACGTCCAATCTTCTGACATGTTTTCCTTCGGCCCAATATAATTCTTCCTGCTTTAATTGTCTCATCCTGATCAAAGCATCCTGCGTCACTCAAAACATAGATTAAATCATATACACTTATCAATTGATTTCATCATTAAAATACAAGATTCAATAATCTCCCCCTTTTTGATGATGATAACCAATTGATGACGGAGTTTAAACAAACTCCCCCTATCAGTATGTCATATTGATAGAACTCTTAGATTCAAAAATCCAAGCAATATATTATCATAAACTTATGCATAACATCATACTTCTCCCTTTTTATCATCAACATAAAGGAGAAGTGCAACTTTCAAATATTTGGACATACAAGTTCAAATTATTGCATAATAAACACAATCTTCAGTTTTATCATTATGTAAGCTAGTAATAATATTACAACATTTTAAAACATGTAAGCTAGCTATCTAGCTAGTAATCTCCACCTTTGTCATTGTCAAAAAGAAGGGAAGAATACAATTTTGGATCTCTTTGAAGAATACAATTTTGGATCTCTTTTTCCCTTTACAACAATTTTCAAATCATGACAAAAGATGAATAATCAAAGATGAAAAATCAAGTTATGAATGTCAAAATAATTTTTCATCATGAATATTTTATCATTGCATGCATCATTATCATAAGTTGAAGTATTGCATGCATAATATCAAATCATCATTCATAATTACATTAATGTTTCAATCATTATTTCAATATATTTGTGCATCATTATAGTTTCAATTTACAACATGCACAATTTTAAAACTTTACATATCATCCTTACACTATGCATGATACTAAAAATAAATCAATAATCATATCATACATGATACTCATAAGCTAGCAAATTTATATCATTTTAGAGCATCAAAACAATATCATGAGTATTTCATGCATTTATATCATCAATATCACTTTCAAGAGATTCAAAATGACATAAACAACTTTATCAATCTCTTAGTGAAAAATCGATATGGGAGGGATTTGAGAAGATTTCAAGAAGAAGCTTTCCTCTTTTTGTTTGTTTGTTTCATATAAGCATGCCTTTGTCCTTTTTTATGCCAAATAAAAATATATATCATCGTTTAAAATGAAAGTGCAATATTTATTACGACAAATATCAATAAGCCACTTTCATTATGGTAAAAATTGATAATCCATAAATCGTAAGATTCATGATGCATAATTTTGAATTATAAAACCATTAAACATGATTTCAAATCAATATGCTTAAGCTTTTGTTTGAAAACCATCCATCTTGTTTAAAACCGAAAAAGCAACATTTCATCATGAATAACTTCAAAGTCTCATGCATAGAATAAACCATCAAGCATGATTTCATTAAACATAAATCATCTTAAATCAAAATCATAAAATCATCAAGATAAGCATTAATGCTTCTTAAACTAATCTTGTTAGGTGTATAAGCATAAGATTTATATCTAACATTTTATTACATTATTACATCATTAAAACATCAAGCATGATTTCATAAGGCATTCAAAATCATTTTGTTTGTTTATCATAAAATATGTAATTTTCATGATTGTTTTCAAAATTAGTAGCATGATCCCAATTTTTTTAGCATTTTCATTACATTATTAAATATGTAATTTAAAAAAAAACAATTAAACTAAATTAAAAATAACTCATGAAAAAAAATTGTTAGGACCATTTTTCTGAGCTTTGGAATAATGTTTATTGAGTCTATTTAGTCCAGTTGTTTATTGAGTCTATTTAGTTCAGTTAGAGTCGGATAGAGGTTTATTTAATATTTATTTATTATTAAGAGTCTAAGTCCAGGTAGACTCTAGGTGGAACTCTATATACAGTGATGTAACTCTTTCTTTAAATCAATCAATCAATCAATGAAATGTTATTCCACTCTGTTGACAAACCCTAGGAGGCCGATTCCCTCGAAGCGATCAAGGAGGGCCGATCTCTCGAAGTGATCAAGGAGGGCCGATCCCCTTGAAGCGATCATTATCATTCCCTTTTCTCCCCTTTCTTCCACGATAAGACCTTAGGGTCATATCATTTGGTATCAGAGCTTCCCATTTCTCCACTTTCTTCCACGATAGGACTTTAGGATCTTACCATTTGGTATTAGAGCCTTATCATTTCTTTCATTTCTTTTACGATAAGACTTTAGGGTCTTATCATTTGGTATCAAAGCGACAATAAGACTTTAGGGTCATATCATTTGGTATCAGAGCATCCCCATTTCTCTCCTTTCTTCCGTGATAAGACTTTGGGGTCTTATCATTTGGTATCAGAGCAGCGATCCTCATTGTTTCACTATTCTCACTGCAGTTATCATCATCTCAAAAAAAAAAAAAGAACGCAGAAAAAAAAAAAAGGAAAGAGATCGTGTGAGAAAGGGTGAAGCCGGTGGCAACCGACCACCACTACCTTCTCAATCGAGAAGGAAACTCTGCTTCCGGCCACCGACCACCATTGCCTTCTCCACCACCACCGCTGCCAGTCACCGCAATCTTCTCTTCATTGATCCTAGCCCTCAGCGAGGCAACCACCGCTGTTGCCTCCTTCTCCACTGTTGCCCGCTCCCCTTGGGTCGCAGCCGCAGTAGCTCGACCTCCCGTCCTCGGCGATCGTTGGTGATGCTGCTCCCAGCCGTGCCACCACCACTACCTCCTTCTTCACTGCCGCACTGCCATTGCCAGCATTGCCAGCAGCTCTGGCTGTGGTGCGATAGAAATAGAGCACCCTGTTTCCCCTCTCCAGCATCGCAACTTCCTGGCCAGCGACGACCCTCGCTGCCTCTTTCTCCACTGCCGTCGCTGCTTCCCGACTGCTCGATCACCGCTGCCCGCCTCCCAGCGGCAACCCTAGCCATGCCCCCCCCCCCTCTTGGGTCGCAGCCGCAGCCATCGGTTGCCACAGCCCTCATTGCAACGGTTGCAGAAACCGAGCTTCCTCTGTTGCTGCAACCCCGTCGATCCCTGCCGCGACCCTCGCTGCCTCCTTCTCCATCGCTGCCGCTGCACTCCAGCCAACGACCACCTCTGCTGCCAGCCACCGCAGCCTTCTCCTCAACCACTCATGATCCTTCCGGCCAACTCCTTTTGTGGTGCAACAAAAATAGAGTACACAGCAACCACCGCCACATGCAGTAATAAAAAACAATGGCACCCTCTACTGCCACAGCCGCTGATTGTAACCACCGCCGCCATTGCTCCCGGCCAATGATCAACCCCTCATTCTGTAGCAGCCACCCTCTAGCAGCGCACGCAGCAACCGCAGCAAGTACGCTGCCCTGCCTCAACCCCAACAGCGCATGCACCACCGATTCCTCTTCTCAACCCCGGCCGCTTCAACACAGCCTCAACCCTGCTGCCTAGTGATCACCCTTTGGGTCACAGCAACAACAGCCATATCGACGTAATCGCCTTCCAGCCTCGGCTCTCTCACCCCACGCAGCAATAGAAACAAGGCAGCAACTCTTCCTCCAACACAGCAACCACAGCACTGCCATTGACATCCACCTTCTAGGCAACTTCGCATCAACAGTGCTGATGCCCTTGACCGACATTAAAAATAGGATTTGAGATTATAGATTTGCAGTCATATGTAATGGCTACTGATAAATCAGTGAAACCACTAATGGAAGCATTGGAAACTAGAATTGAGAATCATCTACAAGAAACCCTTCATGATTTCAAAAAGAGCCTACTGGAGAGCCTCAGCAAATTTCCACAAGATAGGGGCTCAAGTTCTACATTACACGGACCTGAAAATATAAGAAAAGGGCCCCAAGATTGTGACACAAACTATTCACACATGAAGGTAGAATTTTCAAGATGGAAAGATGGAGATCCGACTAGTTGGATCTCTAGGGCAGAAAATTTTTTTCATTTTCGCAAAACTCTAGAAGAATCCAAGTTGGAACTAGCCTCAGTCCAGCTTAATGGAGATGCAATCTAGTGGTATGATTGGTATAAAACTTTCTATGGAGTTCCTTCATGGGAATAGTTTAAAAGAGGGCTTTTTGTTCACTTTGGCCCATCCAAATATGAGAATGTTGATTGCCAGCTTACCAAAATTCGTCTGACTTTTACAGTGTTAGAATATCAGAGTAGGTTTGAAAGATTATCAAATCAAGCTGAAGATTGGTCGGACCGATAACGTTTGGATACATTTATTGAAGGGCTTATTCCAGAGATCCGGTGTGAAGTTAAGGCTCGTCAACCCCACACTATGATAGCTGCGATCTTATTTGCACATCTACATGAGAAAAAAATTAGCAAGGAAAGATCAGCAAGGGGTTTGTACTATGATGAAAAATAGAGTATAGAGTACCGATGTAAACAAGGGCAACTTCTGATGATTGAACCAATTGGAGAGGAGCCGAAGCTAAGAATGTGGACTCCGATAATGAAGGTATAAATTCTAATGAAGATGTTGAACCTACAATATATACAATGCATACATTTGCCGACTACTCTAACCCGCAAACTATGGAAGTTGGCGAAATTCTGGAGCATCAGCCTATTATAGTTTTGATTGATACTAGTAGCACTAACAGTTTTATGGATAGTGAGACTGTTGACCGATTGGCCCACCACATTGAAGACTATGACATATTCAAAGTAAAGATCATTGATGAATGGATTTTCACTTGTGATAGCAACGGTTCAAAGATAAAATTGATTATATAGGCAAGAAGTTTCTTGCAACAATTACTACACTGAAAGACCAACCTATTGCTTACATTATCAAAAAGTGGAGACCATACTTACTTGATCAACGGGTTATGATGCGTTGCAGATAGTCTATGACTAAAGTGTTGAAAGAGAAGCTCCTCAAGATTGATGCTGCTTAGCCTTGAGGACAAGGCTGATTTGAAGAGGGAGAAATTGTTAGGACAATTTTTCTGAGCTTTTGAATAATGTTTATTAAGTTTGTTTAGTCCAATTGTTTATTGAGTCTGTTTAGTTCAGAGTCGGATAGAGTTTTATTTAATATTTATTTATTATTAAGAATTCAAGTCCAAGTGGACTCTAGGTGGAACTCTATAAATAGTGATGTAACCCTTTTTTTAAATCAATCAATCAATTAATAAAATATTATTCCACTCTATGGACAAACTCTAGGAGGCCGATCCCCTCGAAGTGATCAAGGAGGGCTGATCCCCTTGAAGTGATCAAGGAGGCCGATCCCCTCGAAGCGATTATTATCGTACCCTTTTCTCCCATTTCTTCCACGATAAGACCTTAGGGTCATATCATTTAGTATCAAAGCATCCTCATTTCTCCCCTTTCTTCCATGATAAGAATTTAGGGTCTTACCATTTGGTATCAGAGCCTTATCATTTCTTTCATTTCTTTTACGATAAGACTTTAGGGTCTTATAAAAAATATCATATAATTTTAAAATAAATTAAATACATTTTGATTACCTCATTATCGAAAGTCGTTAAGGTATAGTTTGCCACCTCGCCTTTGTTGATTTTCTCCTCATCTTCGGATGAGCTTGATTCGTCCAAGATTGCTTCCTTCTTCTTGCATTCATAGCAAGTAGTTATATTCTTTTTGTTTTTTAATTTTTATTTTATTAACTTTTTAAATTTCATGAGTAGTTCAAGTTCACCATCACTTGAGCTTATGCTCGAGTGGTCTTCATATGTTCTAAGTGCCAAATCCTTCCTGTTCTTTGGAAGGTTGTTCTTGAGTTCTTCACATGCATTGCACGTCATTTCATAGGTCATCAAAGACCCTATAAGTTCTTGGAGAGGGAAATAGTTTAAATTTTTTTATTCTTGAATAGCCGTTACTTTTGAATCCCAAGTTTTAGAGAGTGAGCATAAAACTTTATTCACAAGTTCAAGATTCAAAAAACTTTTACCAAGAGCTTTTAAACCATTCACGACATCCGTAAAACGAGTGCACATATCAACAATGGTTTCGCTCGGCTTCATTCAAAAAAGTTCAAAATCATGAATTAAAAAGTTGATTTTTGAATCTTTAACTTTGCTAGTACCTTCATGTGTGATTTCAAGAGTGCGCCATATGTCGAAAGCTGTTTCACACATAGAAACCCGATTAGACTCAATTTTATCTAAGGTGCAAAATAAGACATTCATAGCCTTTGAATCTAGAGAAAAAGTCTTCTTCTCCAAATTATTCCAATGGTTCATTGGAAGAGAAGACATTTGAAAATCAAATTCGACTATGTACCATAAATCGAGATTCAATAAAAGCAAGAAAACTCTCATTCAAGTTTTCCAATAAGTGTAGTCCGTCCTATTGAAAAAGGGAGGATGAATGAGAGAGTAACCCTCTTGAAAGCCGAAAAGAGTAATTTTGCTTTAGGTGTTAAACCAAATGAGAAAATAAGGCTCTGATACCAATTGTTAGGTCCGGCACTAAGAGGGGGGGGGGTGAATTAGTGCAGTAGAAAGATTACGTCGGTTTAAGACTTTGTTTCGATTAAATCCATTTCCGACGAAAAACCGTTTCATAAAAGTAAAAACTTTGAAAGCGTATGGAAGAGAGTAGGTATAGTAAAACAAGTAAGGAGATTTACAATAAAGATAAATTGTACAAATAGAAATACAAACAATAGAACATGCCAATTTTATAGTGGTTCGGTCGTCGTGACCTACAACCACTCCGCCGATTCCTCTTCCGTCGAGGCCACCAACATCCACTATCGATCTTCCTTTAATAGGCGAAGATCAACCTCCTTCTTACACCCCTCTTATCCTTTAACTGGGTTTAGGAGATAACCCTTACAAGAACTTACTCCTCTCAAACTATTCTTACACTTAGACTAGAAGAGGAGGATTCTCACAAGAGATTACAGTAGCGTTTTTCTATTTTTAAATTCTTTGTGCTTGTGTTTGTTAACCAGGGATGAGAGGGGTATTTATAGGCTTCAAGTTGATTCAAACTTGGAGCCTAAAAATATCTCATCCTAGGTTTCCTAGGTCCGGGTGGTACCACCGCCTATGCTGGGCGGTACCACCACTAGTGTCAATCTGACATTGACACTGCACTGGCCGGTACCACTGCTTGAGAGGTTGTGCTGGGCAGTACCACTACCCAGATTGATAGTACCACCGCTTGCAGCCTCTCGGAGGCTATGCCTGGTCGGTACCACTGCCTATACCGGCAGTACCATCGCCTGACACAGTCTCGGAGACTCTGTCGCGGCGGTGCCACGACGGTGCCACCTCTTGGATTACTGTTTGGGCCTCTCATTGGGCCCAACATAGTCCTTACATGGGGCCAACTAGCCCATAATTGGGTTGGCCCAATTCCAAACCCAATTACGTGCTAACTATGAAATCTAAGACATACTTAAGCTAAACAAGTCCATAAGTCTTGGTTTCTTCTGGCGATCTTCCGACGAAGTTCCGACAATCTCTCAGCAATATTCCAGCGGACTCCCGGCAAGCTCTGGGACTTCATGATGATCTTCTTGGCGAGTTCCGATAAGCTTCTCTGGCAAGTTCTGAGACTTCTCAGCTGGTTCCGACAGAACTTCCAATGAACATCCGGACTTCCAACAAACTCTTGAACTCCAAACGAAATCGCGTCCTTGACTTTGGGACTTCATTTTGCTTTATGTCTTGCTATCGTAGTTAATCCTGCATATGTAAAAACATACTTCAATTTAGACAATTAATACTAAGCATTAATCATGTTGTCCGGCATGTCATTGGTCCCTCGATGCTTTGTCTGATTCTTCGGCGCATCGTCCTCTCTTACGGCCTAATGCCCAATCAGCCAGTTGACTCTGTAACTTTTATATCCTTGGTGCAATATCCGCTCTTCTTGGCCTAATACTTGAATCCATGGCCCGAAGCCTTCTGCCGATACGTCGACCAATCCTTCGACTCGACATCCAATCTTCAGATATGTTTTCCTCCGGCCCAATATGATTCTTCCTGCTTTAATTGTCTCATCCTGATCGAAGCATCCTGCATTACTCAAAATATAAATTAAATCATAAATACTTATCAATTAGTTTTATCATCAAAATATGAGATTCAACATATTCTGGTTTGCATTTCCATTGAGCAATTTACTTTTATAGCAAACTGCCTCTCCTCCTTATTGTGCTTTTACTATGCCTACACTCGCATATGCTTTCATATTTCTGAAATTGCTTTTTAATGTATGAAATAATTTTTTAGAACCGATGTTTTTACCGCTGCACTAATTCACCCCCCTCTCTTAGCGCCTGCTCATTCCTAACACAAAGAACAAGAAGGATATGACACTAAGAACTCATGAAGACCACTTGAAAGAAAATTCAAGTGATGAGGACTATGATGATGACTTGGCACTTTTGACATGAAAGTTCAAAAAAATTATAAAAAGGAATAAATTTAAAAATGATGCTAAAAATAAAATTAAACCCAAGAAAGAACGAGTTATATGCTACGAATACAAGAAGCCAGGACATTTCAAAAGCGAATATCCCCAAGCAAAGAAGCAACCAAAAAATAAGAAGGCTCTTAAAGCTACTTGGGACGATTCAATTGTATCCGAAGAAGAGAAGCCAACCAACATAGAGCAAGTTACTCACTATGCACTAATGGCTATTAGAGAGAAGGTAAGCAGTTTATTAGATGCAAATTTATCTTTTGATGAACTACTAAGTGCTTTTCATGATTTATTTGATGAATATAAATTTGTTAGTAAAAAATATAAATTGTTGAAAAAGGAGCATGCTTCTCTTGTTAGCGATTTTGATAGACTAAAAATTGAGCATGATGATAGTTTAGTTCCCTACACAAAATATAATGAATTAGAAATGTTTAAAAAGGAAAACTTGCTACTTAAAGAAACCTTAGAAAAGTTTAAGGTTGGTAGCAAGTCCTTGAACATGATACTTGTTAATAAGGGTTGCATTTATAGAAGAGGCAAAATTAGATTTGTGAGTAGCTCTCACCAAAATCTAACCACCTTTGTTAAAGGCCCTACCTTGCATGTATCACCCCACACCAAATGTAACTTTTGTTGCAACAAATGTCCATTTAAGAGATATAGCCCACATAAAATGATTTGGCTTACTAAAGGAATCTCAAATGACTCAATGCAACATGACAAGTTGGGTAGATCGATTTTTTAGGCACCCAAGGTCAAATGGGTACCTAAAAATTATCCTTTTTTGTAGAAATATTTACCATCACAAGCTAGGAGCAAGAGATGGTACCTTGATAGTGGATGCTTAAGACATATGACCGGAGATCCATCTCAATTCTCTAAGCTCACTAGCCTAGACGAAGAGTATGTCACCTTCAGAGACAACAAGGGTAAAATCATTGGCAAAGGAACCATAGATATCAAATCCAACTTTTTGTTTGAAGATGTGTTGTTGGTTGATGGTTTAAAGCATAATCTTTTGAGCATTAGTCAATTGTGTAATAAAGGATACATCATTAGATTTTAATCCAATGCTTGCATTATTGAAAAACTACACAAAAACATATCTATGATTGCCCTAAAACAAAATAATATATACACTATCAACATTGATGATCTTTGTAATGAAATATATTTTTTGGTTTTAAATGACGATGCTTGGCTTTGGCATAGGAGATTAGGTCAGCCAACATGAAACTAATCTCTCAAATCTCATCTAAAGAAGTTGTAAGAGGTATTCCTAACATTAAGTTCATCAAAAACAATGTGTGTAATGCATGTCAACTAGGAAAACAAATAAAAGGTAATTTCAAACCAAAGAATTAAATAAGCACTAATAAAATATTGCAATTGATCCAAAATGTTTGGAGCAATTGATACATCAAGCTTAGGAGGTAGCAAATACACCTTTGTCATTGTAGACAATTACAATCATGAGTTCTTGGGGTGTTAAAAGAGTTGTAAAAGTGAGAAGAAAGAGGAGTGAGGCTTGTAAGGGTTATCTCATAAACCTATGAAAATGAGAAAGCGCTGTAAAGAGGGGGTTGGTCTTCACCTATTGAAGGAGGACCATTAGTGGACGCTAGTGACCTCGACAGAAGAGGAATCGGAAGTCAATGTAGGTTATAATGACGGCACGACTATAAATTCTGATGTGTTCTTTGTTAGGAAAGGGGTCGACACTAAGAGGGGGGGTGTGAATTAGTGCAGCGGTAAAATAATGCCTGTTTAAAACTTTGTTTCGACTCAATTTGTTTCCGATGAAAAATCATTTCGTAAAGATAATAACTTTGAAAGCATACATAAGAGAGTAGTGGATGTAAAGAGCAAGTAAGGAGGTTTGCAGTTAAAGTAAATTGTAAGAAGTAAATGCAAACTAGATTTTAGAGTGGTTCGGTCATCATGACCTACATCTACTTTGTCGATTCCTCTTCCGTCGAGGCCACCGGCATCCACTATCGGTCGTCCTTTAATAGGTGAAGATCAACCTCCTTCTTACACCCATCTTCTCCTTTTACCGAGTTTAGGAGATAACCCTTACAAGCACTAACTCCTCTCTTAAACTATTCTAACACTTCGACTAGAAGAGGAGGATTCTTATAAGAGATTACAATAGTGTTTTTCCCTCTTTAAATTCTCTATGCTTGTATATGTTAACTAGGGATGAGAGGGGTATTTATAGGCTTCAAGTTGATTCAAACTTAGAGCCTAAAAATATCTCATCCTGGGTTTCCTAGGTTTGGGCGGTGCCACCACTTGTGTTGGGTGGTACCACCGCTAGTGCCAATCTGACACTAACACTGCGTTGGGTGGTACCATCACCTAGTCTAGCGGTACCATCACCTGAAAACCTACCACTAGGCGGTACCACTGTCCAGACTGGTGGTACCACCGCTTGTCACCCTACCAAGGGTGATACCACTGCCCAGACTAGCGGTACCATCGCCTGACACAGTCTCGAAGATTGTACCACGACGGTGCTGCCTCTTGGATTATTGTTTGGGCCTTTCATTCGGCCCAAAATAGTCCTTACATGCGCCAAACTGGCCCCTAATTGGGTTAGCCCAAATCCAAACTCAATTACATGCTAGCTACGAAATCTAAGACAAACTTAAGCTAAACAAGTTCGTAAGTCTTGGTTTCTTCCAGTGAGCTTCCGATGATCTTCCGGCGAACTTCCGACGTTCTCTTGGCAATGTTCCAGCAGACTATTGGCAAGCTCCTGGACTTCACGACGATCTTCTTGGTGAGTTCCGATGAGCTTCTCTAGCAAGCTCTGAGACTTCTCAGTTGTTTTCGACAGAACTTTCGACGAATATCCAAACTTTCGACGAACTCACGAACTCCCAATGAAATCGCGTCCTTATCTCTGGGACTTCATTTTGCTTCATGCCTTGCTATCGTAGTTAATCTTGCACATATGAAACACACTTCAATCTAGATAATTAATACTAAGCATTAATCATGTTGTCCGGCATGTCATTGGTCCCTTGACGCTTCGTCCGATTCTTCGGCGCATCATTCTCTCTTGCGGCCTATTGCCCAATCGGCCAATTGACTCAGCAACTCCGATATCATTGGTATTGTATCCGCTCTTCTTGGCCCGATGCCCGAATCCATGGCCCGAAGCCTTTTGTCAATACGTCGACCGATCTTTCAGCCCGACATCCAATCTTCCAACATGTTTTCCTTTGGCTCAACATGATTCTTCCTGTTTTAATTATCTCATCCTAATCGAAGCATCCTGCATCACTTAAAACATAGATCAAATCATAAATAGTATCAATTGGTTTCATCATCAAAATACGAGATTCAACAATCTCCCCATTTTTTATGATGACAACCAATTGATGATAGAGTTAACCCTAACTCCCCCTATCAATATGTCATATTGATAGAACCTTGATTTCAAGTTGAATTCAAGTTATTACAAATTTTATCATGAATATTTGTAACACGTCATCATGCATAACATGATCATACTTCTCCCTCTTTATCATCAACAAAAAGGAGAAGTGTAATTCTTATGTGTTTGAGACATAATTTCAACACATTCCATAATTAACATAATCTCCAGTTTTATCATCATGTAATTTTGCTGCAATCATAGATATGCAAGGTTGTAAGATAGCGAGTTCTACAATATACAAGCTAGCAAATTTTACAACATTTAGAACATAAAACTAGCAATTTTGAGATGTTCAAGAAAGCAACTCTTGCTTCTTGAAATATGAAAATTTGTCAATTTTGCTAGATGTACAAATTAGCATGTTTTGCTTCTTGAGATAAGTAAGATAGTGATGTTTAAGATAGCAAGCTCTTTTTTCTCTTTTGAGAAGTGTCATTTTTGCTTTCTTTACAAAGTGCAAGCTAACAAAATTTTACACGATGAGCTAGCAATATTTCTCCCCCTTTGTCAATGTCAAAAAGAAGGGAAGAATACAATGTTATAATTCTTTTTCCCTTTATGTCAATTTCTAAATCATGACAAAGGTAAGTAATCATTCTTATTTCAAAATGCCATAATTGAGATAAACCTTGAATTCGAATCAAAGCAATCATGGTTCATATCATATGCAATACATCACATTCATCATCATAATTTAAAAGCATAAGCATTGTATGCATAATACCAAATCATCATGTGTATTTTCAAAATGTAAAATCATCATTACATGCATGATTCCAAAAAATCATTCATAATTACATCAATATTAGCAATAAATCATAGTATTTCAAATCATGATGGTATTAATTTGTCAAATTGCATCCTATCATGCATGATCATAACTTTTCCCTCTTTTATCATTGTAAACAAAAAAGAATAAAGGAAGAACATAATAGTGTAAAATATTTCAATCATTTCAAGGCATTCGTGCCATAAATACAAAGAAATCATGCCATCAAAGATAAGACCACTTAAATACTAAAAGACATAATTAATATAGTTAATCTCTTCTTTAAATAAAATACCAAGAAGAATCGTAGGAGAATGATTAACGAAAAATCTTGATTCATAATAAATCTTAATTTGTAAATATCAAGGAATCAAGATCATGATTTGGATAAAAATTTATTCAAATTTAAGTCATCAAAATTATTTTCAAAGTCCAAGAGATTCATAAAAATGATACAAATGGATTCATCAAAATCAATAAGATAGAGAAAAATAATTTTCAAGAAAATTTTTTTTCTCTTTTTAGTTGTTTCAATTCATATGATTTTATTTCATTTATGCCAAATAAAAACATGTATCATGTTTAAAACCGAAAGTGCAAGATTTATTACGACAAAAATCAATAAACCACTTTCATTATGGTAAAAATCGATAATCCATAAATCGTAAGATTCATCATGCATAATTTCGAATTGTAAACTCATTGAGCATGATATCAAATCATCATTACATTATTTCATCAAGCATGATTTCATAAGGCATTTTGAATCAAAATTATTTTGTTTGTTTATCATAATACATATAATTTTTATAATTATTTTCAAAATTACTAGCATGATCCCAATTTTTTAGCATTTTCATTACATTATTAAACATACAATTTTTAAGAAAAAAATTAAACTAAATAAAAAATAACTCATGAAAAAATATCATTTAATTTTCAAATAAATTAAAGGTATTTTGATTACTTCATCGTCAAAAGCCGTTAAGGCGTAGTTTGCCACCTCGCCTTTGTTGATTTTCTCCTCGTCTTCGGAGGAGCTCAATTCATCCCAAAGAGCTTCTTTCTTCTTGTGTTCATAGCAAGTAGTTGCATGCTTTTTAAGTTTATTTTTGTTCTTTAACTCTTATTTCATGAACCTTTTAAATTTCATAGTGAGGAGTTCATGTTCACCATCACTTAAGCTTATGCTCAAGTGGTCTTTGGTTATTCTTAGTCCAAAATCCTTTTTGTTCTTTGGAATGTTATTCTTGAGTTCTTCATATGCATTGCACATCAATTCATAGGTCATCAAAGACCCTATAAGTTCTTCGGGTGGAAAACGGTTCAAATCCTTGGCCTCTTGTATGGCCGTTACTTTAGAGTCCCAAGTTTTAGAAAGTGATCGTAAAATCTTGTTTACAAGTTCAAAATTCAAAAAACTTCTACCAAGTGTTTTTAAACCATTGACGACATTCATAAAACGGGTGTACATGTCAATAACGGTTTCGCTTGGTTTTATTCGAAAAAGTTTAAAATCATGCAATAAAAGATTGACTTTAGACTCTTTAACTCTATTCGTGCTTTCATGTGTGATTTCGAGAATGTGCCATATATCGAAAGTCATTTCGCAAGAAGAGACCCGATTAAACTCAGTTTATCTAAAGCGCAAAATAAGACATTCATTGCCTTTGCATTTAGAGAAAAAGTATTCTTCTCCAAATCATTCCAATGGTTCGTTGGAAAAGAAGACCGTCGAAAACCATTTTCAATAATATTCCATAAATTTAAATCCAAGGAAAGCGAGAAAACTCTCATTCAAGTTTTCCAATATGTGTAGTCCGTCCCATTGAACAAGGGTGGATGAATGAGAGAGTGACCCTCTTGAAAATCGAAAAGAGTCATTTCTATTTGGGTGTTAAACTAAATATGAAAAATGAGGCTTTAATACCAACTATTAGGAAAGGGATCGACACTAAGAGGGGGGATGAATTAGTGCAGCGGTAAAATAACGTCGATTTAAAACTTCATTTCGATTAAATCGGTTTCCGACAAAAAATCGTTTCATAAAGATAATAACTTTGAAAGTGTATATAAGAGTAGTGGATGTAAAGAGCAAGTAAGGAGGTTTGCAATTAAAGTAAATTATAAGAAGTAACTGTAAACCTGATTTTAGAGTGGTTCGGTCGTCGTGACCTACATCTACTTCGCTGATTCCTCTTCCGTCGAGGCCATCGACATCCATTATCGATCTTCCTTTAATAGGAGAAGATCAACTTCCTTCTTATGTAACATCCCCCATTTTTAAAAATTTAGTAAAAGGTTTGTTTAAAATAAAGATTATTTAATAATTATTTTATATTCAATGATATTATATTAAAAGTTTATGGCTAGAGACCTAAGAGTAAATATTAAAAGTTTGATATAATTTATGAAAGATTCAGATTTAAGTTAAAAAAAAATAAAATAAAAAATATAGTGGACATGTGTCACTAGCTAACCTAAGGTTGGTGCCACTTATCTTTGCTCTAAAGATGGCACCTAGCCCCTTTCATGCATGCATGACACCTTGCAACTTTTGCATTAGCCAAAACCCAAATAATTAGATGAAAGGTTAAAGAAAACAAACCTGAAGAGTTGTAGCCAACGTGAGTTTGAGAAAAGAAGAAGAAGAAGAAGAGCTTGAGGTTTTTCATCAATTTTCCCACATATGGGATTCAAATAATTTTAAGACAAGTGTTCTAACCCAATCCCACAGTAACCTTAATCTCTATTTCCATTTTTATTCTGCAAAATTTGAAAGATTTCAACTGAGAACCAGACCTTCTTTCGTTTTGATATAAAGCTATGAATATGTAATTTTTCGGTAATCTGACCTCTATGCAATGTTTTGATCATAACATTTTGTAATAAACTCTGATTTAGACAAACCTGTTCCATTTGAAAGTAGACAAGAAAATCTTTATTTTGATATAAAGATCGAATGATTTGGAGTTTAAATGCCTACTAAGACTTCTGTTTAAATTAACCCTACAGATTCTGCAAACATGGACTGAAATTTCTGACCTCTTGTTGCTTAACTACTTATAACTTTCTGTTGTGAACTCAGATTCATACAAAGTATGTTTTATTCGAAGCTAGACTCAAAATGCTTTTTGTATATACCTGATTTGAAATTTTTGGAGTACAATTGCTAACTGAAACATCTGCTTTCATTGACCCTATGGATTCAGTAAAATAGAGCTAATATTTTCAGACCTTTCGCTACGAAATTATCTGTAACTCCTTGTTGTAAATTCCAAATCTTGTAAAACTTAATTTGCCTAAAACTAGATTGACAAAGCTTTCTAATGACACCTATTTTGTATAAATTAGAGTATAATTGGTTATCCAAATAGTTCATACAATGTTCCTATCAAATTCTGCCAGAATCGAGCTTTGGTCGATTTCGGCTTTCCTTGTTACTTCCCTTTGGAAATCGATTTTGGCAAAAACTCTTACTTCAGTTAAGCTTTACATTATTATCTTAAATTCCTGTATACTTTTGTCCTTAATTTATTTGTATATCCGCAGCTATCATCTAAAGTTCATGTTTGCATCGTAATGATTCGGCACATGCATCCCATTGTTCCGCATTTTGCTTTCGATATGTGCCTCTTCCAATTTCATTTCTTTGGACATTGAATTTATCTAACTTTCTTATTTCAATTGAGCTATATGTGATTTCTTGAAATCCTTGTATGCCCTTGCTTTTGTTTCCTTTCAAATCTAAATATATTTGTGAAAGATTATGTTTGTATCGTATTGACTCGAAAGGCATATGTACATTTCGTTGTTCCGCATGTGCTTCCAATATATGCTAATTTCATTATTCATACTGTCCCTTTGTACTCCGGTGTTTGTAGGATAAATGTGAACCTTTGCCAGAAATGGTAAAGGGAGTTATGCTTAGAGCCCGCGATGCTCTACCGGCCCCCTATGACTTCACTCAGACGTGGGTGGATGGAGCTCCCAGACGTGGGAGACTTATGTTCGGTGGTCATTCAGAAATGGATGGACCATATTATGTTATGATCCCACTTCACCTTCTATGTGTTTTATATGATATCCAAAGCTTTGGCTATGTTTCTATGCATGCTTTGGATAAGAATGAAATGAATGCATCGTCATGTGACATTTGAGCTTCTATTCATGTTTTGTTCTTTGATATATTTCTGAAATGTTATAAGTCTTTGTTATACCTTGAAAACTACCATATGTCATCGATATGCTCCTTATGCCAATGATATGCTCCAATTACCTTTCCTCGATTGTATGAATAAAACGTGCTTCGAACGATATGATATTGTAATTCTGCATTCAAACAAAACATGCTACTGTTTCATCTTGTATCTCTGCTTTGTATTTTGATACCTCATTTGTTTTAAAACTATCCTCTTTGCTATGGATATGTTAGTCATTTGCTGAGCTTTATATGCTCACCCCGTTGCTATATAAATTTTTCAGGATAGCTTATCGCTCACTAAAATGTGTAAATTGGGTTGAGGTAGTGGAAGACTAGAAGATTTTGGGGCAAATATTTTGTACTTGATAGGTTGATGTTGTATAAGTTCTTTTTGGGTGTAATGAAATATCAATGACAAATCTAGATTGATGTATCTTGTAAACATTTGAAAAGAACCTCTTATGTCAGGATTTTGGAAATGTTAAGTCTAAACTGTGTACTGATATAAACATGTAGTACATGTTGGTTTTGTGATTGCATTAATGGCCACGCTTATGGATTTATGATATAGTCATGGTTTAGTTAAGTTGCTTTTAGATTTCAAGAATCATCTAGTGACATGATGTATGATTATAGACTACACAGGTTTTGTGAATTGTGGATTGTAGAGGTAAATGACTTGAATGTTTTTTTTTTTCTCTTGGTGACCTCAAATGTGTGATTGGATCCTGGATTGTCTGTTGAATTAAATATTATCAATTTTGATTTAGGTTCACACCTCCTAAATGAGAATCAAATTCGGGGGGCGTGACATCTTACACCCCTCTTATCCTTTTACCGGGTTTAGGAGATAACTTTACAAGCACTCACTCCTCTCTCAAACTATTCTAACACTTATACTAGAAGAGGAGGATTCTCACAAGAGATTACAATAGCATTTTTCCCTCTTTAAATTCTCTGTGCTTGTGTAAGTTAATTAAGGATGAGAGGGGTATTTATAGGCTTCAAGTTGATTCAAACTTGGAGCCTAAAAACATCTTATCCCAGGTTTCCTAGGTCTGGGCAGTACCACCGCTTATGCTAGGCAATACCACCACCAATGTCAGTCGGACACTAACACTACACTGGGCAGTACTACCGCCCAGTCTGGCGGTACCACTGTTAGGATCAAGAGCACTAAGAGGGGGGGGGGGGGGGGGGGGGGGGGTGAATTAGTGCAGCGAAAAACCTTCTGCGATTAAAATCGAAACCTGCATTCGTTCGATAGAAGTGATTTTGGTAAGAAAGTCGATTCGTAAATCACTTCAACTTTTGATTAGGAGAGATGCAGCAAAGATATGAATGCAGTTTGCAGTTATGATGGAAATCAGAATATAAGTGCAAACTGAAATACGACGTTCGTACGATAAAAGCGATTTCGGTATAAAAGCTGATTCGTAAACCACTTTAACTTGAAATAAGGTGAGATGCAGTTAAAGCAAAGATATAAAGGTAGTTTGTAGTTATAATGGAAATCCGAACGTAAGCGCAAATTGAAATACGACGTTCGTACGATAAAACTGATTTGCGTCTTAAACCTCGATTCGGAAAGCACTGAACTTTGAAACACATTCGTAAAAACACAGAAGGCAGTAAGCTATTGAGGAGGTTTGCAGTAAAGATAAGATGCTCAAAGTAAATGCAAACCAAGATTTAGAGTGGTTCGGTCAATCTTGACCTACTCCACTTTTGGCTTCCTCCACCGACGAGGTCACCGACGTCAACTAGAGGCCTTCCTTCAATAGGCGAAGGCCAACCACCCTTTTACAGTTTCACTCCTTTTGACGGGCTTAGGAGACAACCCTTACAGAATTTTCTCTCCTCTCTTTACAACTCAGAACTTGGAAGAAAAGAGGGAGAAGAACTTTTGGCCTTTACAACAATTTTGAGCTCTAAGAATCATAGAAAAAGAATAAGATTTCGGTGTAAGTTCATGCCCTTTCAGTGCTGAATGGGTGGGGTATTTATAGGCCCCAACCCAGTTCAAATTTGGAGCTCAAAACTGTCAATTCCTAAAATTCCGGGATCAGGCGGTTGCACCTCCTGACTAGAGCGGTTGCACCGCCTGGCAGAGCTCGAAGACTGAGCCTCTGGGCGGTGCCACCTCCTGTCAGGGGTGGTTGCACCTCCTACCAAAGCTCGAAGACCAAGCTCAGGCGGTTGCACCTCCTGACTGAGGTGGTTGCACCGCTTGGCAGAGTTCGAAGACCGAGCTCAAGCGTGCCACCTCCTGTCAGGGGAGGTTGCACCGCCTAGTCTCGCTCGGAGACTGAGCCTAGGCGGTGCCATCGCTTGGCTGGAGTGGTTGCACCTCCCAGTCTCGTTCGGAGACTGAGCCCAAGCGGTGCAATCTCCTGCCTTGGGCGGTTCAATCGCCTGGCAGAAATCAGGGTCCGAATGGGTTGATCCATTCTGCCCTATTTGGGTTTTTCAGGGGCCCAATTGCCCCAAGATTAAGTTAATGGGATCACCTCCCATTTCCAACTTAATCATTGTGCTAACTACGATATTCCCTAAGACATTTACTACAACTTGCTCCGACGCGTCAATCGCTTCTTCCGGCGAGCTTCCGGCGAACTTCCGTCGATCATCCGATGAACCCTCGGTGATGCTCCTGCCGACTTCTGGCAAACTCCTGGACTTGCGACGATTCACTTGGTGAATTCCGACGAGCTTCTTTGGCAAGCTTATGGACTTCTCGGATTTGTTCCCGTAGAACCTCCGACGATTGTCCGAACTTCCGTCGAACTCTCGAACTCCCAACGTGATCATTGTCTTGACTCCGGCGCAACTCCTGCTGCATGTCTTACTTTCATTGTAGTTAATCCTGCACACTTATCTCAGCATATAGATTAGATAACAAATGACAATTGACTTCATCATCAAAATTCGAGATTCAACAATCTCCCCCTTTTTTATGATGACAATCAATTGATAATGGAGTTAACCTTAACTCCCCCTGTCTATATGTCATACTTGAGATAAGTCATTCTTGAATTCAAAACCTAAGAATTCAAGAGACATATTGATAAGTTAGAATCATTTGAACTTATCAATACTCCCATCATGATTCCCATCATAATGTATCTCTCTGAAGATGATGTCAAGGCTTGACATTCATTTTCAAATTTTTCATAACAAGTTTGAATGATGGTAATAGTAGTAATTCATCATATTGTAAGATATCAACATGTAAAGCTGCGAAGTAAGATTTTGATATCATTACATGATGTACATATTCCAAATATTTTAGCAAGTATTGCATTTCATCACATGGTAAGATATCAACTCGTAGAATTACGATGCAAGTTTTTTGTTTGATATCTTGACGCGATACAAACAAGGTATAATGCAAATTAATCATAGCATCTGTTCATATATCTCTTGGTGATGCAAGCATGGCATAATCATAGCATCAGTGTTTATAGCATCAATTCATATATTTCTCCCCCTTTGTCATCATCAAAAAGCATAGTAGTTGTGATACCAGGAGAACAATATAAGCAAATTTTGAGCATAAGTGCGATAATTGTTCATGCCTTTACGGGGTTCATGTTATTTTCCAATAGTATAAGTGATAGGAAATCAAGCATATAAAGGAAGGCATGATACGTAGATTGCTTTGAGTACTTCTTTGTTATAATCTTTTTGCATGAAGGAGGAAAGCCAGCTATTTGTGAGTTTACTTTGAGTCAAGATATGTGTGTGAAACAGCTTTTTGCAAGTAAAAATACTATCATCCATATTTTAAGATGGAATTTATAAGCAGGAACCATTTCATCAAATCATTTCAGAAAAATATTTTTCATAAGAGTGTATGAGAAAATCTGATTTTTAGCATTCCAATTGTTAAGCGAATCCGAAAATGAAATGAACACTTTCATGCATTCGGACATGACTATGCTACAAATTTTCAAATACAATCATGAAGACAAAACATTTTTGTATTCAACACATAATTTACAACATGTTATTTAGGCATGTAATGGCAATCAAGTGATTTGATCATTCAATAAAGTCCGAAAAATAATTTTAACTAGTTTATGTATTCGGACATATCAACATTCCTAATTCTCTTCTTATGAAATCAAATTGCTCTTCACTTAGAGGTTTTGTAAAAATGTCAGCTAGTTGATGTTTAGTATCAATGAACTCTATGATTACGTCATGATTAGTAACATGATCTCATATAAAGTGATGTCTAATATCAATATGTTTTGTTCTTGAGTGTTGAATAGGATTCTTTGTTAAGCATATTGCACTTATGTTATCACATTTAATGAGAATATTTTTAAGATGAACTTTATAATCTTCTAAGGTGTTTTTCATCCATACAACTTGTGCACAGCATGCACTTGCTGTAATATATTCAGCTTCGGTTGTTGATAGTGCAACCGAGTTTTGTTTCTTAGATGACCAGGAAACAAGGGCATGTCCTAAAAATTGACATGTTCCTGATGTGCTTTTTCTATCTAGTCTACAGCCAACAAAGTCCGCATCAGCATAAGCAATTAACTCAAGATTCTTTGATTTTGGGTACCATAATCCTAGATTTGTCGTTCCATTAAGATATCTAAGTATTCTTTTAACTGCTTTGAGATGAGATATCTTAGGGTTTGATTGAAATCTAGCACAAAGTCCTACACTGAACATGATGTCTGGTCTAGTTACAGTGAGGTAAAGTAAACTTCCTATCATACCCCTATAAGTTTTTTGATCGAAGCTTTCTCCACTTTCATCAATTTCTAACTTAGTGGAGGTGCTCATTAGAGTGTTAATAGCCTTTGAGTTATTCATATTAAACTTTTTTAGTAAATTCATAGTATATTTAGTTTGACTAATAAAGATGTAATTGCTTAGTTGTTTGATTTGTAAGCCTAAGAAGAATGTTAATTCTCCCATTAAACTCATTTAGAATTCAAGACTCATAGTTTTAGCAAACAATTCACAAAGAGATTCATTCGTGGAACCAAAGATAATATCGTCAACATAAATCTGAACAATGAGAAAATTATTTTCAAAATTCTTGATGAATAATGTAGTATCAACCTTGCCTTTTGTGAAATCATTTTCAATAAGAACAGAACTAAGTCTCTCGTACCAAGCCCTCGGGGCTTATTTTAAACCATAGAGAGCTTTGGTTAATCTAAACACATGATTAGGGAGGCTATTATTTTCAAATCCAGGAGGTTGTTCAACATAGACTTCTTCGGAAATAAAGCCATTAAGAAAAGCGCTTTTAACATCCATTTGAAACAACTTAAAATTATTACTACTAGCGTAGGCAAGGAGCATCCTTATGGCTTCTAATCGAGCCACAAGAGCGAAGGTTTCTTCGTAATCGATACCTTCTTCTTGGTTGAAACCTTTGGCCACTAATCTAGCCTTGTTTCTAACCACGATACCATTTTCATCTTGCTTGTTTCTAAAGACCCATTTAGTACCAATAACTAAATGGTCATTTAGCCTAGGAACAAGCTTCCACACCTCATTTCTCTCAAATTGATTCAATTCATCTTGCATTGCGATAATCCATGAATCATCTTTCATGGCTTCGTCAACACATTTGGGTTCAATTTGGGAGAGAAAAGCGGCGTTCACATAAAAATTTTTAAGAGGATCGTGTTTGAACCCCCTTTGATGTGTCTCCTAAGATTAGCTCCTTAGGATGAGCATCTACATACTTCCAATCCTTGGGTAAGGATGTTTCGGAAGTGGATGCATCCAAGTTGCTAGTTGGAGATGAGGTTTCATTTAAATTCAAGGAATCAAAATTAACATCATCATCAAAATCGTTTTTCTTGATTTCGGAAATCTCATTGAAAACAACATGAATGGATTCTTTAATAATTAAGGTTCTTTTATTGAAGATACAAAAAGCTTTAGAAATCGAAGAATAACTAAGAAAGATTCCTTCATCGGATTTAGCATCAAATTTTTCTAAGTTATCCTTTTCATTCAAGATAAAACACTTACACCCAAAGACTTTAAAATATGAAACGTTGGGTTTTTTGTTGTTCCATAACTCATAAGGAGTTTTGGTGAGTAAGGGTCTTACCAGAACTCTATTCAATATATAGCATGCGGTGTTTACGGCTTCGGCCCAAAAATATTTGGGTAGGCTATGTTCATTCAACATGGTTCTTGCCATTTCTTGTAAATTTTGATTTTTTCTTTCTACTACTCCATTTTGTTGAGGATTTCTTGGAGTAGAGAAATTATGGTTGTATCCATTGAGTTCACAAAATTCTTGGAAATCATGGTTTTGAAATTCTCCATCGTGATCACTTCTAATTGACGAAATCATAGACCCCTTCTCATTTTGAACAAGTTTACAAAACTTGGTAAAATATCTAAAGTATTCATTTTTCTGTTTTAAGAAGTATACATCATAACATTTTGCTTACTAATGACTTGGTCAAAGATTTGCATTCAAAAGCAAGAGGGACAAAAATCTGTTTTAAAGCTGATTTACGGAAAGCCTTTGATTCAATTAATAGGAAATTTATCTATAAGATGCTCCTCGATATGAACTTCCCACAGCAATGGGTTAATTGGATTCAATCTTGCCTGGAAACTCCAAAGTTTTCGATACTCTTTAATGGCTCACCTATTGGTTTTTTTGGGAGATCGAATGGCATCCGACAAGGTGATCCACTCTACCCTTACGTTGAGGATAAGATCTTTATTGCACAAACTTTGGGGGTTAGTGAGGGAAGCTTGCTAGTTCCTTATTTGGGTCTCCCGCTAGACTTGATGTAGAGATTGGTTCGAACAAGTCCATATTGATCAATTGTAAGGGCCTAGAGGTGCTTATTTGATTCTTAGATTTGAAACTACCCTTAATTTTTTACCTAATTGGCAAATATCACATACATTATCTTTGATGAACTTGATATGAGGAATTCCTCTTACAAGTTCTTTAGATGATATTTGAGTGATTAGTTTCATACTAGCATGACCTAATCTTCTATGCCATAGCCAAGCATCCTCATTCAAAACTTTTTTTTGGTAAGTAAAAGTAAATTGATTATGTGTAAAGTTTCTACAAATAGCTTTATCTATACAAGTCATAGACAAAGCCAAGTAACTCATAGAGTGCGAATGCGATAGTTATGACTACACATGCTGTAGACTATAACTCCTAATTATAGTCTCAAAACGGAGCACTTTACCCAAAGAGAAAAAGATATTTTTATCAAATTTAATTTTGCTACTAGCTAAAGATCTTGGGAATGATGCCAAATTATGTACCCACAGGTAGTTTTGATATATCTAGATAAATATTTAAAATCTTTTATTTCTTGTATTGTAGTTATTTTAAGATCCCACCTTTTTGGAAGGGATCTTAAGATCTTGCTTACGAGATCAAAATTCGAAAAAGATTTACCAAGAACTCTTAGATTATTAATGACATCCGTGAAACGGGTGTACATGTCGCCTATAGTCTCGCTTGGTTGCATTCGAAAAAGCTCAAAATCATACAATAAAATGTTAAAAAATTGATTAAAGCAAAAAGAATCAATGTTGGGCCGAAGTGGTACATGTCAAAAGATTGGACATCGATTCGAAAGATTGGTCGATGTGATGGTAGAAGATTTCGTACCATGAGTTCGGGCATCGGGCTGAGAAGATCAGACACTATGCCAAGGAGATCGGATATTGCGGGAAGACAACATGCTAATTGGGCAATATGCCGAAGGAGAGGACGATGTGCCGAAGGGTTGGATGAAGTACTGGATGAACTAATTATTAAGAAATCTTAGGTGACGACATCACATGCGTAGCGAAAGAATATTAAAAATAAAATCTCTAATTTTTCAAAAGATATGTTTGTCATCGTGTGAAGATTGGTGTGCAAAAATCATTAAACTTAAAATTGCATATATGAAAGATTGTATTACCTAGGGAGATCGTATATCCCTGAATCCCTATAGATCTCTAGGAGAGGGTGAAAGAGGTCAAGTGTCCTCCTCTCCAGCGGTTTTCCACACAGCAAGGCTGTGACGATGCTCCTCAAAACTCTAAGCCTACTATTTGAGGAGGAGAATAGGAGAGGCAACCCAAAAAGGCTCTAGCCTATGAACCATTGGTTTCATCATATTTATATAGGTCCCTTATCAACATAACCCTAATGGATCTTGTCCTATTGGGTATTGGATCTCCATCCAACTACCCAAGCCTCTTAGATTAGTAGATTTGTATCCAATAATCTCTCATTAGCACTTATTGGATCTCATCCATAGGATCTAATAATTCAGGGGTTTATTGGATATCCAATAAGATAGGGGCTCCGACGGATATTCATATCCGAACCTCTACTCATCGCAATGCCTATCATATGTGTGTGACCCTCTAGGCCCAATATCGAGCTGGCCGTGAGTCATACCTATCAAAACTCCTTTTGGCTCAGTGAATTATTATCTCTACAATAATTCACTCGACTTATCGATTATGGACGTACTAGGCCACTATGTTATAGTCCCCAAATGATACAGGATAATCCAATCCTTTGGGCCTGTTTGTCCTCAATTGCTGTGTACATATAGTCTCTCATCTATCTAATATCCTAGAAATCATATACCGGGCATGGTGATGTCAGACCCATACTGTTTTTACTCAAGTCTCGCTCTAATCGGATTCTCCTAGAGAACTCTTTCTCTCTCAATCCGAATGACTCTGGCTAGGGATTTGTCTGAGAAAGAACACATGAGATATTCCTCTCATGACACTAAGAGTGGATGATCCTCTATCGACACTCAATAGTCCTCGTAAGGTTGGCTACCACTCCCGATGGCTGGTTGTGCTAGATTTAAAACCTCTATACCTATAAGTGTGGTATCAAAGAATGGAGTACTCATACAGGACATCCTTAGTGTCTCAAGTCTATGGACCAAGTATACCACTGGGACTACGGAATCGTTGTTTGACAATAAGACATCATTAACCATCCAACATTTCGTAAGCGGATCAATCAATGAACTCATTTTCCAATAAGACCAACTGCATCCATCATATAGATAGATATATAGTATACTAGTCTATCCGGTTATCTCAATGTCCCTCTTGAGTTACCTATGACCGGGATTATTTAGGATCTATGTTTAAAGAAGAATCGGTCTCATTATCATGATCTCATCATGATCCGATTCATATTGCATAGATCTATGGACATCATAATATATTCAAGCAATAGGCAATATAAAGTGATAAAATATCAAATAATAATAACAAGCAAAAAGACTACGTGTCAAGTCACACGTGTTGTCACTCACGTGATTGGCTTGTAGGGCACCTATGACTAGCACCAATAGCATGTCGGATAATAAAGGATTAATACTTTATAATAATTATCTAGATTGAAGTAGTTTTAGTTCTAATTGGGTTAGTTTAGAATATAATTAGGCTAACTCAATTAGGGGCCTATTGAGCTTGAGTTGGGATTATTTTGGGCCAAGTGGAAAGACCATTTGGTCACCCAAGATTAGGTGGAACCACCTATGAGCTGAAAATATCAAGAGCACACTTTTTCAGGTTATCAAGCAGTAGTACTTCCCAAACATAGTCTCTCAGACTATGTCAAGCAGTGGTACCGATAGTCTAGGTAATGTTACCGCCTAGACACAGTCTCCCAGAATATTTCAAGCGATGGTACCACCAGTCTGGGCATTGGTACCGCCTACTATTAGTGTTACAGGCAATGGTACCGCCAGTCTGAGCATTGGTACTGCCCACTATCAGTGTTGCAGGCGGTGGTACCGCCGAACACAGGCGATGGTACCACAAAGACTCGGGAAACCCGAGATGAGACCCTTTTTCACTCCATTTTTGAAGTCATTTGAGGTCTATAAATACCCTAGCTATTCCTGCATGGAGATTTAAGAATTGAGCAGAAAGAGAAAATAATTCTAAGTTAAAAAAGTTTTATAATCTCTCTAAGTTTAGTGAGTCTCTTCCTCCTAGAGTTAGAAGGTTACTAAGGGAGGAGTGAGGTCTAAAAGAAAGAGGTTTAAAGGTTCTCTCCTGCTTGTGAAAAAAAAAAGAGTTGTAAGGGTAGTTGATCTTCGCCCGTTGAAACAAAATCGGTAGTGGAAGTCGGTGGCCTCGAGTGAAGAGGAATTGAGAGTAGATGTAGGACACAACGACCGAACCACTATAAACTCGGTGTGTAATTTTTATTCTGCTTTTCATTATAATTGCTATTACTTTCTGAGTTAATTGCTTAGTTCACTTACTCTAATTCAAGTACTATTTTCTGATATCGGTTTTCAACGAACGTAATTTTTTTAAAACCGACGATTTTATTGTTAGCACTAATTCACCCCCCCCCTCTTAGTGCCATCATGGTCCTAACAACATGAACCAGTCATTGAAAGATTATAGATCTGTTCTAATATCCCCTTTGTCCCTAAATCTATCGTTCAGAGTGATCTTGTAAAACATAGAAAGAGAGGGGAAGATGAGTCTAGTTATCCTTGTAGAGATCGGCATCGCTATAACTCTCGTATCCAATAACGATGCGTCCGTAGATTAAATAAAAACTTTCTAAGCAATATCCGAAAGGTATATATCATAAATTTAAAGATATATTATTATTTTATTCTAAATTTTTTATATTATTTTTTTATAAAATAATTATATATTATAGTTTTTATGTTTAAAAAAAACACAAAAGCAATAGCTTCTTCCCGCAAAATGAAGATATTAGTTTCACAATTTTTGCATGGTTATGTTGGATGAAATGAAATGTAACGTGTCTCTTATAAACATTTTGCTTTCGGTAACAAGAACATAAAACTTGGATTTTTTTAATTCGGTGTTCTAAACCTAGAACAAATGATTTGTGTGGCCAACAACAATTATTTGGAAAATGCTTGGGTCATGAAACCGATAAGTATTTTGTTGTATTCTATTTGATGCAATGTTCACCAATCCTCACGTATGGCATAACTCTTACACCCAACATATTGTTACCTGGTAAAACAAACAGGATGTTTTAGGTTAGATCCAGGTGTTAAAATAGCTGCAAATTATTAAGGGAAAAAAATTGAAAATTGTGTCAAAGTATAGCCAGGTTTGGAGTAGATATAATTCTGTCAAACCTATGTGAATTGTGTCCCACCCAAGCCAATTTGATGCAGACATTAATTAGGCATCTGAGGTAGACATTAATTACATCACGGTGATACCATTTCAAGCTTATTTCTGGCCCATGGTAACGAAAGAAATTCGTTGAAAAGATATTATCGAAGACAAAAAGTTATTTCGATCACTCATGCTCTTTTTAAAAATCAAGTATGGGTAATTGAAGCCCCGCCGTCATTAGTACTGCAAATGGATCATTAGAGGTGGTTGGATCATATATGTTTAATTTTAAAATATTTATAATATATAAATATTTTAAATTTATATTAAATAAAAATATCAAAATAAAAAAATAAAGAAATGACCAGTGACAAAATGTTATTTGGTTATTCTCTCTTTAAACGGCCGTAAACAGTCGATGTTATCGGTTTTTTCATTGAATTAAATAATAAAAATTGATACTAGTGCAAAGATACTGAACCTAGGATATGAGTATGACGATATATAAGACTAAAGTAATACTATTCTTATTAATTGAACTTAAAAATTTTGTAAATTTATTTTATCTCAATAGGTAAGTACATAAACACTAGTTTTAAGCACTTATTCACAGTACCCACATTTATCTATGGTGCAGATATGTGAAATCAAACTGAAATGATATGACAAGTCCAATATTTCAGAGAACTTGTCAACTTACTCCTCAGAACCACTTTTCCTGCGAACGGGAGAAGACAGGGGCAGCTGGATGAAGTCTCTGACTGATCTCAGCTCCTGTGAAGGCTGCACTCACTTCGGATGCCTTTCATCCAAAGGGTAAAAAGATGTCTTCCGGTCACTTGCATTGCAGACTCACTTCAGCCTAACTTTCTTGTTCACATGAGCTTGACATTTTTCTCACAAGCTGTGACCAGCCCACAAGAAAGAAAGAACCTAAGGGAATGTGTCCACTATCCCCTACAATAGTTAATGATACAACTGTTTTCAATTGTTCTCGCCACCTCGTTCTAATGTAAAATGCACATAGATACAGGTGTTTAATTTAATGCCTTCTAGTCAACAATGGACACGAGTAAGAAACCAAGAAAACATCCCACGAAACAAAACATGATGACAAGCAGCTACTGTCCCAAAGCAACAGCATTTGGCAACAAGATCATAAGTTTACAGGACATCTTGGTAATGGAAGAAAGTAGAGAGAGAGAGAGAGCATTGATTGAGCCGCTTACGCCAATATCACTTACCACACTTTCTGCATCCTCGTGTTGGCCACCTTCGTCTTCATCTGCACTGTCCTGAGACTTCTCATAACCTGTCATTTTCTCCGTAGCCGATTCTTATATTGTCAGTGCGACAAGTTGAACAAGGTCAGTGCAAAAGGCCTCAGGAAAAGAAACAAAACGAACATTGCCATTAATCCTCCTTGTTTCTCCTTAGCTGGGAGACCATCCGATCCTCCAATGCGTCACTGCTGCTGCTTCGATTAGCTCGGCCATGGTTGCTGAAGGTTCCAGTCCCTCGTAGGTTGTTCTGATCTTCTTTATTCCTTCTCCGTCATCTCCTTTCTCACCTCTCCTGAAGCTAAAGAGAAATAAGAACGAATAGAACATGGCATTCTTGGTGATGGCTCTACTTCTTCTCTCCTTTCCCATACACCACTACACGCCAACTCCAGAAAACAAAACAAAACAAAACCCAAAGCCAATAAAACGAAGAGAAAGAAGTTAAAAAAGAGACTCAGTGCACTCCTCCCTTCTCATACCCTCTTTTGCCTCGCATAACCCTACACAGTATACTGCCTCCACGATAAATGACCGGAACACCCGTCTCCTTCCAACCCACACAACATACTGACCCGAAGGGCAGATCGGGGACTCGGAGATCAAGGAGGCGTTCTTCCGCCGGTTCTACGTATCGATAGGCGTCGTTTTGGAAAGGGAAGCTCTGTGACTGTGTCCGTCTCTCTCTCAGCAGCAGCAGCAGCCAATGCCACCTACTCGCTCGCTGCTATCCTTTTCGCCATTCATGGACGCAGCAGAGGGAGCAGTTATCGACCTCAATAAATACCGCAGCACTTTCCTTAGTATAGCGCCAATGTATGCTGTTCGTTGATCTATTCAAGAGATTACATGAAGTAAAAGCACCATACTTTTCATGATATCATTACTCATTTATCACATGTATACAACCTAATGTTGAGAGGAAGCTTCGTTAAGGCATCAGATCTGATGGTAGATCTTTGTACAGCTCCAGGCAATCTTTATGGATCGTGAGTAAAAGACCATTCAATTCAAAGGTATATATCACTCTACATATCAAAGTAAGCGAACTACAAGCGTTCTGTTCTTATTGAATAAGAGCTCCGTTTATAATCGCAACATCGGTCACTTTCCCTTGTAATAATATATTAAGCAACAATGTTGTTGGATAAAAGAAGTAATATATGTTGGAGGCACTGTAGATTATGATGCATCGCTTCTTGTGTTTGTGTTTGCTTCTTGGATTCTAGCTAGTCTCTTAACTTGATTGATTGGGTAAATTGCATTGCATGCAAAAGATGGGAAGATTGTGGAGTAAAAGCAGGAAATAGTGATCTTGCTTTTCTGCTTCTCGCTTTGCACTCCACTACCGTCACGCACATGATGAATTAGAGAGAGAGAGAGAGAGATCTTTGCATTGCTTTAGTTGGAGAGAATTGGCTTACACTACTTGCATTGATGGTACTACATTATACATCACGAACAGAATATAGGATGTCAAATCCATGCTTGAAAAGGCAATGATTGATGTATTTAAGATAAACAGGTGATCTAAATGAAGAAGAGCATTTCAGATGCACACCATTAAGTTAATTTCTTCAATAATGTTGAAGGATTGATTGTGTGATCACAGTAGCAACCACTATATTATTTACTATACCAAATGGTACAAACATATATAGAGAACTACTTATATAAGTGAAAAAAACTTGTAGAACACTATTAAGATTGAGTTATTTGTTGTTCATAGTGACAAATCCAAACTTCACACTTCTGCGTTGGATAAAGAAATATGTGATAACATGATCAAGTTACAAAACTTAATCGGGAGGCATTAAGACTTCCGTGTTGTATCCCAAATCTCATACAGGTCTACCTATTTGCTTAGCCATGGTGAGAGGACTTCGCCACCATTGCCCTACTCATGTTTCATTCGTCGCTTCTGGCCCCCCCATCCACTTCAAGAATTAAACATTCGTCCACACAAATCATTGGGAGTGTTCGGATGTGAGACGCATGCATGAAGGCACATCATCTCAGCTTTCTCTTGTGGTCCCTAACTGGATTGGTCTCTTCCTTTTTCATCCCATGCATGTGGGCGAGGAATGGAAAGGAGAGGTGAATGTGGAGTGAAAGCTGCAACGGGAGACCTGCATGCTTTTTCCTCTTTATTCGCTCCCTCCGTGTGTGTGTGCTCTCTTTTCTTTTCCATGCATGGGAGCCTCATGTCTGCAGGAAACAGCCAGAACTGGAGATGCCATGTGCATGCTTGTGTTCTTGCATTGTAATGATTGGTTCTTGTTGGTGTTAAATTTGGAACATTATGATAACTCCTCGGATACTGGGCAGCCTTAGATTGCACTACCACAGAACTTGCAGTCAATTTTAGTGTGTGTTCTAATCAGATAATGGGTTGCATTTTGCTTTATTACAAGCTTTGAATAAAAAAGGAACATAAATATTGAATAGTGATGGTCAAATTATTTGTATATATTGAACCCAGAAGATCACAGAAAAATGATTTTAACTCTTTCCATTCTTCATTTCATCTCAATCTCGAGTCAAATACATTCCCACTTGAGCATTGGTCGAAGAGGTGTCTGGTGTCATCGCTATTATACAGGTCTGATAGCTTGAAGTGCAATTACATCCACCAGTTTGATAAAAATCCACCAAGTCCTCTGAGGATTTACATTCTATATCATAAGAGAAAAAGGCTAGGTTGATTCCGACATTTCATTTTATGGACGATCAAAATCTGACCTCATCAACCAGGAAGATTCATGTTCATCTTTTCATGGGCTTAAATTAGGGAGAATGGAGCAATTAACTTAGTAGATATATTCACAAAAAGCATAACAATTAAGAATTAAGTCATTAAAATTGGTACGGAAATTCTTATTTATCTTGAAAAGCAGAAGCAACAATTGGATTTTTTTTCTTCTTTTGCATTGTTTCTCCTCTCATCTTTATTGTCTTCTTATGCCATTGCATTTGATCATTCAATTCTCCTCCAATCTCTTCGTTGCAATTCTACTACTATTTCTGCTTCTTCACAAATGTATTTTCTTCCGGCTCAACAGCGCTTCTCTTTTCCATAGGAGAGGTGCCATCCACCATGATTCGTGCATCGGGTCATGGCCCATACTATATCTGGGCCGTCCGATTCAATATTCCATGAACATTAAGTCGGCCCACGAAGTCCATTTATTTATCCGTAAAGCTCGGCCCATTTATTTTATTCAAAACCCAAAGGAAAGAAAATATTTTTTTTTTCACTAGATCATATATTATTTTGATCCATAGATCTCAACGACGATAAAAGATCTACGTTGATTTTTTTTAATTAGATAAAGAAAACTTCGCTCATTTATAATTAAACTTATGGATGTTGAATGGTTGGTAAACTGTGCTCTCTTTGTTGGCTCACCAGATTCTTACACCACCATAAAAACCTCATAATTAGACATGGTTTCTGCTTGTACTCAGCAATAACATGTGGTCCAACAAGCTACTCAAAGGTTGTCAGTCCTCAATGGTGCTTCGGATGAAGTCGCCTTGTGATGCCAACTTAGATCGAGTTCCAGTGTCATATTCTAGAAAGAGGGTTTGTGCTATCCAACCCAACACCAGGTTGAGGTGATCATCAATGTAACCCACATGCTCTGTCAAATCTCTGGGGTATACAGCTCAGTAAAGAGAAAAGGACCTGAGACAATGAGAAGCCCCATCACAAGCTGGTGTTCTTTGGCCACTTCTATTCTGTGCAGGATGAATGCAATCTTTCCTCACCTGCACCTGCTGATTCCACGTCATAAAGCTGCCACATCCAAAAGGCAAAGAAAGACAGATCTGAATGCCATGCAAGAATCTGATGTCCATATCACACATGCACCCACTTAAGAAATGCAGCAATGCAGCTTCTAGTTGTATTAGTCTCAATCCGTATTCTGGAAGAAGACAGATGAAACCAGTTCAAAAATTCATCTTGAGCTCACTTTGACTATGATGACACTGGTAGAAGAATCTCTATCCACATAGGTAGGAAAATAAAAGTAAATATCTTTAGAATTTCATGTTTAGGTACTTCAAATCTATATGTCAAACTCGCAAGCCATGATTGGGGATATGTAGGTGTTGAGGGCCCCAAAGATGGAGTCTTCTTCCTAAGTGAAGCTCTCACTGTCTTGCCACTCTGAAGTATGTCTGTGTGTAATCCAAAAAACTGCACCGGGGTGGCTTATCATCGAAAACATGTGCCGAAGGCGAATTGCTTTTTTTCTGATGATGCCTCTGTTGGAATTAAACTTATTCAAATATGATAAAGAGGTTCATTTCATCAAAAGAAAGGTTCATTGCATCAAGAGGAAGATTCATTACATCAAGAAGAAAAAAATAGATTAAAATTCTATGAAAGGATAAGTCAAATTAGTTATTGATTCTTGAAAGGATTTCTTGAAAGAAAATGATTCATCTTGAATATAATTAATGTAATATATTTTTAGGGATTATATAAACCTCATATGTTGGGTCATGAAATAGATAAAGTTTCTAAATTTATAAAGAGTTTTCTTGAGAGAAATATAGAAGATTGAAGCTTGTCTACTCTTCCTTTGTTTGATAACTCTATCCCTTCTTCCTATCAAGATCAACATTTGGTATCAAAGCATAGGTTATGCTATGACCTCTTCCTCAAGTACTATCTAACTTTAGATTTTCATATTGATAAAAGAAAATTATGACATATGGTGCATCTAAATGAAGGTTCTTCTAGGCTCCCAAGATGTATGGGAGTTTGTAGAAGATGGATTTATTAAACCAAGTTCTGTAGAAGAAGGAGCAATGAATGCATAAGGAAGAAAACAACTCAAAGAAAGAAGGAAAAGGAGAAAAAGACTTTGTTCACAATCTACCCAAGGCTTGATGATACAATGTTCGAGATCATCACTCCAGCAAATAGTTCAAAGGAGGCTTGGAAAATGCTTCAAAAAGCATTCGGTGGTGTTGATAAGGTAAAAAAACTTCATCTACAAGTTTTACGAGCCGAGTTTGAAAAATTACAACAAGGTACTTCTGAAACTATTTCTGATTACTTCTCAAAAATCATTTCTATTGTTCATCAAATGAGATGAAATGGTGAACAAGTAAATAATCAGAGAGTAATAGAATGCCGCAACCAAACTTGCATCAAGAATTACGTGACCTCATGCAATATTTTTCAAGAAAAGGGCCTCTTACACAATTGACAAAGGTTATATTCAGATGCGCTATTTGGTGGATGTGGAAGGAAAGATGTAGCAGAATCTTTGAGTGTCAACACACAAACAATGCTCAGCTATTGACAGAGATTTTTAGAGACTCAAGATCATGTATGGAGAATGATCTCAAAATGGAGCACCTTACACAAAGACAAAAAGATATTTTTATCAAATTCAATTTTGCTATTAGCTAAAGATCTTGGGAAATGCTTCAAAAAGCATTCTATTTGATTATGATTTCATTTAATTCCGCTGTATATCATGGCCTGCTAGTATTTGTTCATATACAAAGGTTATTCCACATTATATCCCATCATCTAGTATCAAAGCAAGGGTTTTGATGATTTAATTTTTGTATTTGAATATGGAGACTAGTAATGTTTCTCATATGATTAGTTTAAATAGAAACAATTAGATGATATGAAAACAAAGAATGGAAGATCTCTTGTATTATAAAGGTTTGTATGGACATTTGTAGGGGGATAGTGCAAAACCCACAACTATGACAGATGATAAGTGGAAGAGGTTAGATCGAAAAACATTTGGGTTTATTCGACAGTGACTTGATGATAGTGTCTTTCATCATGTTTCTACTGAAATTTCTGCATATTCTCTTTGGAAAAAGTTGGAAAGTTTCGATGAAACAAAAACATATGGCAACAAAGCTTTTTTGATCAGAAAACTTGTGAACCTAAAATATAGAGAGGGTGCTTCTATTGTTGAGCATTTGAATGAAATGCAAAGTATTACTAACTAGTTATCCTCTATGAAAATGTCTCTTGATGATGAGTTACGGGTATTGTTACTTCTTAGTTCATTACTAGAAAGTTGGGAGACATTGGTGGTTTCCCTTAGTAATTCTGCGCCAGATGGTGTTATCACTATAAGTTAAGTAACAAGCAGTTTGTTGAATGAGGAGTTGAGAAGAAAGAGTTCAGCAACATCTCAGAATGATTCACAGGCACTTATCTCAGATAACAGAGAAAGGTCAAAGTCTAGAAGCAGTTTACGCATGAGTAGGAGTAAGTCAAGATCAAGAAAATATATTGTTTGCTATAACTGTGGTGAGAAAGGACATTACAAGAACCAATGTAAGCAACCTAAGAAGAGCAAGAAAAAGGAAAAAAAAAAAGTGGAGTCTATAGAGTCAAAAGATAATATCACAACTATAGTGCAGGGTGGTGATTATTTGATTTTGTCTCCTTCTAATCATATTTTTTCTTGTGTGTGTCAGGATCTTGAGTGGGTGATTGACACATGTGCTTCTTATCATGCTACACCACGGAGGGAGTTTTTTGCTACATATAGGTCTGGAAATTTTGGTGTTGTCAAGATGGGCAACTGTGACACAATAGACATTATAGGCATGGGTGATATCCATTTAAAGACCAACCTTGGCTGCAAGTTGGTGCTTAAGGATGTGAGGTATGTGGTTGATTTGAGGTTAAATTTAATTTTAGTTGGAAGGCTAGATGATGAAGACTATGATAACAGATTTCACAAAGGGCAATGGAAGCTCAGTAAGGGTTCTCTTGTTATAGCTAATGGAAAGAAATGTCATACTTTGTACAGGTTGCAAGCTAAAGCTTATGGTGGACAGTTAAATGCTACAGAAAAAGACTTCAGCATGGAGTTGTGGCATAGGTGACTGGGACACATGAGCGAGAAGGGGCTGCAAGCTCTTTCCAAGAGAGAGGTATTGCCAGACCTTAGTGGTATACATCTGAACTCTTGTATTGATTGTTTGGCTGGTAAACAACATAGAGTTTCATTTGCTAATCCTACTTTATCTAGAAAAATGCATGCCTTAGACCGTGTTTATACAGATGTATGTGGTCCTTTGAGGGCAAAAACTCCTGGTGGATCTATTGATGTTCTTAGTATAAGTGGTGCACTTTATTTTGTCACTTTTAAAGATAATTTTTTCAAGAAAGTTTGGGCCTATGCTTTGAAGACCAAAGATCAAATTATTAATGTCTTTAAAGAGTTTCATGGTTGAAAGGGAGACAAAAAGGTAATTGTGTTGAATCTCGGATTTTGATGATGAAGTCAATTGTCATTTGTTGTCTAATCTATGTGTTGAGATAAGTGTGCAGGATTAACTACGATGAAAGATAGACAAGCAGCAGGAGTTGCGCCGGAGTCAAATTCATGATCACGTTGGGAGTTCGAGAGTTCGACGGAAGTACGGACGGTCGTCGGAGGTTCTGCGGGAACAGATCCGAGAAGTCCAGAAGCTTGCCAAGCGAAGCTCGTCGGAACTCGCCAAGTGGATCGTCGCAAAGTCCAGGAGTTTGCCGGAAGTCCGCAGAAGCATCACCGAGGGTTCATCGGATGATCGACGGAAGTTCGTCGGAAACTTGCCGGAAGAAGCGATTGACGCACCGAAGCAAAGCTGCAGAAATTGTCTTAGATTTAATCGTAGTTAGCACGGTGATTAAGTTAGAAATGGGAGGTGATCCCATTAGCTTAATCCTGGGGCAATTGGGCCCCTGAAGAACTCAAGTTGGGTCGAATGGTTCAACCCATTCGAACCCAAGAAGCTGTGGGAGGTGCAACCGCCCAGGCAGGGAGGTGCCACCGCCCAGGCTAAGTCTCCCAGCGAGACTGGGAGGTGCAACCGCTCCAGCCAGGCGGTGCAACCGCCCAGGGCTCAGTCTCCAAGCGAGACTGGGCGGTGCAACCTCCTCTGTCAAGCGGTAGCACCGCCTGAGCTCAAGTTTCGAGCTCTGCCTGGTGATGCAATCACCGAGCTCAGTCTTCGAGCTCTGGAAGAGATGTACGACCTCTCTGGCCAGGAGATGCACAGCCTAAGCTCAGTCTTCGAGCTCTGGCAGAGAGGTGCAACCACCTCTGGCAGAGAGGTGCAACCACCTCTGGCAGAAAGGGGCGATCACCTCTGGCAGAGAAGAGAAACTTCTCTGGTCAGGAGATGCACCGCCTGAGCTCGATCTTCGAGCTCTGGCAGGAAGGTGCAACCACCCCTGACAGAGAAGGTGGAACCGTCCGAGCTCAGTCTTCGAGCTCTGCCAGGCGGTGCCACCTCTCCAGTCGAGAGGTGCAACCGCCTGAGCTCAGACTTCGAGCTCTGCTAGGCGGTGCCACCTCTCCAGTCAAGAGGTGCAACCGCCTGATCCCGGAATTCCGGGATTTGATCGTTTTGAGCTCGAAATTTGAATTGGGTTGGGGCCTATAAATACCCCACCCATTCAGCACTGAAAAGACACAGACCTACATCGAAATCTTGATCTTTTCTGTGATTCTAAGAGCTCAAAAGTGTTGTAAAGCCTTTAAGTCTCCTCCTTCTGTTCTTCAAGTTTTCAGTTGTAAAGTGAGGAGAGAAAGGTCTGTAAAGGTTGTCTCCCGAGCCTGTTAAAAGGAGAGAAACTGTAAAAGGGCAGTTTGGCCTTCGCCCATTGAAGGAAGGCCCCTAGTTGACGTTGGCAACCTCGTCGGTGGAGGAAGCCAAAAGTGGAGTAGGTCAAGGCTGACCGAACCACTCTAAATCTCTGGTTTGCGTTTATTTTTGAGCACTTTATCATTACTGCAAACCTCCTCCATTACTACTGCTCTCTGCGCTTTCACGAACAAGTTCTAAGTGCTGTTCTTCCGAATCTGCATTCAGACGTAAATTCGTATTTTCGTACATTACAGTTTACGTTTACGTTTGATTCTGCAGAATTGTCTTCCGTGCTTTTACGAAAGAGTTTCTTTGCAGTTTACACTTACATTTTGATCCTATTGATAACTGTAAACTGTCCTCTACAATTTTACGAACGAGTTTCAACATTTAGACGTAAAACTGCATTTAGACGTAAATCGGCTTTCCTCTCACAATCATCAGTTCTCAGTTCACGTTTACGTCTTGATTTCAATTGCATACTGCCTTCTGCGAGTATACAAACGAGTTTCAAAGTTTAGACGTAAATCTGCGTTTAGACGTAAATCTGCGTTTAGACGTAAAACTGCGTTTAGACGTAAATCTGAGTTTAGACGTAAACTGCGCTTAGACGCAAAACTGCGCTTAGACGCAAACTGTGTTTAGACGCAAACTGCGTTTAGACGCAAACTGCGCTTAGACGCAAACTGTGTTTAGACGCAAACTGCGCTTAGACGCAATCTGCGCTTAGACGCAAACTGCACTTAGATACAAACTGAGAATTAGCTTTTGCATCATAATAGCTTTTATTGAACGAACGCAGCTTTTGGTTTTTAATCGCTGTAAGATTTCCGCTGCACTAATTCACCCCCCCCCTCTTAGTGCTCTCGATCCTAACAATTGGTATCAGAGCCCGGTTAACTCTCAAAAGGATTAAAACCCAAGAGAGATGGCTTACGCCGGAAACCAAGAGGGCCATTCTATTACACGTCCACCCATGTTTAATGGGACGGACTACACCTACTGGAAAACCCGAATGAGGATCTTTCTTATTTCTATGGATTTTGAATTATGGAATCTTGTCGAGAATGGTTTTTCAAAGTCTTCTCTTCCAATGATCGATTGGAATGATTTGGAGAAGAAGGCTTTCGCTCTAAATGCAAAGGCTATGAATGCCTTATTTTGTGCACTCGATAAAAACGAGTTTAACCGTGTTTCAACTTGTGAAACTGCATTTGATATTTGGCATACACTCGAAGTGACCCATGAGGGCACAAGTAGAGTAAAAGAGTCAAAAATCAATTTGCTGTTACACTCTTTCGAACTCTTTCGGATGAAACCGAGTGAAACCATTGGCGACATGTTTACCCGTTTCACGGATGTCGTCAACGGTTTAAAAGGACTCGGAAAGAGCTTTTCGGATTTTGAGCTTGTTAATAAGATACTAAGATCCCTTCCTAAGAGTTGGGATCCTAAAGTCACCGCTATTCAAGAGGCAAAAGATCTGTGAAATTTCCCTCTTGAAGAACTAATCGGGTCACTAATGACCTATGAAATGACTTGTAAAGCTCATGAAGAGCAAGAAGACATCCTTCCAAAGAACAGGAAGGATATGGCACTCAAAACGTCAGAATGCCACTTGAGAGAAAACTCAAGTGATGAGGACTGTGATGATGACTTGGCACTTCTAACAAGAAAGTTTAAAAAGTTCTTTAAAAGAAACAAGTTTAAGAATGATGCAAAAAATAAACTTGAACCCAAAAAGGACCAAGTGATCTGCTATGAATGCAAAAAGCCGGGACACTACAAAAGTGATTGTCCCCAAGTCAAGAAAAGAACAACAAAGAAGAAGGCGCTCCAAGCAACATGGGATGATTCGAGCGCATCTGAGGAAGAGGAGTCCAACACCGAGCAAGTTGCTCATTACGCCTTAATGGCCATCGAAGACGAGGTAACAAATTCAATAGATACTGATTTATCTTTCGATGAATTATTAAATGCTTTCAATGACTTATTTGACGAATGCAAGAGTATAAGTAGAAAATATAAATTGCTGAAAAAGATGCATGATAGTCTTACTTGTGAGTTTGATAAGTTAAAAGTCGAACATCATGATAGTTTAAATTCATGTATCAAATGTCATGATTTAGAAACTATGCAAAAAGAAAACCTGCTACTCAAGGACACCTTGAAGAAATTCGAGGTTGGTAGCAAGTCATTAAACATGATCCTTGCAAACAAGGGTCACATTCCAAAAAGGAGCGGGATTGGATTTGTGAGAAATCCTCACCAAAATCCAACCACCTTCATAAAAGGCTCCATCTTACATGTTCAACACCAAACCAAGTGCAACTTTTGTTGCAAATCTGGACACAAGACACATTGTTGTCCATTCAAGAAAATAAGTCCAAACAAATTAATTTGGGTTCCTAAAGGAACCATGATAAACTCTATGCAATATGATAGAAAATGTAGATCTATTTATGAGGCACCCAAAAGCAAATGGGTTCCTAAAGATCATCCCTTTCTATAAAAACATTAAAAGTCTAGGCCGGAGCAAGAAATGATATTCTGCTCCTTGACTCTCAATGGTCATAAACCAAGAATCAAAAAGGAACTCGCAACGCTTAAGTAACAAGTGGAAGTTGTGAAATCACAAATTCGATACAACCTTATTAGAAACGTATGATATCCAAATTCACATACCCCCCTGATCTTCAAAACCCGTTCATCTACGAATTAATTCTTGTAGAAACTAAATATGTCATGATCTTAAAAGGGATACCAAACAAACATACGTATGCACGTTAAAAGATCTATCTTGATCGTACAAGAGCTTCTTCCTTAAATAAAAAACTCATATGAAATCATGTAACAAACATTAATTGCTCTGAAACTCTCCTCAAGGCAAAAGCTCCCTAATCAAATCATATTAGGTGCTCACTGGCTGCAGGCGGTGGCACCTCTCCAGCTGGCGGTGGCACCTCCAGCTATCACGGGTTGCCAGAGGTTGCACCGCTCCAGCCAGAGGTGCAACCGCCAGCAGCTCTGCCCTTTAAACCCACACTAGGGCCGGCTGTGAAACCGACCCCAGCTCACTTCCCTTCCCTTCTCTACTCCCCCAAACCTCCTCCATCTCCACTTCACCCCGTTGAGCTTCCCAAATACCTCCCATTTCGGAGCAAAACATCAAGAATCCTTCTCTCTTTTGAAGAATCAACCAAGGTATTCTCTAAGAACCTCTTAAATTCTGTTTTGCTCTCCATTCACTCTTGCTCATCTTTATCCCTCTAAACTGTTGTAGTTATGGGATCTAGAAGATCCTCAAGGGATAAGGGAAAGAGGAGATTAGTAGAAGAGTTTGATTTCACCCTCTTTGATTTGAAAAACCATGCTGAAAAATTTCCCTCTTTCGAACTTAGAAGCATCCATAAGGGAAAATACGTAGACATACATGAACTTAGAAACTTAGAAACTATCCAATGGTTTGCAAACCTAGATCTACTTCCAATCTTGCAGATTAATGAACCCATCTATCCTAGATTAGTTCGATTGTTTTACAATAACATAAAAATAGATGAGGAAGAAAGGATGTCCACCTATCTTTTAGGACAACACATCTCAATCACTAATAGATTCATTTGTGATATGATAGGCATTCCCATGAAAAGCATAGGACTTTACTTTAGAGGATCATGGGTTGATGAAACTATTGGAACATCCTATGCTGAAGCCTTAGGAACAATCTTGGACAATCCCGACATAACATTAGTTCCTAAAAGTTGTGAACATCTACTACCTATGAACACTAAATTACTTCATCATATCATGACTAGTATAATCCTTCCTAAACAATACCATCATGATGAAGTGAGTCAATTAGAATTAGGAACTATGTACTTAATCATGAAGGGACATGACATCTGCCTTGGCTATCTTATCCAACAAAGCATGTTAGAATTATCTAAGAAAGATATGATGCTCCCATATGGTGGTATAATCACTAGAATAATAAAAGCTTACGACATTCTAATATCACCAGAAGAAGAAGTAATGAAAGTAGATCGATACAGCATAATAAACAAAAATCTACTTCACCGACTAAGATGTTACTATAGAAACGGTAACTGGGCTAGACTCCCTAGAAGGACAGATCACCCTCAATCTGAACCAGAACCGGAAACACCAGTATTTAGGGGTACTCAATCTCCTCCAATCCTTCCCCTTGAGGAAACACATCCAGTTGAGCAAACTCATACATCCGTCGAAGAAATTGGGATTCGAATGGACCGATTCGAACAGAGACAAGAACGGATTGAACAACGACAAGATCAAATTCTATCAGAGCTACAGCAGATTCATAGTCAATTCGACTCCTTGTTTAGGCACTTTAATTTTCCACCTCATGAATGAACTTGTATGAACATTTGTTGTTGTAAACTTCTTATGTTACTTCTGACATGCTGGTTGTAAACATCTATTGTGGTAAACATTTGACATGTGCTTTGTGGTAAAGGTTATCTCGAACTTTAATCATATCATTTTTTTTGATATGTGATAAGAATATTGTGTTCTGAAACTAAAAGTTTTGAAAACCTTGTGCATTGATTAGGAATGTTGATGTGTCCGAATAAATAAACTTGTTAAAATTATTTTTCGGACTATATTGAATGATCAGATCACATGAATGCCATTTTCTATAATTATATGTGAAAATCTGTAACAAAATCTTGTCCAAATGCATCTTAGTTGTTCGAATGCTATAAAACAGATTTATTCGTACACTTTCATGAAAAATAAGTTTTTGAATTAAATCTGATAAAGTGATTCCTGAATATGTATGTCATTCTGTAATATCTTTACGGGTAAAATGAATTATAACAAAAGGGGGAAGAAGTTTTCAAAGCAATCTATGTAAAATCCCTCTATAAGCTTTCGTCTAAATTGGTCTTCCTTGTATAACAATGCTTTTTGTTGATGACAAAGGGGGAGAAATATATGAATTGATAAACACTGTGATTAGAAATACCTTGAGTGATGCTATAAATAATGTTTGCACAATGCCATCCTTGCATCACCAAGAGATATATGAAACATGTGCTATAGTTTGCATTATGTCTTGAGTTGATATCCTATTTTGTGAAGTAAATGCAAACTTGCTAGAATGATAATATGTGTGCATCATGTAATAGTCCTTCGAGCTTTAAATGATAATGTTCAATTACATGATGAATAGTCACAAACACTATCATACAAACTTGATGATGAATGTCAAGCTTTGACATCATCCTTGAAGAGATACATCATGATAGGTATCATGATGGGAGTATTGATAAGTTTAACTGATCTAACTTATCAATACGTCACTTGAATTCTTAGGTCTTGAATTCAAGGTTGACTTATCTCAACTATGGCATATAGACAGGGGGAGTTAAGGATAACTCCATTATCAATTGATTGTCATCATCAAAAAGGGGGAGATTGTTGAATCTCGGATTTTGATGATGAAGTCAATTGTCATTTGTTGTCTAATCTATGTGTTGAGATAAGTGTGCAGGATTAACTACGATGAAAGATAGACAAGCAGCAGGAGTTGCGCCGGAGTCAAATTCATGATCACGTTGGGAGTTCGAGAGTTCGACGGAAGTACGGACGGTCGTCGGAGGTTCTGCGGGAACAGATCCGAGAAGTCCAGAAGCTTGCCAAGCGAAGCTCGTCGGAACTCGCCAAGTGGATCGTCGCAAAGTCCAGGAGTTTGCCGGAAGTCCGCAGAAGCATCACCGAGGGTTCATCGGATGATCGACGGAAGTTCGCCGGAAACTTGCCGGAAGAAGCGATTGACGCACCGAAGCAAAGCTGCAGAAATTGTCTTAGATTTAATCGTAGTTAGCACGGTGATTAAGTTAGAAATGGGAGGTGATCCCATTAGCTTAATCCTGGGGCAATTGGGCCCCTGAAGAACTCAAGTTGGGTCGAATGGTTCAACCCATTCGAACCCAAGAAGCTGTGGGAGGTGCAACCGCCCAGGCAGGGAGGTGCCACCGCCCAGGCTAAGTCTCCCAGCGAGACTGGGAGGTGCAACCGCTCCAGCCAGGCGGTGCAACCGCCCAGGGCTCAGTCTCCAAGCGAGACTGGGCGGTGCAACCTCCTCTGTCAAGTGGTAGCACCGCCTGAGCTCAAGTTTCGAGCTCTGCCTGGTGATGCAATCACCGAGCTCAGTCTTCGAGCTCTGGAAGAGATGTACGACCTCTCTGGCCAGGAGATGCATAGCCTAAGCTCAGTCTTCGAGCTCTGGCAGAGAGGTGCAACCACCTCTGGCAGAGAGGTGCAACCACCTCTGGCAGAAAGGGGCGATCACCTCTGGCAGAGAAGAGAAACTTCTCTGGTCAGGAGATGCACCGCCTGAGCTCGGTCTTCGAGCTTTGGCAGGAAGGTGCAACCACCCCTGACAGAGAAGGTGGAACCGTCCGAGCTCAGTCTTCGAGCTCTGCCAGGCGGTGCCACCTCTCCAGTCGAGAGGTGCAACCGCCTGAGCTCAGACTTCGAGCTCTGCCAGGCGGTGCCACCTCTCCAGTCAAGAGGTGCAACCGCCTGATCCCGGAATTCCGGGATTTGATCGTTTTGAGCTCGAAATTTGAATTGGGTTGGGGCCTATAAATACCCCACCCATTCAGCACTGAAAAGACACAGACCTACATCGAAATCTTGATCTTTTCTGTGATTCTAAGAGCTCAAAAGTGTTGTAAAGCCTTTAAGTCTCCTCCTTCTGTTCTTCAAGTTTTCAGTTGTAAAGTGAGGAGAGAAAGGTCTGTAAAGGTTGTCTCCTGAGCCTGTTAAAAGGAGAGAAACTGTAAAAGGGCAGTTTGGCCTTCGCCCATTGAAGGAAGGCCCCTAGTTGACGTCGGCAACCTCGTCGGTGGAGGAAGCCAAAAGTGGAGTAGGTCAAGGCTGACCGAACCACTCTAAATCTCTGGTTTGCGTTTATTTTTGAGCACTTTATCATTACTGCAAACCTCCTCCATTACTACTACTCTCTGCGCTTTCACGAACAAGTTCTAAGTGCTGTTCTTCCGAATCTGCATTCAGACGTAAATTCGTATTTTCGTACATTACAGTTTACGTTTACGTTTGATTCTGCAGAACTGTCTTCCGTGCTTTTACGAAAGAGTTTCTTTGCAGTTTACACTTACATTTTGATCCTATTGATAACTGCAAACTGTCCTCTACAATTTTACGAACGAGTTTCAACATTTAGACGTAAAACTGCATTTAGACGTAAATCGGCTTTCCTCTCACAATCATCAGTTCTCAGTTCACGTTTACGTCTTGATTTCAACTGCATACTGCCTTCTGCGAGTATACAAACGAGTTTCAAAGTTTAGACGTAAATCTGCGTTTAGACGTAAATCTGCGTTTAGACGTAAAACTACGTTTAGACGTAAATCTGAGTTTAGACGTAAACTGCGCTTAGACGCAAAACTGCGCTTAGACGCAAACTGTGTTTAGACGCAAACTGCGTTTAGACGCAAACTGCGCTTAGACGCAAACTGCGCTTAGACGCAAACTGTGTTTAGACGCAAACTGCGCTTAGACGCAATCTGCGCTTAGACGCAAACTGCACTTAGATACAAACTGAGAATTAGCTTTTGCATCATAATAGCTTTTATTGAACGAACGAAGCTTTTGGTTTTTAATCGCTGTAAGATTTCCGCTGCACTAATTCACCCCCCCCCTCTTAGTGCTCTCGATCCTAACAAATTGAAATGTATAAGATCAGATAATGGTGGTGAGTAGATATGATTATTTAATGATTATTCTTATTACTCATAATCATAATCATCAGTAAGAAACTTCAGTAAAAAACCTGACTAATATTCTAAATGATTTTGGTATAGTTTCTGGCCTTCAGTTAAATCATACGAAAAGTAAAGTCTACATTAGCCCTTGCATTGAGGACAAAGATGTTATTGCACATACCCTAGGCGTTAGTGAGGGAAATATGCTAGTTACATATCTTGGTCTCCCACTCATATCCACTGACATTCACAAAACCCACTGTCAACCTATCCTAGAAAAAATAAAGAATAGAATTTCCTCCTGAAAAAATAGGCTTCTTTCAAAAGCAGGACGACTTGAACTCATTCGTTCGGTGTTGTACTCTTACTCTATATATTGGTCTAATACATTTCTTCTGCCTATTGGACTTCTCCAAGATAATGAACGGTTATTAATAAACTTCTTCTAGACTGGCACAAATGATAAGACAATACATATGGTAAATTGGGACAACATCTGCAAACCGAAAGATGAAGGGGGGCTGAACTTGAGAAATACTAGAGATGAGAATAAAGCATGTTTGGTAAAGCAATTGTGGGACCTTTTGCAAAACAAATGTTCCTTATGGTCACAATGAGTTTCTGATAGGTATCTTTCAAAGGAATCGAATTGGGAAATTTCAACAAGAACATACCACTCTGCAGCTTGGAAAGGAATTTTAAAGGCAAGGAATTGGCTAATCAAACATATTTCTTACGCAATCTCTATTGGAACAAATACTAATATGTGGTATGATCCTTGGGTGAATGAGAAAAGTATATTTTAATTATATGGTGACAAAATACGAAAAGACCTTGGGGCTCCCAAAGATTTGAAGGTTTCCAAGTTCATTGCTAATGGTACCTGGTGTCTCCCTACTCCTATTTCTCCTGAAATGTTATCACTTTGGCCGACTATCACAGCTATTCCAATCAAGAACAATCCTTCAGATGTACTTATTTGGCTTCATGACAATGGTAATTTTAGTGCCACATCAGCATGTAATCAAATTAAGCAAAGAAATAACAAGTGGCTCCCGAGCAGTTGGACATGGGATCGACCGGGATCACAGAGACATTCCTTATGTACATGGCAGGCCCTTCTGAATAAACTACCTATAATAGACAATATGAAACCAAGAGGTATCCATCATGTTAACCGATGCTCCCTTTGCATGCAACAAGAAGAAACTGTTGACCATCTTTATTTTGTTTGTGACTATACTAAATGGATATGGAAGGAGATTCTCCAGCGATTCAAACTCAATAGAATGCCGTAACCAAACTTGCATCAAGAATTAGGTGACCTCATACAATGTTTTTCAAGAAAATAGCCTCTTACACAATTGACAAAGGTTATATTCAGATGCGCTATTTGGTGGATGTGGAAGGAAAGATGTAGTAGAATCTTTGAGTGTCAACACACAAATAATGCTCAGCTCTTGATAGAGATTATTAGAGACTCAAGATCATGTATGGAGAACGATCTCAAAATGGAGCACCTTACACAAAGAGAAAAAGATATTTTTATCAAATTCAATTTTGCTATTAGCTAAAGATCTTGGGCATGATGTTAAAAACTATACCCATAGGAAATCTTGGCATATCTGGACTTTAAATTTTATTTGTTTGTCACAGTTAAGAGTTGTAGTCTATAGCATGTGTAGTCATAACTACCACATGAGTATTCTACGAGTTACATAGCTTCGTTTATAACTTGCATAGACAAAGCTATTTGTAGAAACTTTACACAAAATCAATTTACTTTTACTTATCAAAAAAAATTATTTAATGATTATTGTAGGTCACATAGGATCCAACATGAGATGACAGTTCCTGATACACCTAAGCAGAATGCAATTGTAGAGAGGATGAACTACACCATCATGAAAAAGATCAGATGTATGCTTTCACAGGCCAAGCTACTCAAAAGGTTTTGAGATGAGACATTGAGGACTACAGTTGATGTGATCAACTTATCACCATGTACAGCCCTAGATGGTGATGTTGCAGAGCATGTATGGTCAGGGAAAGATATTTCCTAAAGGCATTTGAGAGTGTTTGATTGTCGTGCATTTGCACATATTCCAGACAATGAGAGGTCCAAGTTGGATGGTAAAACTAAAGAATGTATTTTTCTTGGCTACTCACATGATCATTTTGATTACAAGCTTTGAGATCTAGAAAAGCAAAAGGTGTTTAGAAGCAGAGACGTAGTCTTCTTTGAGGATCAAACTTTTGAAGATTTGAAGAAGAAGGCACCAGCCAATACTTCTGTAGAAGGATTAGTAGATTGTGACCCAATTACTCCTCCAGTATATCAAGGTGGTGGGGGAGATGTGCAGGAAGATGGTGTAGAGCCTGATGTTGATCTACCTACAGGACATGTTGAGCAAGAAGAAGTTAGAGAGCAACTTCCTATGCTTACTGATGCAGGTGAACCAGAGAGCCAAAAAATAGTTGAAAGTGAGTAGAAAGAGAAGTGGTTAGTTACTATGCAGGAAGAGATGGATGCTCTTCAGAAGAACCACACTTATGATTTAGTACTACTACCAAATGGAATGAAAGCCTTGAAGAACAAGTGGGTTTTCAAGTTGAAGACTCAAGAATATTGTTCTCAACCAAAGTACAAAGCTATATTGGTTGTGAAATGCTTTAGTCAAAAGAAAGATATTGACTTTGAAGAGATTTTTTCTCCTATTGTTAAAATATCTTCTATTCGTATTGCTCTTGGTATTGCTGCTAGTCAGGACTTGGAGATTGAGCAGTTAGATGTGAAGACAGCTTTCCTTCATGAGGATTTAGAGGAGAAAATTTATATGGAGCAACCAGAAGGCTTCAAAGTCAAAGGTAAAAAGAGAACTTTGTCTGCAAATTGAAGAAGAGCTTGTATGGGCTAAAGCAAGCTCCAAGATAATGGTACAGAAAGTTTGATTCATTTATGACAAAAAATGAATATAAAAGAATAGCTTCAGATCATTGTGTACATCAAATTTGGTGAGGATTTTATTATTCTCTTACTTTATGTTGATGACATGCATATTCTTAGAAAATATATGTCTAAAATTGACAAATTGAAGAATGAGCTGAGTGAGTCTTTTGCAACGAAGGACATGGGGCTAGTAAAGCAAATACTAGGTATGCAGATTTCCCGTGACAGGAAAAATAAGAAGATTTGGTTGTCACAGGAGAAATACATCGAGAAGATATTGGAAAGTTTCAGTATGAGCAATGCAAAACCATTTGGTTCTCCTCTTGCAGGTCACTTCAAGTTGTGCTCAGAACAGAGTCCGTCAAGTGATGAGGAGAAGGAGAAAATGTAAAAGGTTCCTTATGCTTCAATAGTTGGAAGTTTAATGTATGAAATTGTATGTACAAGGCTAGACATCGCATATGCAGTTGATGTTACTAGCAGATTTCGTACAAATCCAAGGAAAGAGCACTGGGCAGTAGTGAAGTGGATTTTTAGATATCTCAGAGGGAGCTTTAAGGTTTGTTTAAGCTTTGGAGGTGGATCACATGTGTTGACGGGTTACACTGATGTAGGAAGTCTACTTCAGGTTATACTTTTGTAGGGGGAGCTGTGTCATGACAATCCAGGTTACAAAGGTGTATTGCTCTCTCCACCACAGAAGTAGAATATATTACTACTACAGGGGTATGCAAAGAAATGTTATGGATGAAAGAATTCTTACAAGAATTGGGGCTAAAACAGAAAAATTATATGGTGCATTGTGACAGCCAGAGTGCCATCCATTTGTGTAAGAACCCAATGTTTTATTACAAGTCAAATCATATAGATGTTAGATACCACTGGATTCGAAATGTATTTGAAAAGAAGCAGTTGCAGCTTCAGAAAATTCACACAGATAATAACGGAGCAGACATGTTGACAAAGACTTTGCCAAAAGAAAGATAGGAGATATGCCGACAACTGGTCGGCATGGCTTCACATTGAGAAGTCATGAGATAGCCTCTCTTATGGGCTGAAGGGGGAGGTTGTTGGGCTGACAGCCCATATTCAGCCCAATGTAGGCTTTATCAGCCCACATCTCTCCCTCTCTAAACCTAACCCTAATTAACATTAGGGGGGTGTGGGTGGCTACATTTTAGAGATAAAAAAAGGCTATAAAAGGGCAGCAACGTAGAGATCTTCGTAGCAGAAAAGAGGAGAAGAAAATGATAGAAAAATAAGAGAAAGAAAAGGAAGAAAACAAGGACAATGTAAAGAGACTGTTCTCAATCATCTAGCAGCGCTTTCATCTTAGGTTAGATCAAATCTACAATAGACTTTTGTTGTGATTACTTGGGGAGGTTTTAGAATTGTGAATAGTGACGTGATCCTTGTATCCCATTTATTCTATTGTGATTGTTACTAGGGTTTAGGGCAAGAGATTGAGATTTGTATATTCATTATTCTCATAGTGGATTATCTCTAGTTTGCCCTGTGGTTTTTACCCTTCACATTGGAGGGATTTTTCACGTATATCTTGGTGTTCTATTTGATTGTGATTTCATTTAATTCCGCTGCATATCATGGCCTATTAGTATTTGTACATATACAAAGGTTATTCCGCATTATATCCCATCAAATAGTAGCTCCATGATTAAAGATTTTAAGTACTCTATGAAAAAGGAGTTTGAGATGATCAACTTGGGCTTAATGACTTATTTCCTTGGTATTGAAGTTATACAAGATAATGGAGGACTTTTTATCTCACAAAAAAATTATGCAAAGGAGGTTTTAAAGAAGTTTTCTATCGAAGATTGTCATCTTACAAATACACCTGTTGATCATACACTTGACCTGATATACTATTTGGAGTTAGTTTAATAAGTAGATATATGAAAGTTTCTAAGACATCTCATTTAAATGTTGTTAAAAGAATTTTACGATATATTAAATGAACAATTGAGTATGGAATATTCTATTCATCATCTAAAAGGTTGGAGCTTATTGGATATAGTGATAGTGATTGAGCTGGAAGCTACGATGATCGAAAGAATACAACTGGATTTATATTTTATTTTGGTGAAGCTACATTCACTTGGTTTTCAAAAAAGCAACGGATCGTTGCTCTATCAAGTTGTGAAGCAGAATATATAACAGCTTATTCCAATGTTTGTCATGTAATC